>NW_025999900.1:63483331-63550447 GCF_001458135.2 Marmota marmota marmota | reverse complement strand
CGGGGCCACTATTCTTGCCCTGCCAGGCACCTCGCCTGCTAGCACTCGGGGCACCCCAGATCCAAGGGGCGCCAAGGTCACCAACAGATGACTCACTCGTAAAATGGATCCCAGGCAGGACCTGGCCGATTCACCTTTGGGACATATGAACATCTGAAGGACTTCACCCCGCTCAACAAGAGCCCCCACCTAGCACCCCAAAACCACAACCTGTGAAAAAATTCACATTTCACAACACACAGCATCACTTGGGTCGTCCAGGTTTTTCTCTGGGTTTTAAATCCCCATCCTTCCTAAAGGGTAGTGATCCTTCTTCATTACTGGCTCAAGACCTCAAACCCTTTTGGGTCTCACTTGCCACCTTCAAGTAAGTAGACACAGCTGGCTGTGCTTTTTGAACATTGCCATGTACATATGTGAGTGTGCATGTGCATGTGTGTTTTCTACACAAGAGCATATATAGTGTCTGGTAGTGGGTGGCATATACTAGAACAGTGAAGGGTCACTGTTTTATTCCTGGTCCAGATAGAGAAGAAGCTGTATGACTTATGGGTTTTGCTCAAGATACAGGGAATGGTGAAGCCCTTCTCACACCAGCATTTTTCTGACCCAAAGTCCCAGTGCCCAGTCCATTCTAGTTGGCTGGAATTGAACGTCATCTCACAGGCTCCAGTTAGGCTCCTCCCTCCTGTGCACAGGTCATGGTATTTCCTTAGCAATGGTTTGTCCCAGCTCCACTTCCCTTCCCATATTTGTTTGAACCCAGAGTCATCAAACTTGAAAGGGGCCTTGATCTTCTACAGTCCTGTTAGCATACCCTGAGGTTGTAGCCCTGCTGACCTCATTTGTTCCTCTCTTTCCAGGGTCAGGATTGATCTCTTTGTTATAGAATAATCTTGTAGCATCCTAAAAGTTGCTAAAATAGACAAGCCTTGGGTCATCTGGAGATATCCCAGGTGTGGTCTGGAGGAGCAGGGTTACCTCTGGTTGGTGCATCTCAAAGTCCTGTGTAAAGACCCCAGATACAGACCTCTTTGTTTCCAGTTTGTCTTACTGATGTTCTTTCAACATGAGGCCCCCTCTGACCTCCAGATCATGCATTTTCCATGCTGTCCTGGAGTCTGTGGCTTCGAAGAGCATTTGTGGGGAAATGTCAATGGCAGATTTGCCATGAAACACTGGGACCAAAGTGAGGGTCATACCTCCTCTGTCAACCTTCCCTGCAGACTACTGTAAAGGGGAGGGACCACTGAAAAGGGAAGCGTGGGCCAACATCACTCAGCAAATGCATGAAATTAGTTGTGTCTGGCTCTGAGAGAAGTCTTTTCCTGAAATGTTTGTGCAACAAAGGGCTTCATGAACTGCGAGCAGGGCTGGGGGAGGCCGATGGGGGCCACACACAGCCCATCCTGTGCCTTGCTTCCCCATGAATCCATGTTGAGCTTTGCCCCAGGATGCTTGGAGAGGCAGGGGCTCCACACTGTAATTCTGTGGCTCAAACCCTCTGAGCCTTCATTTCTCCTCTGGCAGGCAGGACTCCTAACACCCATCTTGCAGGTATTGCTGAGGATCAGTTGAGGGACCAACGTCAGAGGACATCTGAGAATGGTTTTCCCACCCTTCTGCAGTACCGGCTCTTGCTTCTCTTTCGCCTTTTCCTTAACAATACATTGTTTAAAACCAGTCTACTCCCCGTGTTCCACATTTACTGAATAAAGTCTTTATTCCCCGAGAGAAGATGAATTCATGTTTCCCGTTCTTCTGATAAAAAGAAAACACTTATGAAACGTTAACATTTTTGAAGCATGTGGTTTCCAAATGATTAACTTCTAGAGGCCACCAGTCCCTGGATTTGGAAAAGATTCCTGGGTAGAGTCTGATGTGCCTGGGTGCCAGACACCTGGCCAGGCTGGCTACTCGTGGTTCCCACGTGGACTAGATTTCTTCCACGTGGGGAGGCAGGAGAGATGGTGTCTGCCATCTGCCAGGCTCAGATCAGTCTCAGAGTCACAGAGAGTTAGTAGGGCTAAAAGTCCTTCAAGGGTGTCCCATCTAACCTCCTTGTCCAGAAGGTGAAACTGAAGCTCCAAGAGGTCACTCAGATGAACATGTAGCTTGTGAACTTGCAGTCCCTGGACAACCTCCCTGTGTCTTTTCCAGCCTGGGACCATTGCTGAGGAGCCAGCCACACTGCTATGATCTCAGGGTACCCTCAAAGCACATGTGGAAATTCAACTGCTTGTAACTTATTAAGAGGTGGGACTTTAAGAAGGTGACTAGGTCATGAGGCTCTGCCCTCCTGAATGCATTTAGCCTGGTAACAGAAGAGTGGGTAGTTATCTGGGAGTGGGTTAGTTTTCTGGGGAGTGCGATCCTGATAAATGGGTGAGTTTGGCCTGCTTTTCTGTCTCTTGGGCTTCCTTGCTCTGCGTTCTTCCCCATATTATGTCATGGCACAAACAGGCCCTTACTGGATGCCAGTACATGCTCTTGCACTTCCCAGCCTCTGGAACTGTGAGACATACCTTTTCTTGATAAATTTTCTTGAGGCATTTTGTTAGAGGAGCAGAAAACAGACTAAGACACCCATGGACCCATTGCTTAGCATTTGCCAGATCAAAACCACAAATAATCAAAAGAAACTGTGCTGTTGATCATTCACCAGTGACACCGTGTCTGGTTCCTATTAACTAGCACCAGTGAATTTCTAATTCGCACCAGAGTCTGAAGCAAAGCACGCTTAGGCCGCACAGATGTGTCAGGGGACTCATGGACCACCTGTGCCGCTGTACCTCTTTTTTATTCTTGACACTGATCCTGTTGCCCGATTCGGTTGTCACCAACACTTGTTCCCTGAGATGCCCTGTTTCCTTTCAGCCATTCCTTCAATGGCTGGGGAGCTCCTCTCACACCCAGCCCACGGCCCGACCAAAGGCAGATCAGTCCCTCTGCCCCGGCACTCAGCACCTCCTTCCCTGGGCCCAAGGCTCCATTCTCTGTCTGCTTTGGGGCTCCCACACACCTGTCCCCATCAGGGTTGTCTTGCTGGAAGCTCGTCAGCGTGTGGACTTCTCGAGGCCGGAAACACGATTGCACAACATCCGCCGAGTGTGTTCCAGCATGGAACTGAAGAAACCCTGCATACGTGTCACCCGGCCCACACAGAGCTTGGGAGGGCAGGGGAAGCCCCGTTTGTGTGTACAGACATCTGCTGTGTCCTGGTTCCCCGCGGCAGGAAAGCAGGTTAGTTCTGGCCCATTTCCCCTTCCACGCCTCGAGGGTGGCCTGTGGTTCTGCTTTTGACTCCATCTCTCTCGAGCTCCTCAGCTCCAAAAGACTCTCCAGAAGATGCAGTTCCACCATCTTGAAGGGGACCCTGCAGTCATACTGGGGATGACTTCAACTTCCTGCTGGGGTGGCTCAAAGGGGGGCACCCAGTGAAGGGAAGCATGGCCAGGTTGGGGTGGGAGGGAGCCTTAGGTACCCGCCTCTAGAGGGCAACTTCTTAGTGTCACTGTTTGTAAGGAGGCTGTGGAGGTGGTTGTCCTCAGAAGGTGCTTCGGTGGTTCCTTTGGGACCCTGGTTAGTCCTTGAGAGAAGGTTGTTATAAAGGAGAAACCCTGACCCCTCCCTGCCCTCTGGCTTCCTGACTCACCATGAGAGCTCTCCCTCTTGCGTACTCTCTGACCATGATGCCCTCACAAGGCCATGCTGTTTGGACTTTTAGCCTCCAAAACTTCTAAATAAACCTCTTTTCTTTAAATATTATCCAACCTCAAGTATTTTGTTACAACAACAGAAAACAGATTAATATAGGTCATCTGATTAGCAATCTTAATTCCCCTTTGCCATACAACCTACATCATGAGGCTGGGCATTTTGTGATGGGTGAGGGGCATATTTTGCATATAAGTAATATGATTTTCCTGCCTAGATGCTGTAGAGAGTTTCTTGTTATCCTTGAAGTTCAGAAATTTTACTAGAGTGTAATGAAATCCTAAATGACGGTACAAAATGTGATACAAATTCACTTTAAAGTGTGGAAATACTCTTTTAGATAATTTTTGCTTAAAGTAGTCACAGGGATCAATAGTGAAATAATGTAAAAGGATATTATTTCAGTTTTCATTTCAATAAATTTGAGTGTCTACACAAGATGAATGATTTTTACTAAAAATCGAATAGAAATGTTAAATTGGACAGAATCCTAAAACTAAACTGGTGGCTAGGGCACCTGGATGGTAAAGCATTGAGGGAATACCGGCCACGTCAGGACCTCCGTGGAGAAGGTTGTCCAGCGTGACCATGAAGACCCAGCTCCTGGCGGGACAGCAGGTGAGAATCAACCTGACACGGGGCGAGAGGCCTGTGTGTCCTTGGGTGGGCTCTTGCCTTCCACTGGGTCTAGCTTTCCTCTGGAGGTGGATTCAGGGGCAGCTAGAAGTGAACAGGATCAGGGAGAAGTTGAGCATGGGGTGACTTTCTGGTATCTGTCCCCTCTGACCGCTTTGGCCAGAGTGGTCACATTCTTGGTCACATCATGAGTGAATTCTCCTGTAATTTTCTCTGGAGAAGGTTTTGCTGCTTATATGAGCCAGGGCTCTTCAGAGAAGCATGATATGTATAGACACATAGGAAGAGACTTGTTGTAAGGGATTAGCACATGTGACTGTGGAGGCTGAGAAGCCTGTCTGCAGCGGGTAGTGACACCCCAGTGCAGAGAGGGGAGCTGAAGGCAGAAGGCCCAACCTGAGTCCAGAGGCCAGAGGCCCAGGAGCCTCCATGTCCAAGGGCAGGAGAAGACACGTCCCAGCTCGGCAGAGAGAAGATCCACCCTTCCTCTCCCTGTCACCCTGTTCCAACACTGTGCCCGCTGGTGAGGCCCACCGTGGGGAGGCCTGCTGTGGGAGGCCCACCTGACCAGTTGCTAATCTCTTCTGGAAACACCCTGTTTTACCAGCTATCTGGGCGTCTCTTAGCCAGTCTAGCCAACACCCAGAGCTAGCCATCACAGAGTAAACCAAGTCCCAAAGCCTGATGATCCCCAGCCGCCTCTGGCTCTGGCCTTTGTGTAACTCTGCTGCCAGGACTTCTGGTTTTACCTTCATGACTTTTTGATTTCTTAGAGAGGATGTTTGTAATTTAGTCCTTGAATGGAGATGTGTGTGTGTGTGTGTGTGTGTGTGTGTCTGTGTGCTTGTGTTGTCCTTCTTTTAAACACCGCTACTTAACTTGGAACTTAATTTAAACTTGTTTTTCCTGCATGACCCAGAACCACCCTGTGGCTCGGGGGCTGGCGGAGCCTGGGAGGCTGGCAGACACAGGCGCCCGGCTTTCTCTTTAAGAACGATGAGGTTTACAGCCTTTAAGTAAAAATAGCTTTGTGCAGCTTCCGCCAGGAAGGCTCTTAAAAGGGAAGAGAGGAGTCATCTGCTAAAAAAGAAAAAAGCCTAGCACATTGCTGCCATAATTTTGGAATTCATTTTTGCAAAACCCATCAGGAGACCCCGAGATGTTCTTGTCCTCTCAGTCAGTCTTTCCGCCTCTGGGCCTCTGGCCTGAGGCACAAATTGAACCAAAGGCAAGGCTCAGTGGACAGCGCTGTCCGCTGCAGCCTCCTTAGTGGCCGTGGTGAGACTCTGGAAGCAGGAGAGGATCCTTGGGGTTGGGGCAATGAGTGGCACGACTTCCAGGCCACCTGCCACTCACAGGTGTGTTTGTTGGTGTATTTGGCAATCACTTACAGACATACCTGTCATCCCGGGCCAGGTGCTGGAGCAGGAGGAGGAGCAAGGTGCAGAGCTTGCAGACATGGGCTCCAGGCAGCTGCACCAACACTTTGATGTGACGGTGGGAGTAACAGCAGCAGTGGGGACAGAGGAGAGACCTGACCCCAGACTTGACACTCAGGAAGGCTTCCTGGAGGAAATGGCTTTCGAGTTATAAAGATTATGGTGGATGAGCAGGAACAGGAGGAAGAGTGGTGGGCAGAGAGCGGATACCACCTGGGTGGCCAAGAGAGGATGCCCTGCGGAGGGACAGGGAGAAGCTCTGAGGAGGAAACAGAAAGAGACGCAGCTAGAGAAGGACCCAGAGCCTGAGTACAAGGTGAAAGAGCTTTTTCCTACGAGCCACTAAGGCATTTAAGCATGAGTTTAAGCAGGACTGTGACATGGTTGGATTGGTAGTTTGGACAGCTCCCCCAGGACCCCTGGAGGGGGACAGGCCAGCACGATGGTGGCCGGCCAAGACAGAGACAGAGGAGCACCCATGGGGAATGGAGAGATGCATGGACACGTGCCATGGCTCCTGTGGGACAGACCCTCCCATCTTGGAGAGGCAGAGCTGGGCAGTGGTCGGCTTAGAATCCCAACTTCTTTGCTGTGTGACTCATAGAAAATTCACTAAAATTTGTGGAAAAAGCAGATGATAACAAGAATGAGCACATCGGAGGAGTCTGTGTCTACATCCTTCCAACAATGGCTGGCACAGGGGAAGCGCTCTCTAAATGATGCCTTCAGAGTGGTCACTATTATTGGCGGCTTGCTGATATGGGCAGTGGGACAAAAAGAAGGCTGGGAGGGACATCTACGTTCCTGGCTTGGTCATTTGGGGGAAGGGAGAACAGGGACCTGGGGAGAAGTGGATTAATTCATTTTGGGCTAGAGACTGAAGCACTGATGGAGTGAGCTGATGGATGTGTGCTGGGGACTGCTGAGCACACAGGTTTGAAGCCAAGAGACAGGATGAGCCAAAAATGTTGACCTGTGCTTTGTCAGGGTTGAAGAAGTGACTGAGACCCTAGGAGGTGATGGGGTAGCCCTGGGAGAAGGAGGGAGAAAAAAATGGCAGCCCAGGACAGAGCCCTGCAGATAAGGGATGAACCTGGAAGGTTTTCTTTTTAATGGGCAAGATTTGAGCCTGTTTAAATGTTAACGGAAGAAGTCTTTAGACAGCACGTCTTGGAGAAATTGTCCTTGATGGCTTTTATTATTTTTTCTCATTATTATCACCATCACTGCTATCTCTATCATCACCATCACCACCATAACCACCATCACCACCATCACCACCATCATCATCACCATCACCATCATCATCATCATCACCATCACCACCATCACCACCATCATCATCACTATCACCACCATCACCATCATCATCATCACCATCACCATCATCATCACTATCATCATCACCATCACCACCATCATCATCACCATCACCACCATCACCATCATCATCATCACCATCACCATCATCACCACCATCACCATCATCATGACCATCATCACCACCATCACCATCATCATGACCATCATCACCACCATCACAATGACCATCATCACCACCATCACAATGACCATCACCACCATTTCTATCATCACCACCATCACCATCATCACCATCATCACCATCACCACCACCATCACCATCATCATCACCATCACCATCATCATCACCACCATCACCATCAAGGTACAACATCAATCATGGCATCACATTATGTAGTGGGTACAAGTTACTTTCAACAAAATTATACTGACATGGGAAAATGCCTATGTTATAGAACATGATACATGCAATAGATTGACCACAGAAACACAACACAAAATCAACTCATAAAGAAAAAATACAGAAAGGGAATGCAGTAAGGAGTAATAGTGCTATTTCAGAATGGTAGAAATATACCTGGGGGGGCTGGGGATGTGGCTCAAGTGGTAATGTGCTCACCTGGCATGCATGAGGCACTGGGTTCGATCCTCAGCACCACATAAAAATAAAATAAAGATATTGTGTCCACCTAAAAAAAAATAAAACAAAAAAAATAAAAAAAGAAAGAAAGAAATACACCTGAGATTGTTTTTTAATTTGCTACAGAGAGTATGTATTGGTTTTGTCATGAAAAAATACAATAAGCTTTATTTATCTTTAAAAATTATTTTTTAGTTATAGATGAACATGATAGCTCAGTTTTATTTACTTATCATTATGTGGTGCTGAGGTTCGAACCCAGGGCCTCACACGTGTGAGGCAAGCGCTTTATCTCTGAGCCACAACCCCAGGCCGATACACTTTATTTTATAAAAAAGAAACAAACTGGGGCAGCTGGGGCTACCCCTGGAAAGGCCACACCGACCTTGGGCAAATCCTTGTCTTCTGAGATCTTTGTTTCCATGCCTCAGAGCTGAGCAAAGCCGCACCTCCCCAGGCTGCCCCCAGCCCCGGCTGGCAGTGGTGGGCAGGAGAGAAAGGCTGTGAGGACAGCCAGGCCAGGGCCACCGCGCCAGGGGGCACGCCCCGAGAGCTGCGACTCGGGCCTCAGCTCCTCCATGGCACAGTCTGCTCAAGGCTGCCTTCCCCGAGTGCCTGGGCCTCCGTGGCCTGTCACCGCCAGCCCCTGCCTCCGCCTGGCACACTCTGCTTGGCTTCTTGGTCGCCATTCGCATCACAGTGCCAGGACAGCATGAACTTGTGGAAGGATGTGCCCCGCCCAAAGGCAGGGATGGAGGTGGGTGGGTGGATGGACAGGCAGCTGCTCTGGACTCATGATGCCCATTAACATATTTAATCAGTGCCTCCAACCAGGGTCCTTGGACACTGTGGACTGGTGCTCCACAGGACAGACTTCAGGGCATACTCCCCCAAGACCACCCCTCAGTTTCAGGGCCGCTCCGCCATTCTACAAGTTACCCAAACAAGCAGCCCTGCTCGGGGGTGGCTGGAATACCTCCAGGGAGGTAGAGAGGACGCTGGCTGTCCTCGGGCTGTCCTGAGCGCCCTGCTTTCAGATGACGTCTGAGCCCTGGAGCCACCTCAGCCTGGCAAGGAGTGGGAGCAGGACTGACCTCGCCAGAATCAGAGAAAGGCCTTTCCTGTGGTCAGAGTTTCTGATGGCCCGCTCTTTCTTCCTCTCTCTCTCTCTCTCTCTCTTTCTTCTCATCTGTTATACATGACAGTAGAAAGCTCTTTGATTCTTTGTACACAAATGGAGCGGAATTTTTCACTTCCCTGTTTGTACATGAAGTAGAGTCACACCATTCGTGCTGTCACACATGTGCCTAATGATGTCTGTCTCATTCCACTGTCTTTCCTGCCCCCATGTCCCCTCCCTTCTTCCCTTTGCCCCATCCAAAGCTCCGCCACTCATCCCATCCCCCCCTTATGGATTAGCGTCCACTTATCTGACGGCACTTTCTGGTCAGCGGATGTCTTGCCCGGCCTGGCAACAGCTAAGTGAGTGCAGGGCTGCCTCAGGTAGGAGGCCGGGAGTGCAGGGCTGTGTCCGTCTTCTCCCATGGCGCCTGTCAGTGCAGACAATGACCAGATGCTGTCTGTGTGACTGTTGCTGTGTGTGCATCCCGGTAAGATAAACCACACCAGGCAGAGGAACACCGTGGGGCTCCAGTCGTGGGGCGGCGGGGCAGCTGCTGGGCTTTGGCAATCTCAGCCCACCCTCCTTTCAGGAGCCAGGCTCTGGGGGGGAACCGAAAAGGCAGAGAAGCCCATGTGGCCAAAAGAATCTCAAAGGTGTCACAGAGTATGTGACATCAGCCTCACCGTGACAGGGAGACTGGCAGTTTCCTAGTGAAGGTATGGTAAGGAGGGGAGTGGGCCCCGAATGTTACAAACTACAATTTAAAAAAAAATTTTTTTAGTTGTAGATGGACACACGAGGCAAGGCACCAAAGACAGCAGGAAACAGTTTTATTTGGCTGCAGCCAGGTTCAGGGGGCACAGCTTTTGCTGCAATCAATTAATCCCCTGAACCCCGAGTTCAGGGAGTTTCAGAGTTTTATACCCAGTGTGTAAGGGGAGGGGCTCGGAAGTTCAAATCTGCAGAAGTTCACATAAAAGCAGCTTTTGCTTCCACTGTTCTGTGCACGTTAACTCTTCAAGGACAACACCTGAGAAGGGGAGAGCTTCTTCTCCCCTTCCTTTCCTCCCCTGCCAGCTGTTACCTTGGAGCCCATTTGTAACTTATCTTAAGAATGTAGACATCTCTGTGAAGCCCAGCTCAAGGCCAGAGGCCTTGTTTGCACATTTCTTCAAAGTACTATACTTACTAGTTTGTGAAAACTAGTAAGGGGGTGTCCAGCACCTGGAGTGCTGGAATCTTCTCGGCCAGTGGTCAAGTAAACAGGGTGACACGAAAATAGGAAGTTTATCTACATTGGGCTCTTTTGCAGAGACTCTTTTGTGGACAGTCCCAAAATCAGCCATGGTGAAGAGGGCTTTTCTGTGGAGAAAGGGGTACCACTTCAATACCTTTATTTATTTATTTTTATGTGGTGCTGAGGATCGAACCCAGGGCCTCCTGCGTGCTAGGCAAGCACTCTACCACTGAGCCACAATCCAGCTCTACAAACCACAATGTTTAACCATGTTCTCACCCAGTGTCACCCATCCTGTGCCTCCAATTGTCACAGCAACCCCCATAAAGGAGTAAGAAGAGAGGTTTGGGTCCTTCTCATCCAGGGGCGGAGACACTGCCACGGTACCCCAAAGGGCTCCAGTTACCCAGTTTTACACATCGGTGGGGAAGACGGCTGCAGAGGAACCCACGGCACTGTGAGCACTGGCCGGGTCCCTGGAATGACGGAGCCCTTAGCCGCCAGCCTCAGCACTCTCCGCAGACCCTGCGGGAGCCGAAGACCCTGGGTTCCTGGGTGCCGTTTCCCACGAGGCTTCAGGTCAGCCTTCTCCCATACCATTTACCAAGATGGTGGATGGGGACAGCCATACCTGGCCAGTACTCAATGCCTATTGGGGATGTGCCTTTTCATTACAGCAGCTGCCCAGGCTCTGCCGGGACGCGGGCCCTCTAGTCTCTGTGTGTCCCGCTCCATTTGTGTACACAGGGTGCGGGACACTTCTAACCTTATTTGGAATCCCATAATAACTCCTCAAGGGTGCTCTCTAGACACCTGCCGGAGAATGCTGGCGAGGAGGTGGCTTGTGACATCTGGGACTTACCCTTCACTCTGCTGTGGATCAGTGGAGTGACCTGGGCCAGGGCCTTCATCTCACTAACCCTCTGCCTCTTCATTGTCAAAAAAGGGACTGATCTTATGTGGTACATGATATGCAGTGACAATTCCAAGGGTGGTTGGTGGGGCGATGGCCTCGCCCACACTGGTCCCTGGCGGGAGGAAGCTGGCAGCACTGGTGTAGGCCTAGAAGAGTGGTGGTCCCACTGTGAGGCAGAGGATCTCTGGCACAGATGCACAAGGAAACTGTAAAGAGTTCCCACAGCAGCACCATTTGTGTAGCTGGATGTTGAACTGATGTTTAGCTGAGGATCCAAGGCCCAGCAGCTGTGGAACCACGAAGGCACTGCCAACCGGGGCAGAGGACACGAGGGAGGTGCCCAAGGAGCCTCTTAGATGCCTTCATCCATGCGAAGGGCATAAAGGGTCAGGAATTAGAAATTTAAAAAGTATTTTTAAGGATTTTTTTTGGGGGGGAGTTGATTGTTGATTCCATCCTTTCCTCTTCGGAGGGAGGAGGTGGGGGGTTCCATCTCCTCCCAGGCCACCTGGAGTGATTGACGTGGGCCCTCTGGGATTTTTGGATCAGTGGCTGAAAATTTCAAAGGCCAGAGGGTGGCTTTCAGCCAGACACCCAGAAAGATAAAAGGAATGGCCTCCAACTGGTGTTGGGCTGTGGGAGGTACAAACGTTCCCCCACCCAAGATGTGAGCCCCACCAAGAGGACCAAGTGCATCACCTAGGATTCTGCCAACAGGGCCACCTGGAGGGGCGATGGGACCCCCATGAGAGGAGGATGCATGGAGACCGGCCTCCTTGTGCTTGGGAGCCATGGAAGGAGAAAATAGCTACTTGAGCAGAACATCTTTACCTGGGTCCAGGGGACTATAGGTGAGGGACCGTCAGCACTGCTCTGTCCTCCAGAAACCTCTGAAGCTCTTCTGAGAAGAGTCAGGGGGAACACATGCCCCTCAGAAGGGAGACCATCGTAGTCAGATAAGAGTCTCCCTTCCTCCCCCTCCACACCCCAGCCCCACAGAGGGCAGAACCAGGTTGGGCCAGTTGCAGGTAGGGAAGGGCCGTGCTCTGCTTTTCTGCCACCAGGTGGTGCACAAGTAGCCAGCAGCGGGACTTGTCACTTAGGGAAGGCAAGTGGCAAGTTTTAAGTCAAACCCAAGTTTAAAATTTTAATAATTACCTATACATTGTTCATCTTAGGGATGCTAAGGCACCTAATTTTGTTTTAAGCCTAAATAGTCAAATTTGTTCTTCACTGGTCCATATTGGAAGCTTGGACAAAAATCTGTGTTCAGGAGCCCCTCCATCTGCACCCCCCTCAGGCTTATTGGATGCAGAGCTGCACACAGGACCAAGAACAGTCAGCAGAAGATGAAGATGCACCCTACCGCCTACTGCCAATTCCTTGGTGTGAGCTTGAGCTTACGCCCATTTTTTTTTTTTTTTTTGTACTGGGGATTAAACTCAGGGACACGCGACCATATCCCCAGTCCTATTTTGTATTTTATTTTAGAGTCAGGGTTTCACTGAGTTGCTTAGCACCTAGCTTTTGCTGAGGCTGGCTTTGAACTCACAATCCTCCTGCCTCAGTCTCCTGAGTGTCTGGGATTTACAGGCGTGTGCCACTGTGCCTGGCATTGTGCCTGTTTTTGCTAAAACATGTGGAAGAGAGATGCTGGACCACTAAGGTTGCCCCAGAGGGCACTGGGATTCCTGAAGGGAAGTCTCCCTCCTTCAAAAGGGTACAATTTCTGAGACACTCCTGTGAGTCTGCCGGCTGAGGGAGGGAGGATCCAGGCTGGGGACCCAGCGAGGGAAGGTCCCTAGGTCGCCTAAGGCAGCACAGGGACCCTGGGCAGGAGGGACTGGAGGAAGTCTGGGTTTCAGGAGGACAGCTTGGGCATCCAGCTCTAGGATGGCAGGGCAGGGGTGCTGTGGGCAGCCAGCAGGAGGACTGGGGTCAGGGTTGGAGGAGCAGGCTCTGGTTCAGATGTGAGCTGCACCTGCAGGCTTGAGCCCCAGTGCTGAGCTTCCCCGGCAGGCAGGCCATGTGGTGTATCTCACTGTGTGTGGCTCGTGTCCAGGTGGTGCCTGGCATTGAGATGTGGGCGGGTTTAACAAACCTAGGCACTGACGCCATCGAGACTTCTGTCAGCCGTGATGACGTCATGGAGGTCCATGCAGGTCCTCCTCAGAGCAGCAGACAAGTATTCACAGGAGAAACGACACAGGGGCTGGAATTTTCTTTTAAAATGCTCCAGCAGGTGAGGAGAATTTCTAAGTGTCCAGGATCTTTGAAGTTGGGTAACTCTCTCTCCACTTTTGGGTGTTTGAAATTCTCTATAGAGTTAAAAGAATGGAGGGAGAGAACCTGCTGGAAGGATGGGCCTAGTCAAAGTGCAGGCTTCTCAGCTGGCTTTGCCTGGCAAATGCCCCCCAGACAGAGGCCAGAAGGTCACATGGCACTTCTGTGAGTTCTGCCTGTGAGCTGGAGTGACGGCAGCCTGCTCCCAATCACAGAAGGACGAGCTGAGGGATGGAATCTGACCTTTCAGTGAACCCAGACAGCCCCTGCCCAAGGTAGCCTCCTCCTACCCCACTGCTGGGGCGCACCACACAGTGGAAATCACAGATGTTAAAATCTGTAAATGCAGCCAAGGCAGTGGCTCACGCCTGTAACCTCGGCTACTTGGGAGGCTGCAGCAGGAGGATCTCAAGTTCAAAGTCATCCTGGGCACTTTAGTGAGAGCCCTGTCTCAAAATCAAAAGGGTTGGGGGTGTAGCTCAGTGGGAGAGCACTTGCCTGGCGTGCATGAGGCCCTGGGTTCAACCCCTAGTGCTGGGAGAAAAAATCCCTTAGGATCTTTTTTCACTTGGGAATGTTCTTATGCTAACAAACTTACCTATTGTATCTACAATTAAACAGCACGCTTTACTTCCCTGTCTCACATGTGGCAGGGAAGCCAGGCTAAGAGCTAATAGGGCCACAGGCTCCTGAGAGCAAGACGACTTGGCCTCACAGGCCAGCAGCTGCCCATTTCCTGGAGCCTCTTGCTCCAGAAGAATCCCAAAGGCTCTAGGCCTTGCTTGCCTGAGGGGTGATAAGTGGTGGGAAGCAGTCATTGCTCACCATGAGCCGGAGAGCAACCACCATCTGCAAGGTTCCTAGTGCATCATCCAGCCACAGTACTATTTCATAATTGCCTATATTACTAGATGTAAAACTACTATAGCTATCTTCATAATTAATAAAACAGCATATGAATCTATACACAAAATCCTAGTGTGTGTATATATGCCACATTTTGAGTTTCAAGTCCATAATGGATCTCTTTCCCATCCTTATAGCTCATTATTCCTTCAATTATCCATTTAGGACTAATTGCTTTTCACCAGTGTTTGCATAACAAAGGGAACTAACAATGGGCTTGTGATAGAGCCACATTCTCCAGAGCCATCTCATCTGATGAATGCTTCCCCTCCATAGGAAAAAACAGTTCTGTCTGCAAACGACCCAGGTGAAGACAATCTGTATGTGAAACAGAATATAGTATGAATCGCATCTGATTTTAAATATTTTAATGTATATACTTTCACGAATATAGGTCAATAAGAAATCCACTTTTCAAGTTTTATTTCATTATAGAATATATTTGATAAGGATAATACAAACAGTCATCTTTAATACATGTTGCTTACAGGTGCCTGCACTGCCATGGCAGGCTGGAGATGTCACGAAGACTATTTCCAAACGTCACACCTAATCAGCCACTGAAAACATCCAGTGCCGTGACATTCAGATGACGCAATTCACTCACTTGCCTAGAATGAGTAAAAATCTTAATATTTGTTCTTAAGTTGGTTTATTACTCTTCTATTTAAAAATCCAAGATATATTCCCCAATGTAAACAATGAATTTCAATCTGTCCCACAATGGATAAGGCCTTCTCGACAGATTGATACCACCTGCGTCTTACTCATCAGGACACGGTCTTACTCCATACTGTTGGGAGCCAGCCACGCACAAAAGACAGAAGAAGCCGCCTTCGTGCCTGGAGCCTTCTGAGACGTCTCCCCTCGGGTTGACGGGACACGGAGGAGATTCCTCCTCGGCTTGGTCTACTTGATCGTAAAATACAAATGTACAATGTCCGTAAGCGTAAAGCAGTGGAACTAGCCTTGAGGGTCTGTCATGAGCTGCTAGCATCCTACACAAGTACAACACCATACCATGCCAGTTAACACACAAGGGAAGGCGGCCGAGCGTCTTGCCGCTGATCAGGGTACGTGAGCGGGAGCAGAGGGGCTGTGGTTCACAGAGGTGCTCAGGGGCCGACTTCGAGTGGCCAGGACGACAGTCTAAGTCGCGTACTCTTGCGCCCGTGTGCCCTGCTGCGACAGTTGGTCTGAAGCACAGGCTGCCTACAGAGGAAACGAGCCCCCTATCACCAGCCTCCCAAAGGGGGACCAGAACGACATCTTAGAAAATGTAACCAAAGAAAGTCTCATATTTGCATTTCCCAATCCATCTGTGCAAAATCAGTGTTCACTCTTCTCAAGGACCATTTGGTGAATGGCGGTCAAGTTCAGTACCTCGTCATCACTGATACTGGACTTAGCAAGCTAGATGGTGGAACAGTGAAGACTATGTACAATATTTTAAAAGGCATTCTGTGACCATTTTTGAAAAGTTCATAGAAAAGTGACACCAGTTTCTTCTGTTGATGCCATGGTCACGTAGACCTTGGGACCTTTTCTATATGCAATGTGCACAGTTTTATATATTATACAAGAAAAGCGGAAAGGGGACCGCTCTCTGGCAGGGCGCTCGCGGACTCCCTAAGCTAAGGTAACCGGTAGAGGGATAGTTTTCCTGAGGTTGTAAGAATTTTTAGACAAAACAGAAATCACAGTGACCAAGTGGAACGCGAATCTGTGTCTCCTGGGCGCAATCTGCTCCCGCGGCTCCGGCAGGGCCTACACAACTCGCCACTGCATGATGCTTGTGTCCTTCCCGCCCGTGGAGATGAGGTGGCTGTCTTCACAGAGGAAGTTGACGTTGGTGACGTGGCTGCTATGTCCGCCGTATATGTGGCTTGGAGCCTGGAAACGATGACACAGAGAAAAAAGCTTACTGCAAAGCAGGAGTGGAATCAGAAAGTACCAGAATTCCATGTTCAGACCTGGACCCCGTCATGCTCTTCCTCAAGCAGAAGCTCTCATCCGTGCACCTGCTGGGGGTGCAGGACACAGGAGGGACACAGACACAAACTCCATGGAGTCCTTGTGGTCTGGTGGGGACGAGCCAAGTGATGCCCTAGGCCGAGGTACCTCAAGTATCAGAAGGTGGCGCCGGGAGGGGTCCACCCAGAAGCAGGATTGACTGGCTGCTGGGGCAGCAGGGAGGGTCTCCTTGCTGAGGGACGGGGGGGGGGCTCCCGGCATGGGGTGGGCTCAGCGGGGCTGGGGCAGAGGGAGCGTGGGTGGGAGAGGGAGGAGGTGCAGAAGCTGCACAGGTGACCGTGGACCTGCGGTTTTTCCAGTGGGGAGCTGCGCAGGTGCTCAGAGCTGACGTGAGCAGTGTCACATCTACATGGTGGCCGCGAGGGAGGAGACTAGCGAGGACACCTCCTCACCCTAAACTGAGAGCAGGGGTAGGAGAAGAGGTGCACTTTGCCGAAGTCGTCCCCCGTTGACAGCAGTTTTTTCTCATGGGCCCGACAGACAGCGTTGATGTCAGTTCCATCCGAGCCTTCCGGCCACACTCCTGAAACAGACCACAGACAGCACTGAGACACCAGAGAGGCAGGGGGCCAGGAGCAGGCCCCGGGTATCACCACCGCAGAGCTGCCTCGAGGCGCTGCTTCAGAGGCAGGGGCTTGGCCTGAGGGGGGCCTTTCCTCGGGTTTCAGGTTCACCCACTCGGGCTGGTCTCAGGAAGCCCTTCCACACAGCCCTGCGGTGCTGAGTGGGGACCAATGGCAGGCTTTCTGGTGCCCACCTCTCTAAGGCCCCTCTGGACATAACACCTTTCCCCAGATCATCTGATGGAGGCTGACTAGTCCCCAAGGTTACAGTTTCCTTTTTTGGGGGGGTTACTCTTTACATGTGAAAGTTTCCAGGACTGGTTAGCCCTGGGCCTGTGTGCCTTCCAGATGTTCCTTGGTGCTGGTTTTGACGGCTGCCATTTGTCTGCTGGCTGCCTGGTAGGCGGTGCCTGTGGGTGCCACTCACTGACTAGGGCTCCAGAACCCTGTGTCCAGGTGGTGGGCAGACACCATTGTCTGGGAAACCCTTTTGGTTCCAGAAACTTTGGGCATAAGAGAGCTAGGTGCATGTCGGCTTCTCAGCTGGCATTCTAGAGAAGACAGAGGGCTCTTAGTGTTAAACACCAGAAAATGGTAAAACAACAGAAACAAGGAGACTGTAAATTCTTACCAATCTATAGAATCGTGGTCTCTCAAAAAAGATGACAATACCACTTTTCTTTTTTTTCTACTCAATTGTGGCAATTTATCTTAGGATACTCATGAATATATTCCTAAACTGAACTTAAACAAAAGTGCAGTATTTAGTTTAAGGACCAAAAAATGTCAAACCCTAACAAATAACAAGGAGTGAGTGCCATGTGGTTCATTTAGGTGTGTCTGGCACAACCTGATGTGGAAGATTCTAGAGAACTATCTCAGCACCTGTTCTGTATCATGGAAAAGGGGTAAAAGCCCATTTCTCTAGCTCTGCCCAGCTGGACATGGCTGGGTCACCCTGGCCCTTTCCAGGGAGCTGAAGGGGTGTCTGGTGGGGCACACGCTGAAGCCGAGCAATTTGACAAGACTGGAGACTATGAGGCTTCATAACTATTAAAAAATATCCTAAAAGTAGACACGTCTTGTGTTCAAACACCTGCAGAACTTACCAAAGACATGGAATCCCAAAGTGCAGGTATAGGTAGCCCACTCAATGTCTCTTGTAGTCTCCACACTTACGACTTGCTTGCAAGCAGAGGGGACCCCTGGAAAAGGCCAATGGTCTGGTGACACTTAATCCAAGCCCCCAGCTCTCCCTGGGTAAGCCTGAGTCCTCAGGACTGCGCCCCAGCAGGGGACACCCCCACGTCTACCCCATGGGGACTGTCTGGGAATAGAGACCAAGTTCCAGGCTCAGTGTAGGCCTCTTCTTTGTTTTCTTCCCATCTCCTCCCCCAAGTCTATTCCCACAGTCTGGCTTTTCTGGTCCTCAGGCCTCTGCTGCCCAGGACCCCTCTGGAGACCTGAACCCCACCCTGCCTCTGGGGTCGGGCTGCCCAGCCCTCCCTAACACACTCCAACAGCCCCAGCACCTGGGGCTCCAAGTTGGAACTGGAAACAAATGGAAACCAGTCTCCCCAAGAGCCCAGAGACTCCCAGGTGACGTAACTGTCCCTCAGATGAGCTCTGACCACTGGGGAATGAGAGTGTCTGAGAAGGTTTTAGACCTAGAGACCGTCCCCCCAAACCAGCACCTGCCCCTGTGCCTGTGTTGGGCAGGACCTGGGGAAGGAGCTGGGGGACCAGGTGGGGGAGGCTCAGGCCTGTAGTGCTGCTTGCCCAGTGCCTGCCTGTCCTGGCTCAACAAGAGGCCAACATGCCCGGGTGGCGTGACCTCCTCCCCACCCACCAGCTCTGGGCCCACGGCCCGTACCTGAGCCCCAATCTCCTCTCTGTGAAAGGGATGAGCCAGAAAGTGCTGTGGATCAGGAGGAAATGTAGGTAATGACACTGAACTTTCCAGCTGCTTTCCAGTGGGGTGGAGGCCAGGCCTTCCTCACACTCCATGATCTCCTCTGCTTAGCCCAGAGCAGGGGCCAGGTAGTGTCTGAGGAGTTAGTGCATGGCAGGTCCTAGGTGCTCAGTAAGTGCCACCCTTTATCACCCATCCCTAGGTCTGTCCAGGTGGAGGCTGGGAAAGGAGGAGGAGGAGGTCCTGGGGACTTTGTGGCACCCACCTGCTTTGGGTGACACCTTTACCAGGGCCACTCTTGCTGTGACAGCTGCAGACCCCATTCTCATCCCACAACTGCCCAACTCAGCCTCTCCAGCAGGGCCCAGCCTCTCCTCCTAGAGATGGCCCACGCCAGCCTGAACCCTGTGTCTCAGCACCGGGAAGGTCAGGGAGGTTGTGCAACTCCTCCATCTTACAGAGGAGGAAACCGAGGCCCGGGGAGGACACCATAGGCTTGAGCCCTGTGGGCCCATTTGGTCTCACTGCGACCGTCCCATGTGACCTAGATATAGATACCTCCTGGGTTGTTACTCACAATAAAGGATTTCGTAGTCCCCAGAGTTGGACACGAGGTACTGAGAGTCTGCAGACCAGTCCAGGTGGGTGATGAAACTGGAGTGACCCTGGGGAGGACAGCTGATGAGTGGCACGCTGGTACACACCCTGCCTGGCACCATGTGGCATGGGAATGCCGCACTCCTGTCGGCGAGACGCGTGTACCTACCGAGCACTTGCCAACCCGCGCGTACTTCCTCCCGTTGTCCCCGACTCCATAGATGTAGATGCAGTTGTCATGAGAGCCGATGGCTAAGAAGTTCCCATCTGCAGGAGCAGGACAGAGGAGAGGGCAAGTGTCACAGCAAGCACTCAGTTCACCAGAAGGAACAACGCCAGCACCAGCAGAGACCGAGGCCAAACAGCCCCGTGGATTATTTCAAAGAGAAGGATTTGTTTTTGAACGAGTCCTGAACCAATTCTGAAGTTACCCTAGAAAAATCCACACCTGACCAAATTATAGAGCCTGGTAACAACTTATAAAATCTTCTTGTACACTTTTTTTTTTTTTAAAGAGAGAGAGAGAGAGAGAGAGAGAGAGAGAGAGAGAGAATATTTTAGTATTTATTTTTCAGTTTTTGGTGGACACAACATCTTCATTTTATTTTTATGTGATGCTGAGGATTGAACCCAGCGCCCCACGCATGCCAGGCGAGCGCACTACCGCTTGAGCCACATCCCCAGCCCTCTTGTACACTTTTAAAATGTAAGTTTATGCAGTCTCACAGAACCCTTCCCTGTCACCCCTTCCCAGCCACGCAGGATGGAGACTGACTCCTTCTAGGGCTGCTCTGCCCATGGCCTCCTTGGTGACCGAAAAGGCTCTTCCCAGCCCTTCCCGCCTCTCTTCCCAGGGGCCATCCTTGGCGCCTTCTTTGCCGCAGTTCCTGCCGTGGAAAGCCTTGCCCATCAGGCTAGCTGCTGTGCCAGGTGACAGGGAAGGAGCTCACCGTGACTTGGCCTCCTGGCCGGCAAATGAGCACGCTGAGCGCTTTGCAAGGGGAGGAAGACCCAGGTCACACAGGGACAGCACTAGGCCGGGAGACGGGTCCTCAGCAGGGGCCAAGGGAAGGACACAAGGCAGAGCAATGTCAGTGGTGGTAACCTGGAGCCACACAGATGCCCAGAATGGAACGGAGGGCCGTGGGGTCTCTCCACTCCCACGGCGGCTGCAGGAGACTCATAATTCAGATGGTCTCCACTTATGACGGACACACTCTGTGGCTTTTCTAAGTTCTAATGTCACGTTAGTTGGCTTTCTGATGGCTTTCAGACACCTGAGCTGACTAAAAGGAGGAAGGATTTATCTTAGCTCATGGTTTCAGGGGTTTTAGTCCATGGTCTCTTGGCTGCTGTTTTGGGCCTGTGGTGAGACATATCATCATGGTGGAGTGTGTTGTGAAGCAAAGCTGTTCACCTCTTGGCAGCCAGGAAGCAAAGAGGGAGAGGAGCAAGCGGGTCCCCACATCCCCTCAAGGGCCTGCCTCCAACAACCCAGCCTCCGCCCACCAGGCCTGCCTCCTGAAGACTCCCCAGCTCCCAGCACCACCATCAGCTGGGACCAGCCTTCAACCCTGGGGCTTCTGGGGAATACTGAAGCCACCACTATCACAGATGGTGAGAAAGTGCTAAGTGTCCAGTAGAGACCACACTTGGAATTTTAATCTTTGCTGGGGCTGACGATATGTGGCTTGAGGCTCCCTTGGGACATGAGGCAGCTGTGACAACAGCACTCTAGCATGCCGTGCCATTAAGCCAAGGTGTCCCAGCTTACGGTGTTTTCATGCAATGGTGGGTCTGTCAGGACATAACCCCGTCGGGAGTTGGGAGATCTGAAATAAAACCAAGTGTCTGGCTAATAACAAAGCCCAGCCAGGGTCAGTCAACAGGCTAACAGAGGCTGGATGTGCCTAGGCACCATCGGCTTCTCGTGTCACCAGCCTTCCTCTCCCCACAGGCTCTGGGCCTCACCCAGCTGGCCCAGGGACGATCTAGTTCCTAAGCTGCTCTTTGGTCAAGATGAGAATCAGCTGGAGAGCTCATGGAGACAGAGCCAGGGCCCCTCACCCAGAAGAGGCGGGGCAGCCGTTTTCCTGGTGGACCAGCCTGTCCCACTGGGGCTCTTCGCACAGAGCCTGGGCACCTGACAGTGCCTCACAGAGGGTGCAGTTAGTCTGGGCTGCAGGCGAGAAAGCAGGCTCTGTCCCTCAGTGGTCTCTGAGAGGCAAAGTGACAGGTGGCAAAGACGCTGACCTGCTGGCCTGGAAGCTGAACATGTGCCTCACCATGGCATGGACAGGGGAGTGCTGGGGTGGGGGACACCGTTCAGGGACAGGACGGCACAGGTCTCCAGGGCAGGGCACCCTCCCTCCAGGCACTCTGGCCTGGGAGTGTGGGACACCATGTGGCAGAGGAGAGAGGCTGGCTGGTGGGCAGGGCCCACATCCTAGCAGGTCTCAGAGCAGGCGGGAGAGGTGAATTTGAGGCTGGAAGTGACATGGTGAGCGCCGGGTCCTGACTCGTCCTAGCAGAAGCAGAAGAACCCACGGCTCAAAGGATGGGGGATGAGACTAAGAACAGAGCAAATGGCCGTGGTGCCCCGTGACCGCGCTCGTCCTCACTCGCAGAGAGCCATCCTCCTGCCGCGGGCTGAGACCAGGACAGTCCGCGAGGTGTGTGCAGCTGACTGACGGCCCTGGATGTTATTGTCTTCCTATGTCTGTTCTTTAAAAAATATAAAACTTTAATTCAATCAAAATCGTTTTGTCTACTCATAAAGAGGCTGGTGCGTGTCTCACACGAGAGTCCCCTGACTCTGCTTTTGTCTTCAGTGACCCCCAGGGGGCTGGCATCTTGCCAAGGATTTAGTCAACTATGGACGCAAAAATAATTCGTCTAATAGCCCAAGACCACCGTAGGTAAAATGCTTCAGAAGTGAAAGCCAGCGGATGACGTGTGGCGGAGACGGCAGATGGCCCACAGACACCCTCGTGGTTTGTGCTCTTGGGCTACGCAGGATGCCGGACCCTCTGGTGGTTCTCATGCCCCAGGACCCGCCTGCTCAGCCCCAGCCTGCTCCTGCAGTTCCAGGACTGGCCTCTGAACTCCTTCTTCACCCACAGCTGAGGCAGGTGACAAGGGTCTTCTCTGCTGTGCTCACGGAGTCCACCATTGCTGGAAGGGTTTCCCTGTTAATCCCACTGCTCAAGTGGCGACCAGCTGGCTTGACTTTGTGAATGAGGTAACGTCTCAGTCACCAGGACCCACACACCCAATGTCAGCCTTGAAGAGGACCTATGCGGCAGCAGACCACCCCCCGGGCCACCATCCCGCCACAGCTCCACTGACGAAGCTCCAGGGCGGCCAGCTCTTCCCTCAGCTGCCAGCACAAGATCCAGAACCTTCTTGAGACTGAGGGCAGGAGGAGAGGCCCCCCTGATTGAAGGACAGCTTCTTTTCTTCGCATGCCCAGGGATGGGTTGAGGGTCTAGGCTGAGATCTCAACAGCAGGCTGCTGGGTTCTCTGGCAGTGGCCATTGTGCTTGGACACCTGGTGCCGCCTTCTTTCTGGGGTCTAAAGAGTATATGCACCTCCAGGCAGCAGGTGCACATGCTGGAATCTGCACTCAAGCATGCAACTGGTATTTACCGAGTGCCTGCTCTGTGGTGCAGTCAGTGCTGTGTGCAGTGGGGTCCCTACCAGTAAGGGACCCTGGGCCATTCCCCAAGAGTCTGAGTTCACTGCTTGGGCTGTTCCAGGGGCCTTCACGGCTGCCCAGGCTGCCAATGACATCACGTCTCCCGAGCGTATGCTCAATGCTCCGCTCTCCAGAGGGCACATTCACTCCCCCTCCGTGGGAGCCTAACAGTCGCTTGCAATCTGTTTTGAGAAGGATGCTTGCTAACGAGGAGGCACTGCTCCCCTCAGGAGCCTGGGCCTGGCCCAGAGCTCTCACCTTTGCCCCACACAGCCTGCAGTCCACAACCGGAAGTCCAGATGCAGGGCTTCCAGCAGAAAGAGCACTCTGGTCTCCAGGGATGGTCACTGGTGTAACTGAGGGAAAATGGAGGTCTCCAAAGGCCCCGAAAGCTACATGGGATTGGATGGGACAGCGGGGCCTTCTGGGAAGGCAAGCTGTGCCAAGGTCCTCCTGTGCTCAGCAGAGGTCCAGCGTAACTCTGAAAACGATGAGGCGCTCATGAGCAGGCAGACGTCGGCCACAATCGACAGACAGGAAGGCAACACCTCAGAAGGCACAAATGAAGGGCATTCTAGCTCCAGCAGGCTCCTCACCAAGGAGGAGCAGAGGCTCCCAGGTCACCGGGAAGCTGTCTGTTGAGGTGAGAGGTTAGAACTTTCTTCTGGCCCAAGGAAAGAGCATCCAAAAGATGCACTCTATAGGGCTCTCACAAGAGAAGGAGGCACTCGCTGTGAGGTAGAGGTGACACTGTCAATCAGCTGGTAAAATAAGATTCCTCCAGGCAGCAGCAGCATCTGAATTAGGCCAGCATTTCCAGGACCCCTAACTGCTATTTCCAAGACTGATAACATAGGCGAGCATCCTGTGTCTCGTAGAAAAATACTATCCTAAGGTGTAACCAGGGCAATGGGAAGGCTTAGAAGCAGTCACCCCCTGGGAGCCATGAGCACCCCTGACACCCACACTGTGATCCCCAAGCCTCACTTCAGACATAAAAAGAGCTAAGGGCACCTTGGAGAAATGGTTCAGAGGGGTCTGAGGCAAGAAAGTCCAAGATGACCCTGGAACAATGTGCCATGCCAGGGAACAAGTGTCAGAGGCTTCCAAGGTCACATCAAAAGGCTCAGGAACCAACTGAAGTGCCTTCCCCTGGCCAGTGACACACAACTGTCCCACCTGTTGTAACTACAATAGTCTGAAACAGCAAGTAACTTAAATCCATAAACAGCAAGTCACATAAATGCCACCACTGACCGGCCACTGCTGGAGCGGGAGAGGGAACACTCACTGTCTTGGAAACTAGAAGCAAAACAAGGGAAACCAACACTTTATTCTGACTTCCCCATAAGAGCTCCACTGTGGCAGAGGGAGGTTTCTCTGAACAGAACTAATACATCTAATAAGTGAAGAAGAAAGCCCAGGTGGCACATGGACGGCTGGCAACCCCGTACGGGAGAAGGCGATGGGCATCAGCAGCTGCCAGCGACACAGAGAGAGCCAAGCCAACCACACGGCCTGCAGGAGAGACCCCCGAGTGTCTCACACCTCAGGATCCCAAGTCACTCTGAGGAAATGGGGGCACAGAGGGACATGTCAAGCCTCCCTCAGGGATGCGGTCAGCAAACGCAGAGTGGGAAACCCACAGGGGAGGGGCAGCTCTTCAGCTGCCGTGGGGGAGGGGGGCACCTCTGGATCAGCAGGGACTTCGGAGACCCATTGGCCAAGGACCACAGATGGCCTTGTTCTGGGTCCTGGTTTACACAACTGTGGGAAAGAGCGAGCGTTGGACCGAGCACCACCCGGACCTCCGGTGAAGCTGAGGGAGCTGTGTTAATCTGGCTGAGGAGGAGACCATGGCGTGGTGGCTTGGCACTCTAGAGGGCGGGCTTGGTGCTGCGGCCAGGCGGGAGGCTGGGAACGCTCTCCTTCAAGGCCACGACGACCCTGGGCAGAGCTCACCAGAACCCGTTCAGCAATCTGGAAATCGACCAAAGCCAGAACGGCCGGCGGTCTAAGGGTGTGTGCGCTGCTGCGCGGCAGGGAAGGGCAGGGTGAGCCTGGGGCTGTCCTCATCCCCTCCCAGCAGCTCAGATGGCACCAAGGTTACGCCAGGGAGGAGCAGCCTCTGGGGACAGCAGCTTCACAGCTGTGACCAAAGCAGGTCTCTCACTGTGAAGCCCTGGGTGACACGGAGGCCCAGCAGCACTGCGGATGGAAGGGATGGTCTCCAGGTGGCTCAGCGGGGAGGAACAGCAGCTCTATTAGCCTGAGATGGTGGCTGTGCTTGGGGTAAACATGGTCTGGGGTGGGTGGGGGGACACTGCAGTGTGCACGGTGGAGGCTGCAGAGGTCCCTGGCTGTACGGGGCCTCCTGGCCACATGGAGACTGCACAGATGCAGAGAGCAGGTGGAAGCCACACCTACTGGGTTTGAAGGGCCTGAACTTTGAATTTCCTCTCCTGCCTGCACATCCACGGATGGAGGCCTGGCTGGCTACAGGTGTTTAAATGCACTTCTGTCTAGGTGCTCTTCCAACTACACGAAGCGAACCAGAAAGACCTGAGAAGTGACAGCAACAACACAACGAGACCGTAATCCATCACTCCCAACCACTGCAGGACAACTAGTAAATCAGCAGGCCAGGGGCCTTGAATCAGCAGGACGGGGCCATGAACAACACTACCAACTGCTTGTCCGAGCTGATTTACCTAGAACACTCCGCCCAGGACTGCAGGGTACTCACTCGTGTCCAGTGTCCAGGGAACCTATCCCAGGACAGGCCACGAGGAGGCCACAAGACACCCCTCAATGTATTTAGAGTGACCAGTCACACAAAGTCTGCTCAACGACTATGATAACATGAAAACAGAAACCAGTAGCTGAAAGAAATATGGGGAATCCACAGATATGTGGAAATTAGACAATGCATTTCTAAATAACTCATAAGCCAAAAAGTAAACACCAGGGAAATTAGCAAATACTTTTGAACTGAATAAAAATGAGAACACATGTCAAAGTTCATGAGATGTGGCTCAAGCAATAGTTAAGATTTATAGCTTTAAATATCTATACCAGAAAAGAACATTCTCCAACAAATAACCCAAGCCTCCATCCTCAGAAACTTAAAGAAAGAAAGAAAAAGGAACAGAAGAAAACAAAAAAGATCAGAACAGAAAAGAGAAAAAAACAGAAAATAACAGAGGAAAACCCAATGAAACCAAAAGTTGGTTTTCTGGAAAGATCAGCAAAATTGGCAAACCTCTGGCTAGCCCAATCAAGGGAAAAGAGGAAGGGCACAAGTTACCAGAATCAAGGATGAAGATGAGTTACTGAGACCCAACCTCAGGGACACGGAAAGGATCACACGGGCAAGTACTACCAACAGATTTATACCAACAAATGAGACAACTTAAACAAAAATTCCTAGATAAACCCAAACCACCAAACTGACTCAAGAAGAAACATGAAATCCCAATAGACCTATAATAAATAAAGACATGGAATTAGCAATTACAAACCTTCCCCCAAGAAAAAGCCCAGAAGGTTCCACTGAATTCACGTGAGTTCCGTCAACTATGTAGTCGAGAAACAACAGCAACCTTCACAAGCCCAGAAAACAGAGGAAAGGAGGGTCCCAACACACCCTCAAGACTTGCAGGACCCTCAGCCACATCAGGCCAAGGCACCAGGAAGGAACTCAGAGCAACATCCCCTGGGACACTTCTGCAAAAGTCCTTCACAGACTATTAACAAATTGGGTTCAGTAAGATGAAACAGGGACTGTACCCCGGGACCCAGCGGGATTCACAGAGGAACTGAAGTTGGCTTAACACTGGAAAATCCGTGTAATTCACCACATTGAAAAAGAAACACAAAACCACGTGGTCAGCTTAATAAATGCAGACAGAGCACATGGCAAACTAACACCATTCTAAACTGACCCACTGGACTTCACAACAAAACAACAACAACAACAACAAAAAAAACCCCACAAAACAACAACAACAACATCAACAAAACATTTGTGCTTCAAAACCCTGAGCAACCCAGGAATGGAGGGGGACTTTCTCATCAAGGTGAAGGGCATCCTTATCCCTAAAGATGAGAGAGAGAGGCTTTATCTAAGATGGGCAGCAAAGTAAGGGACCTTCTTCTTTTCACATTTTACTGGAGGTACTACCTAACACAGAAAAGGAGAAATAACTAAAGACATCCAGAGTGAAAAGGAAGAAGAAAAATTGTCATTTTCAGATGATGTGATCCTGGAATGAAGAACTCCCAATGGTCACCCCCCCACACACCCCTCTAAAACTAATAAAAAGTTGGAAAGGTGAAAGGATATAAGTTCCATGTGCAAAATTTAATTTTATTTCTATATACTACTAACCAACAACCTGAAAAAAATTCCATTCACCACAACATAAAAATAACTTAGGAATAAATTTAACAAAGAGAGTGCAAGACTTGAATTGTACATGAAAAACTATAAAATATTCCTGAGAACAATCAAAGAAGATGTGTGTAGGGCATGGTGGCTCACACCCATAATCCCAGTTACTCAGGAGGTTGAGGCAGGAGGATCACAAGTTGGAGGCCAGCTTTGGCAACTTAGCAAGGCCCTGTCTCAAAATAAAAAAATTTAAAAGGGCTGAGTATGTAGCTAGCATACATGAGGCCCCAGGTTTAACACCCACTAGCCAAAAAAAAAAAAAAAAAGAAAGAAAATCTAAATAAATGGAGAGATACTCATGGATTAGAAGACTCAATTTATCAGTCAAGGTGAGAATTCTCCCCAATATGATCTACAAATTCAACATAACTTCTATTAAGACCCTACTAGACTTCTTAATTTTTTAAAATTTATTTATTTATTTTTATGTGGTACTGAGGATTGAACCCAGGGCCTCACACGTGCGAGGCAGGTGCTCTACCACTGAGCCAGCCCCAGCCCCCCTAATAGGCTTTTTAAAATCACAAAGTGACAAGCTGATCCTAAAATGTGTGTAATATTGTATAATGTCAAGGAACCCAAACAGCCAGTAGAACTTGGCAAGTAACCAAACAGCTGGAGGAGTCACACTAGTCAGCTCCAAAGTTTACCCAAAGTCACAGTCATGACCACGTGGAAGGGACAGGGTCTACACGGGGGAGGGACAGAACCGAGGGTCTCAAAGACGAATCTTCATGTTATGGTCAACTGATCTGTGACAAAAAGGCCAAGAGGATCCAATAGAGACAGATATTGCTGTCGACAGGCAGTGTAGGGACGAGGGACATCTGTGTGTAGAACGACACGCTCTGACTCTTAGCTATCACAGTCCATTAGAAGCCACTCAAAATGGGCCCCACCTGAACGCACGGGCCAACCCGACACCTCTGAGAGAAAGCACAGGAGAAGTCTTCCCGACCCTGGGCACGATCCCTACGAGAAAAAACTGACCCACTGGACTTCATCAAAACAACAACAACAACAAAAATAACACAAAACAACAACAACAAAAAAACATTTGTACTTCAAAAGACTCCACCAAGAAAATGACAGGACTAGCCCAATGCTGGGGAAAATATTTATGAAGCCTTTATCAGGTAAAGAATTTACATGTAGAAGAAAGAACTCCTGCAACTCAATGGTAAGACAGGCAACCTCATTTTAAATGGGTAAAAGACATGAATAGTTATTTCACCAAAGAAAATCTAGGAATCTCAAATGGGCACATAAAAAATTGCCCAATGTCCACAGTCACTAGGGAAAGGCCAATTAAAACCACAGCAGGCACATCACTCCCCTCAGAATGGCCACCACGAGAGACAGGCAGTACAGGGGTCGGGGAGGAGGTGGAGACCCCAGAGCCTTCCGACACTGCTGGAGGAATGGAGATTACGACAGCCACTGTGAAAAACAGCTGGACGGTGTCCTAGCGTGCTGAACACAAGTTCACCATACAATCCACTGATGCAACTCCTAGGAACTTCCCCAAGAGAAATGAAAATATGCCTTCAAAAAGCCATTTATACCTGAATATTCACAGAAGCATTATCACAATAGTAGAAAGTGAGAAATAATCCAAACGTCCGTTATTGGGGAAAAGTTAAACAAAACATGGCATATCCCCAAAATGGAATGCTATATAGCAATTAAAAAGGAATTAACTATGGAGAACAATTTATATGGACAAAGAGAAGATCAGTAGTTGTCTTGAATGGGGCAGCGGGCAAAGATGAATGGCTCATAGATACAGAGGGAACTTCTCAGGGGGATGAAAAGGTTTCAAAACTGAATTGCAGTGATGGTTGCAAAACCCTAAATGCACTAAGGATCATTGAGCCGTACACTTGGTGGGTAAATAACAGTCTGTAAATGACACCTTGAGAAAGCTGTCAGACACAGCCCCCACCTTCTGGGGATGTATTCGACAGTTATCGGATGAAACAATGTCATGGGAGGAAGGGTGGGAGCTGCGGAGGCCGGGCCCCGCTAAGCACTGGCCATCGTGGACCTGCATGGTGGGCACAGGGGTCACTAGGCTGTCCTGTTTAATTTTGACTATGCTCAGAATTCTCCATGACAGTGAAGTAACACTCGTCAGCGCAGGAGGGCAGAGACGCCGCCCTCCTGTGTGGTGCAGGTGGCTCTGGGGAGGCCGAGGCGCTTTCCTCAGGGCGCAGCTCTCACCTGGGGAGTAGCGCATCACGGACAGCTGCTCGTTGCCGTCCGTGTGGACGGTGACCAGGTCTTTTGTTTCTGTGTCAAACACAAACCACCTGTTAAAACAAGAGAAACAGAGAGGCAGTTTAGGGGGAAAGTCAATAAGGGCACGACAGTAGGGCAAGACCGTTAACAAGTGTCCATCAGAAGGGCGGCACACTCCGGGTGGCTCAGTAAGAAAGCTTATTCCCAGGTTTCATCCAGAGGAGTGTCCTCTGAATACCCATGAGCCTTCTCTGAAAAGGAAGAGCACACAGCGGTCTGGAAAGACTCAGTTCTCAGCGCTATGACATGGTCTCTCAGCATTGTGTTTTGTGTTTTGTCATTTACACACGGAAGGAGAGAGAGCCCTGCACAGGAAGACGGCCAACACCTAGTGCTGCAGCCTGTGGTCAGAGGAGTGGCCAAGGACTGCCTGCTGAGCTCACCCAGAGCTCTGGCCCCACCTGGACCAGCCGGGTGCAGGAGGAGGGGCTGGGCAGCTGGGTCAAGTCCAGCTCTTCCGTGTGCTAGGGAGCAGCCACAGGGCGGATGGGGGACAGCAAGCCTGGAAGAGAGCCAAACGGACAGGCTTTGACTTGGACTTCTCCGGCCAGTTTCCAGTGGTGACATGGGATTAGAGTTGGGGTCTCCTCTGCAGGCTTGAGTTGTGAGGGACCTGGGAGTGGTTCCTACCTTCGGTAGGGACCCTGCACCCACTTCAGGGTTGATGGACTTCAGAAAGACTGAACACTGAGGGGTGGCGGTGGGTGGGGCACCGGGCTGCGGGGCTGAAAGGCTGTGGGCTCCCCGAGGCTGCAGTTTCAACCCTGGACACCACTGGCGTGGAGCTGCTGTGTGCTTGCTTCCATTCAGCACTGACCACTGCCCATCAGGACCGCCTGAGGTTTGGATGCTGCTTCTCGGCTTTGATTTCTGGCATCTTGAACAACCATGTATCTTTAACATGTTATTTAACCTTAACAGAGGCCAGAAGGTAACAAATAGCAAGGCTGGGCTGACTGGAACGTGCCTTTGAAATGTCCTGTCTAAAGGACAGCATCAGAGCATCTGGCCTGGGACCAGCAACATGGGAGGGGCAGACGGAGGGGCCACGTCCTCAAGCCCACACCGCTGCCTGTTCTGAGCATGCTCTCCCTGTGGTGCACAGGGAGGTGATGGCATTTTGTGGGAGCTCAGAGGGGGGCCTGCTGAGCTCCAGCCCCAGCTGCCTGGGAGAGTGAAACGGAAGGGGGGGGCCGCACATGGGTGGCCGTGCAACGCACTCTGATGACCTGTGAATGCCTTGGGACGGTCACTCTCTTTCTACCCTCCAGACAACAACGGCATCTAAGTGGTGCACTTCTCGAGGAGAAAGGATGGGAGGAAACCACCAAGTATCTCAGTGAAACCACAGTAAGTGCATGTGGGCAGCCCCCCGCGCCGCCCCGCCCCGCCCCGGGTCTTCCTTCCCGTTTCAGTTACCCACGGTCAACATTGGTCTGAAAATATTAAATGGAAAATTCCAGAAATAAGCAGTTTTAAAGCATGTGCCATTCTGTGCGCGTCACCTGCCTCCCTTCTCATCAGGCAGGCACTGTGTCACCTCACGTCATCGCAGCAGAGGGGGACACGGTGCAATCAGCTGTTTCTGCAGAGATGCACCCACCTAATTCATGTTTGTTATAATTGCTCTGTTTTATTGTTGTGGTGAGGCTCTTCCTGTGCCTAACTTAGAGGTGCTGTCACGGGTTAGGACACAGGGCAGGATGCTTCACCACCGCCCCCTTCAGCCCTGTGCGACAGAGCCAGGCAGACAGTACCACCATGACTGACAGAGGAAACAAGTTCAGAAAGTTCATGTGACCGGCTCAAAGACACACACTGCCAAGTGGCAAAGCAGAGTTCCAACACAGACGTCGGAGGTGCGCGTAGATAAACACTAGCAAACCTGAACACGAGGCTCAGAATGGGCACTCTCAAAATTCTGAAAGTCCAGTTAAAAAAAAAGAAGCAGTTTTAAGTTCTGGGCGCTTGGGATTGCTTTCTCGCCTGATTCCTCCTCCTGAGCTCTCGGGCAGGCCTGGGGAGCTCCACAGACTTTGAACCTGGAGGCAGATTTGGGGGAGACTCTGGGGGGGCCTGAGGACCAGGCATTTTTATATGATTGAGGACCTATAGCTTTACAAAATGACCCCCAGTTTCAAAACAGGAAGGACCACTGCCTTAAGTTTTGAGTTTGGACTGATTCTTGGAGAGTCACTGGGAGCTGAGAAGCCGCAGTCGGGAGCTGGCTGCGTGGGGCCTGGGGGCACATGGGGTGCGAGCACAGGCCGCCTGGGGTGGGCTTACCTCCCAGTCAGTGTTCCGACCGCAACCACAGACCCTGAAGGATGAAAACCAGAAGACTGAGCTGGATCCTAAAATATTTTAAAGGAAGTGTAAATTGATGGCAGATATAGCACCACAGCATGACACCCCCATGCCCCGCCACCCCCGTAGGCCCAGTGGCTCTATTTGGAAAGTCCTTTCTCTCCACAGAGGAGGATGGCTTCCCCCTGGATATGTGGCACATTTCTTCTTCTTCTTCTTCTTTTTTTTTTTTTGTAAGTTTCTAAGTACCATAAATCTTTTTAAATTTTTTTAATTAATTTTTTATTTATATATGACAGAGGAATGCATTACAATTGGCACATTTCAATAATACTAAAGTTTTATCCTTTCAGAATTTTTCCTTTTGTCTTATCCCCTCTCATATCTACAGTCATCAGATGAGAGACTAACAGGGAAATGCTCTTTTTTCTGAGCCCTAGTTTAGATTATGCTCAGTGGTCACTTGGTCAAATAGTGAGCTGTCTGGAGATAAAACCAGCTGACCCCTGCAAAGAAGCCAGGAGTGGACATGGAGGGCACAGAGATGCACGAGGATTAACTAGAGACTCCAGAGACTGGAAAGAAGCAGCAGCTTCTGGCTTTATCCTCTAGATGCCTCTTCCTAAGTGGGAGCTCAGGCCGCCACGACCCACACGTGGACCTCAGGTTTCCCTTGGCACTTTACCATTTACAAAAGCACTTTGGTGCAGGCCATTAATCTGAGCCTCATGACAATTGTGAGATGAAGACACTGCAGTACAGAAAAGTGACGGCTTCCTGTCCAAAGTCACAGGGCCAGTGGCCCAGGAGCTGACTTGCTGCAGGCCTCTGGCTTCCAGCTCTGGCCCCACCTTTACGATCAAGCTGAGTGGTGAAGGGGCAGGGAAGTGTAGGGACTGTCACTGCTTCCTGAGGCAGTCATGCTGATGAGACAGAGGGGAAGGCTGCCCTCTCTGAGCACCGCTGAGCCCCTCTGGCTCGTCCCTCCCATGCTCAGCTGGCTACAGTGGTCAGCAACCCATCGAACCTTTCTCTGAAAGTAGAGAGAGGAGAGCCAGACCCAGCACCTGGGGGATGCCAGCCACTCTGCAGGGCATTAAAGAATATGCTGGGGCTGTGTATATCATCAAGGGTGCAAGAACACAGGCGGTCCCTTTGACTCTCACAGTGCGGTGCTGAGGACAGAGCCTGGGGTTGGCCAGTTGGGTGTAAGTACTGTCCTGCGACTAATCAGTGACCTTGGCAAGTTATGTAACTTCTCTAAACCTCAATTTCCTAGTTGATAAAATCAGAGAGAAAAAAAATTTTCTTTTTTTTTTTTTTTTAAAGAGAGCGAGAGAGAGAGAGAATATTTTTTAATATTTTTTTTTTAGTTATCAACAGACACATCTTTGTTTGTATGTGGTGCTGAGGATCGAACCTGGGCCGCACGCATGCCAGGCGAGCACACTACCGCTTGAGCCACATCCCCAGCCCGAGAAAAAAAATTTTCAACCTGCAGGGTGGCCGCAAGGATTAAGACAACACACATCCAGTGTCTGGCAGGCAAACAGCCAGTGCTCAAGAAATGCAGGCCTGTTTTACATGGAGGGAAAGGTATGCAATCTGTGCTCCTTTTGCAAAGTTCACAGAGATTCTGACTTTAAAACTAATGCTTTATCTTTACCATCACACTGAGAACGTAGAGACGAATTGAACTGTTCTCAGTACACCTTGGGAGCTCCTATCCAAGAGTCACGTCACAGACAGAATACGGCTTATGACGTGCATCTCCAGCACTTGAGGCAGTGAGGACACTGCGCCCAAGAACCCGTGAGCAACTCGACCTGCTAAGAGTTCAGGGGAACGTCGGCACTGCAGGGCGAGAGCGGTCGGGGCACGTGGAGAGCAGTGCGACTCTGAAGAGCTCAGTGGGGGAGGCTGGCTTGCAAGAAAAAATGAGCAAGTTCCAGGTAAATTTCTACAAGAAAGGTAGAAGTGTAGCACGCATGCTTACCTCTATGATTTTGTCCCAGACGGGCCGGTGGCCGACAGCGTCCCAGAGAGTGGCGTGCTTGTCATGCCCACAGGTCAAGAACTGAGGTTTGGAAGCATGGACGGCCAGTCCCCAGAGCTCATCAGTGTGACCCTGCAAAGAAGCAAGACATAGGAGCTTTGAGACCCCACAGTCTACAGCGGGGGTCTGCAGGGACGACGGCACGGGCCCCTTCAGTGCATCCCTCATTTGTCTCTCTGCCAAGGCCATTTCAGGGGGACACAGGAGTGACTGCCTCCTTCTGGAGCTTACTTGAATGCTCAGTTAACCATACCTGAGTGATGGGTGTGAAGTCCCCTGACAGGGTGCCCTGCAGGACGAAGTTCCTAGTCGTGCCTATGAGGATGACCTCGCCCTTCCCCTCGGCCACCGTCCGGATTGGGCCAAACTGTTCAGGAATCTGCATTGGAAAGCGTGGTGTGAAAAGATCTCAGATTTTATGAAATTGTCAGCTCAAGCATCCAAAGTCCTTGTCTATCCATCACATGGGAAGGACTCAGCCGTTTCATATACATGTGCACACACGGAGAGAGGTTAGCCACCACAGCTGTGGAGTGAACGACTGAAACCCCAAACCTTACTTTTTTATTATTTATTTTTATTAATGTTTTCTGCAGTGCTGGGATTGAACCCAGGGCCTCGCACATGCTAGGCAGGCATGCTACCACTGTGCTCCATCCCTGGTCCCAAACCTTACTGCTAAAACTATAAAACAGTTTACATATCTTCAAAGAATCAGCAAAAATCAAGTTGTTTTAAAAAAAAGGGTATTTTTTTCTGACCCCCAAAATAATAAAGGAATATAATTGGTTAGTCTGCTCTTCACTTGTTATGACTTCTGTGGCAAGAGTTGATAAGGTCTGGAAAATAAGGACCAGTAAGAGTTGCTGTAACTTTGAAATGGCAACATTGTTCTGTTTAGTTTTGAAATCCACTGTTCATACTGATGGACACCAGAAATGATCCAAATATTAAGAAAAGGATTCAAAACGCACTCATTGAGGCAATTTGCCATGAAGAGTTGAAGTTCTCGCCCTCCAGGAAGACAGGGTCTCTGAGCCAGGCAGGCCTAGCTCAGGGAGAGTGGCCCAGCGCAGGGACAGTGGCCTAGCTCAGGGACAGTGGGCCACTCACATACCCTTTCTCTATCTTCCAGGCAGGCCATTGGCCTGGGCTTGGGAAAAGGTGATGGCAATCCACACAAAGAGGAGTCACAGATACCAATAATGGCGAGTTACCTCCAATGAGGCTTCGGTGCTTCCTTTGCTGCTATAATTTAACACGGGAACATCTACGACTAGTAATAGTCGTAGATTAATAGTAATGTTCACTCAAGTGCCGATCAAACCTTAGCATAAAAAGTTCTCAGACTAAAACTCCACCAAGGGGGAGTGCCGGCTGATGCTCGAGGAAGGCCTCCTTGATACAGGCGATGGTCAGTAGAACCAAATCCCCCACTGCTGAACAGTGCCTTGTCATGTGCTGTACAGCAGGCCTTGTGCGCTCTGACTTAGAAGCTGGAACAGTGCTGCAGCATGTCCCTCTACAGTAGGGACGCACAGCATCACCCATTAGATCGACAGCAATTTTCCCTTCTGTCTGCTCATAATTTCCTGGAACCCTGGGGGGAAAACTCTTGTGTGTAGAGGAATATTAAATTTTCTGCCTCTGGCTTCCAGGAAGGCAGGGTGGCTCCTAGGTAACCCGGAGGTGAAGCAGGTCTCCTAAGCAGCCGGAGTGCTACAGAGCCTGTTGGCCCTGAGCTGAGAGCCAGGCACAAAGTAGATACTCAATAAACCTAAGTGCAGAATGATAATGTTGGCAAAGTAACAGGCTGGAAATTAGTAAAAGGCAGGAAAGACTTAAATGATAAATCAAAATGTGGGTTATAGTCCCCTGTAAAATTAAATTGGCCCTATTAGAAAAACACTGTAAATATGAAGTGTCCATTAGCCTCAAATTTTTTTTTTTTTTTTTTATGGATCCTAAAAAATGACTGTTTTATCAGAGAGTATACAGAAGTCGAGTGTTATTGACAAAGGCAGAGCCTAAAAATACCAAAGCCTCAAATTTTTATCAATTTAAGTTTATTTTAGTTGTACTTTAATTGCCTCCACAATTGTAACAAAACACGTTGTTTCCATATAATTCCATCTAAACAAATTTTAAAACTGTAAGTTAAGGATTCTAAACTAACAAGGAAATGAGTCAGAAAAACAGTTTAAGGTTAAAGCGAGTCTGTAGCAGCCTGCCGACTCACCTCAGTTTTATGAAGTTTTTGATAGTTTCCATTCCAAGAAACGAGCTTCCGGTCTTTCCCTCCTCCGGACACCAGCGTGCCGTCTCTCAGCATGCAAAGCGCAAAAATGCCGCCCTCGTGGGCCCCTTGGACGGCGTGGCTTATGCGGTTGGTACCTAGACACGCAGGAGACCCCGTTAGCGTGTTCACAGGCTTGCCTAGTCCATCCTCCGACCTCACTTCACTTGGGCTGAGAGGGTGGGGTGGTGAGTTCAACTCTACGAAGGACTCAATTTCTAGAAGCTCACAGTGCTCCAGTGAGCCTCAGCGGACTCCTCTGTGATGAGGGAAAGGTGCACGCTGTGGCCGGGAGCGTGGCCCGTGTTCGTGCCCACGCCTTCCCCAGAGTGAGCTGCGTGCTGGGCCAGGTGCCTGCTCCTTTCCTCAGGTCGACCTTGGGGAACAGGCCACTGCTCCCCCACAGGACTGTTCCAAGGATTAAGCAAGCAGTGCCTCAAGCACCAGGAGCCGGGGTGTCTACAAGTCACCTCGTTCTGAAGGCCCACTGGGGGTCCCTCTCCACCTCACCCCGACCTCAACTCTCCGACCCCTGAACTGGGGTGACGTATTTTCCTGGCCGTGGTAAGTGTCCCCAAGTCGCCTGCCCTGAACTGAGCACATCTTTCCAGAGTGAATCTCTTGTCCCCAGTGGCTCGCAGTAGCAGGGGCAGCAGCAGGGATCTGGCTCTGGCTCCTCGAGAGCAGCTCACACACTGCTAGTTGTAGCAATTAAGAGACGTCTGCCCAAGGCTGTGTGAACCAGGAAAAGTTACCTAACTATTTTCTAGCTATGCGGCCATTATAACTTCATCGCTATAGCTTGTTAACAGATCTCCTAATAACGTATTAAATCCTTCACGGCACCTCGGTCCTAAAGACCCTTTAGGGTGGTACACTTGACTTACCACTCTCCAGCTTTCTTCCGTTCCAGTTTTATGGTTTCAGGACACACGCGCGCGCGTGCGTGCGCACACACACACACACACACACACACACACACACACACCCTGGAATTTAACAGTAACTCTGTGGATCATATCAACAGACAGTTCTTATAGAAGTCATCCTTGAAGTCTTGCTTATTACCAAAGCATTGGCACTGTTACCTTTTCCCCATACTAAGATGTTGCCACTGGAATCTCCAGTAATGGTGTCACCGTTTTCAGAAAACGTCACGCAGAGGACAAACTTTGGCTTTTCCTGTTTCTGCAGAATGTAGTAAATACATACATATGTGTATTGAATCAGGACAGCCTTTCCTGTGGTCTCGAGAGCTGGAGCCACAGCAATCCCCTGTGGCTTTCATTTTTATCCACCCTTACGTAACTACGCTGCTCTAAGAGGAGGAGAGACTCTGGGGCTCCAAATGGCGGGGGAATCCTGAGGTTGCACAGTCGAGCAGAAGGGGTGCTGGCGGGGACTAGGGGCGGGCTGTGTTGTCTTGACCACAGAATAAGAAGCAGAACCCCACACCAGAACAAAGGACCCTCTAAACAGCCCAGGAGAAGGTCCCTGCGTGCTCTCCCGGCCCACAGAAGGCACACACGCCTCCGGCACCCTTCACGAGACGGCCGCCCCCACGCACCCTCTGGCCTGCGCCGTCCCAGCTCCTCGCCGGGGCCTGCTCCCTGCCCTGGTCACTGCGTTACCAGTGAGGCCCACAGGCACAAGCGGCTCCTGTCTAGGTGAGGGGTCCTAGAGCATGATGTGCCACCACACCCCCAGGTGCAGTCCAGACTGGGACACCTCAGCGCCCCCCTAAAGCCCAGTTGATCACATGCACCTCCCAGGGGAAAACCAAACAAAAGATGTAACTTTACCTCAAATAATCCTTGCTTCTTATTGAGGGAGTTTCCTTCAAGTGTCCAAAAGTAGAGATGTGATTTTCCACAGGTGACTATGACATTGGTGTCCGTGGGGTGGAAATCCGCAGCAAACACAGCTTCATTAGAACACTTGAGGGGAAACAGGGCAATCAGACACCTGGAATCTCCTAAGACAATTTTCTCTTAAGAATATAAATCTGAACTACCAATAAACAACTCATTCCAGCCAAGCACGATGCCTTTTGAGTTTCCCACTGAATTCACCCTGTATGAAGTGGTACTGGCCACGTGCCTTGACCACCCCCTCGCCTGACCCCCGCTGGCTGTGAGCCCCGAGGATGGGCAGCTCAGGGCAGCGAACTGCGCAGGGCAGGAGGGGCTGCAGTGCCCATGCTGATCTCCCAGGCCTGGCGCATGGCAAGGTGCTGAGCTCTAGGCCTCATCCCCACCCGTGAGGGGAACTCCAGAGAAGGGTGGGAATCTGGATTCCCACAGCCCCACTCTCCTGGCTGCCCTGACCCCTTCCCCGGCAGGGAGGCTCTGGGTCCTGTTCCTGGGCCTCTGCCTGAGGCGCAGTCTGGGGTCCACTGTGCTGGGTCTGGGTCTTTGGCGATCACTTCATTACCTCTCAACTGCTCTCCTGGCCTCTAGGGCTGCGCTCGGCCTGCTAAGCCTGGCCTTGCTAGGAATTCAGTCATATGTCCTTGAACCTGGATGGAAACTTGCTTCTGATCCCTTCCCACCTAGCAACATGGCAAGGACACCCAGGATTCCTGACGAGGACCCTGGACGGCAGGGCTCCAGCGTGATAGGAAGCACGCCTGACCAGAGCACAGGATCTGCCTCCTGGACACACAAGAGATGGCTGGGTGTGAAAGGTCAGCGGGGGTGACCCCAGTGTCAGGAGAGCGAGGTATCCAGCGGGCACCTTGGTGTGAGACAAGTGATGCTATCTGATGTCTCTAATGTCAGGTAAGTTCGGTTATCTAAGGCTAATAGACGCCAAGATGAGAAATCCAAAGTCAGTTCTATAACAACAGGAATCCAATGACGATCTCAACAGGATGAAAACATAAGGAGCTTCAGGAACATTAAGTTGACATTCTGGGTAAAATGGATTCAAGGCAGTGAGAGAAGGCCAAAGTGGACCACTGCAGGGAGAACCCCAGGAGGGATCTGATTGGCCTCAAGTCCCCCCAGAGTCTCCTCAGCTTGGGAGGTGCCCGGGCTGGGGCAGTGCCTGGAGCTTGGGTGCTGGCTGCCTCATCTGGCAGCAGAGGCTGCCGCAGCTCCCTCACTAGGGAGTGAAACAAGAAATAACTGTGACAGCACTCAGGATCAGGTCCTGCCAGGGGACAGGGTGGGGCCACAAGACCTCAAGGGGAAGGAGCCACACTGGGGCAGGGTGGGGCAGGGGCAGCTGGGAGCTGCTGAGGGGCTGAGGTTGTGCCAGGGCCCGCGTGGGGAGTCTTGAGCGCTGGGGCTTGAGTGAGACCTTCGCGTCGGCCAGCCGCTCTTCTTTCTGCCAGTCCCACAGGGACAGTACGTGGTCATTGGAGTCGTCCACAGCGCAGAGGTTGCTTCCTCCGTTCTGGAAGAGAAAGCTGTTCATAGCAAGACTTCATTGAGAGTAAACTGGGATGCGCACGATTTTAGTAAAAACTGCTACTCTAGTCACCGTTCTTCACCCGCTGCTTCTGGGACCCGCATCCCTGGCCAGACGGGGAGCGTAGGTGAGCCTGGCTCCTGAGGGGCAGAGTGGGAGGGCCGGGGTCAGAGGCAGCTCCTCATCCAGGCTCCAGAAAAGTCTGCCCAGAGGGCTCAGGGCAGCTCCCGGAGGAGACAGTGCCCTCGGCGGCAGGTCCCGGGGTCTGTCACAGCTGTGGCTGTGAACATGTGTGGGTATGTGTGTGTGCATGTGTGTGAGCTGGATGAAGAAGCGTGGATCGGCTGGGCCGGCACACCCTGAGGGAGCCGGGAAGCCTTGAGGCCCCCTCCAACCTGTCTGCACACAGGCAACGGGGCCAGTGGAAGCCACCTGCCAAGGCAGCAGGTGACGTTCAAGGCCAGAGCAGGAAGGCTGCCTTGAAGAACATGAGGACAAATATGGGGGTGGGGGCTATTTCCTTTACCACGCCCACATGGCTGAAGCGTACGACTGGAAGAATGTCCCTGATGAGGGGACCTGGGAAGCCAGAAGGTCCCAGAGTGCGAATCTGCACCTGCACAGGCGGTAAGCCCCCCACTCCAGCCTGGGGGCTCCCCCTGAGGCCTGAGGCCACAACACCACGGGCTTCATACTTACAGATTTTGAGAATGCAATACAGGTGACAGCTCGGTCAAAGAAGCCTATCCCGATGACATGCAGCGTGTTCAATGTCACAGAATCCCAGATGCGCACATGTGGGGGCAGTTGCTGTTATGAACAAATGATGCCATCAGTCCCGTCGACTGACCTGTCCCTCTTCACCTTGAAGCTACACGATCACCCGGGAAGCAACTGCGATTTTGTCAAAAACCAAAGATTTTTTTCCCTGCATTTGAGGAGCTGCCTCTGAATGAGACAAGACATCCCAGTGGCCACAGGGGGGCCTGGGCTCTGTGGCCAGCTCAACACTAGAAGTCCACCGAGTTTTAAAACTTGACTTGGCAGCTCTTGACAACCATACCAAGGACCTGACTGTGCAATGTGCACATCTGGATGTGTCATAACTTTAGAAATGAAAAAGGATAAGGAAAAGGGCATCGCATATGAGGGTTATTTTTATTTTTAATAGGGTCTCACTATGTTGACTAGGCTCAAACTCCTCCTGCTTCAGCCTCCAAAGTAGCTGGGGCTGCAGGCCCCCCCTTTCTCCTGGCTCAGGGTTCTCCTTTTAAAGTCCATTCGGTTGCTAAGGCACAAGTATGTCTAAGTTCATCCAAATGGTCACTGCCAAATAGTGATAAGAGTTTGACATGCCTGGGCTCAACAGGAGCAAATCAGGCTATTGATTATGCATAAATAAAACTTAGGGTTGTCATAACTCGCTCAAAACCCTCTGAACTGTGACCAGGGTTATTTATACTAACTTCTCTCTTCCGTATAGAAGAAAGCATTGTAGAGCAACCTGCTGATTTGTTACCAAGGCAGGGCACTGTCTCTGATGGTCAGAAGTATTAGGTGAACCGGGTTCTGGTCTGGCCTTATCTCTGAGTAGTTGGGTGTCTGCACGGTCCTCCAGGGTAAACTGGATGAGCTCAGGGAACTACACCATTTTCTCAGGTTCTAAAAGTTCTGACTCAATTTCAATGCCAGAACTGAAATACAACATCAAGCCACCAGAGGGCAGAGCAAAGGGTCACTACTCATTTCAAAGAAATGTTCAAGGCTGTGTAAAAACAAAAAAAGATGAGCGCCTGTTCCATTTATGTGAATTTGCATAACCGGAGTCTGATTTCCACTATCCCTATTAATTCTTTTCAAGTGTAGAGTTTTAATGGAAAACAGCACACAGTTAATGTTTAAAATTCAATGTTATTAAAATGTTTCCTAGAATACAGTCACATTCATTCTTTCTGAGAGAAAACTCATTGATAAGAACAAAAGTACTGAATGTGGTTATTTTAGTAACAGGTCACACAAACATGAGCCTTATTTGTGATATCTCTGTGAACAAGGTATCACATGCCACAGGAGTTTTTGGTAAGACATGACAGTCACCAGATGGAAACACTGTCATTCTCTATTAACTCGTGCTGGCTTTCTCTCACTGACCTGCCTGACCGCAGGACATCGCACACCCAAGTGACTGTTCATTATGGCTTTAACCTTATACATCAAACAGGCACCTGCAATTTCAAAGCTTATCGTGTGTGCAAGTAGGTAGGTTCAGAATTGTGAAGTCTTAGGCAAGAACACGCTGCTTTTTAAGTCCACAGCGAGACAGTGAGTGGCAGTAAGCAATCCTGGTGAGGGAGTCAGCTGTTCAGATCCAAGCGGGGGACGCCATCAGCAGTGTTTTCAGAAAATAATAATAAGAACAGAGAGTACAACTTACTTTTCCATCCTTAGACGTGCCTGCGACTTGTCCTGTTGCTATAGTGATCCTATCGGGGTGAACTGCTAGGCTGAAAAGAGGATATTTATAAGACACCAGCCCTTAAAGGCGGGCCTTGCTCTTCCCTGGCCAAGTGCAATCTAGTCAAACATTTAAACATAAGAAACACAAGGCCTGACTTCTTAGAAAGCACAATGAGCCCCCGAACCCCAACCTCCGTGGACAGTGAGTGCCCACTTCATTTCATCTTCAGTCTCGAATTTCTCCTGGAGAACTTTCAAACTCAAGGCAAAAGCATCCTTTGCTGGGAAAATAAACATTTTAACCTGCGAACCACTTAATTCGCCTCCACCCTTTGTTAAGAAGTCACTGGAGAATGTTAAATAGGAAAGGCACCTCATCTGTGCCAATGGGATTTTTTTTTTTTCATTGACCAGGACAAACACATATATGCTACATGTATTTATTCATTCCAAACTTCCAGGAATGATATTCTTACCAAAAGCTGTAGACAAATTGGGGAAAGAGTAGACCAGCCACAAACACGAGGCAAACAGCCATTGTGTGCAACGTGTTAAGCAGCTGTGTGGGCAGGCCTGCAGGGCCATTGGCTGAGGTCACTGGCTGGTTAGACTCTGTGCCCGAGGATGGACAGCTAGACCTGGAGGGGGTCAGCAGGCCAGGTGCTAGCAGTGAACATGGCCAGAGTAGAGCTCGGCTGGAGCCTGCTTGTGGCTTCCTTCCTTCCCTGGGGCTCACATCCCAATACTGACCTTCCTGCTAATGCCACCTCCAGCTTTCGAGGACTCACCACTTCACGTCGTCATTATGGCCCGAGTAATGCCTCTGCAGCTGCTCCTCCACGTTGTACAGCACCACCACCGAGGCGATGAAATACACCGTCTCCCCTGTCGGGAGCAGGTACAGGTTGTTCCGACAGTCTCGCCCCCGGTACCCGTAGCTATGTGTGCGTCAAGGTAAACATGGCTGTCCTTTGAGAGCAGGCACATCAGCAGCTTTATGATCCAAACAGGGTAACCTGCAAACCCTCACTGTCCAATATGTGGCTGCATCAAGTTGGGCATGGTCACTGATGCAATGTGAATGCAAATTTTTAATAATACAAAAATTAGTTCTGTTTTATCGAGTCCATTATGAGGCTAGGAACTGAATCTTTTACTAAAAAAAAAAAAACCTTAAAAACATGATAAATGTATTCATAAAAAGGTACAGATCATACGTACACACACACACACACACACACACACACACCCATGCATACACAAAATGTTTAGGTCTTCCTGGCCCCAGCTCTTTAGGGCTAATTATCCTTGTTAAAATTTTGACACGTGTACTTTTAAACCTTGAAAACTGGGGCTGGGGCTGGGGCTCAGCAGTAGCGTATTTACCTGGCATTGTGAGGCACTGGGTTCGATTCTCAGCACCACATATAAATAAATAAAATAAAGGTCTATCAACAACTAAAAAAATATTTTAAAAAATAACCTTGAAAACTATTTTGAGTGTAAAACCTCACTTGAACTTGGCTGTAAAAATAGCCTGGCAAAAAAAAAATACCATTTATTTGAAGCAAATTTTACTGTTTTACATCTTCTGAAATATGAATAAGAAGTGGGCTGGATAAAGGTGTTTTGAATCAACCACTTAATACACCACTATTGACTTAGAGAAGAGATGGATCTCTTCAATGACATGGGACAAGACAGATTCCAAATGGGGGCAGCCAAACGCTTATAACATGTGAATCTAAAACAACAACAACAACAACAACAAAATTTCTTTTCAGGAGAAATTTGGGTACAGATGATAAAATATGATTTCCTAATCTGAAACAGCCATTGTTCTAAATGAAGTCACCACACCTTCAGTTTAAGCCATTGGCTTACAATTTGTCCCAGGGCTTGGCAGTGAACAGGTGACAGATAAGCGTTTGCTTGAGGTGGCAGAGGGCTCTTCCTCTCTGCAGCCTGAGAGGAGCATGGCAGCCTTCCTCTAAAGTGAGAGATGAGTGGCTGAATCAGCGGAGAGAAGAAAGCCAGCAGCCACCCCACCTTCCCAGACGCGCTCCTCGTACCTGGCTGCGTCCCTGGAAGCACACTTTTCCAAACTTCAGTGTTCTATTCCAAGAACATTAGTGACAGGGCAGGGTCAGACAGTGGCACCCTAGACCTTGGTGGGAGAGCATCCTATTTTAAGAAAGCTGATTGCATTCCTGCTGCACCCGGCTCTAAGAAGCCTCGGGGTTCACTCCATTCAGTGTGCAGGTGTGCTTATTCTTCCACGTCTCCTCAAGCCCTCGGTATTGGCCTTGAACTTGGGCTCCTCACAATGGCCACGTTCCCACTTGGCTGAGGGGAGAGTGCAGGTCCTTCTCCCGGGAGATCCCCTTTGTTTGGGTCTAAGCCGTGTTGCCAGCGGGGTCTGGTCATTTTGGACAGCCCGTCCCACTTTCTCATTCATGAGCTCCGTATTTTCTGGCATTTTTGTGGCTGTTTCCTGGTGAATTCTCAGAGCTCCTGGCGAATTCTCAGAGCTCCTGGCCTTTCCACAGTCCTCGCAGGGTTTACCAAGGACGTGACAACTGCTGTGAAGAGTGACCAGCTCCTTCATTCTCACCAGAATCCAGATTCTCTCTGTTTTTAAGCATTTTCACTAAGCTTGTTTCTTGATGTGTTTTTAACTAACCAAAGTTAGCTTTTTTTGGAAAGACTGAAATTCGGGCCATAAACTAATGATCCATCTTCCTGCCTCCCCCAAATATATTCATACACTCATGTAACCTTTTAATATTTTCAAGAAAACAATGTCTATGTATTGGAGCAAGAACCACAAACCACAAGTCAGTTCAGCCCCACGTTAACAGCTCCTCTAGAGGATGTTAGGATGCTGTCCTGGGTAGTAACGTAAGGCCACGTTTGTAAAATTAATCTTTTAAAAAGTGAGAGTAAAATATTTTTTCAAAAACTCAAGAGGACTTATAGTCTGTGAAATTTTGCAACTAGACTTCAAGCACTCATGGCTGCTCACCTGGTGTGAGACCTAGTCAACGAGTAAAGGATACACCCATTCCAGCTTCAGCCTCTTGGTGGGGAGTTCAGCTTTTGCTTCCAAATTGTAAGCGTCCACTTGATCTTTGGGCATGTACATGGTAACAGGGCGTCCGCGAAGAAACATTTTCACATATCCTTCCTCTACAAAAAGAACAAAGATGTCAGTAAGACCCCCCAGTGCACCTGAAAACAAATGTCATATTCTCTCTAGCTTGTCACTGCAGAAGTGAAAACTTCACCCATATGCCATTTCTAATCACTATCCCAGGGAAAAGTAGCTGACACAGAAAATTAAATGGCTAGAAATTAAAAAAAATTTTTTGATATTCTGCTTACTTAGGTACGTGTGTGTCACGTACCTAATATGCAAGAAATCCTAAGAGGCAGAAAGAACTAGACGCTGACAGCTATTCGGGCCACTTCAGGGTTCACACCTCTCTCTCTCCAGGAGGGGAAAGGAGCCACCTAATTTCCTACTGAGTTCAATGTGTATAAATCCCAATGTATCAATATTTAAGTTGGTTTGCTATATCAAAGTATAAAAACAAGCCTTCATCTATCTTTCACATGGACAGATTCTTTCAAATGTGAAGCACACAGAATCAGCAGGAGGAGCGCATGCAAGGTGACGTGATAAGGGAAATGCTCCAGGAGATGCTGGAAAACAGAAGATCCACGAGAGGGAGACCAGGAAGCAGAACTTTCTAGAGTGAATATTTCTATTAAAATAACTTGATATTTTAAAAATTTATAGGGGTGAAGTGAAAACCTGGGGCAACCTCTGGTCCATAAACAAGCCAGCATGGGGTGTTCTGTCTAGATTTCCAGGACACAGCAGGAGCAGAGGAGGTGTTCCCTGAGCTTTTGATGAATTCAGCTCAGAGTCAGCGAGGCTCCACTGCACACAAGGGACCCAGGCTTAATGACATTTAAACCAGGCCATTGGAACCAGCGCTGTCTGTCCATAACCCAACAGAAAACCATTCGCAGAGAGGAAACTGGTGAGGAACATCATGGAGTAATTACAGTACCGTGAGTGCCACAATCACAAATTAGTTTCGTAAGTCTTATTCCTAAGGATTTTCAAACAATGCCACATGCAATATTATTCAAAAATGAAGAGGCCTGATCTATGTTATTATGTGCATGTGCTCTAGAGTCTAAAGGCATGCGTGTGATGATCTCCACTCTGTGTGCTCAGCTTGACTCTAAGTAAGAGCTTCAAATGTGCCCACCCTGCACAGGCTGAGCCTGCGCTCCACCAATCCTCCTGTTAGAATGCTCCCCACGCCGGCTGGGCTGTGGCTCAGTGGTGGAGCACTTGCCTGGCATGCATAAGGCACTGGGTCCAATCCTCAGCACCACATAAGAAAATTAAAAAAAAAAAAAAAAAAAGAATGTTCCCCACGTGGCTGCTGCTGCCCTCCCTGTGCTGGGAGCTGCCCATCTGAGGCCATGCCATTCAAGGCTCTCTCATGGCCCCGGGGGTCGTCATCTATATTGCCACCAAACCCATCCTGGGCCAAGCTGGATGTCACCTGGCACTTCCTCCATGCAGTCCTGTGCCTGCCATCTTGTGTGTGCGGTGCTGGGCATGGAGCCCAGGCCCGCCGCAGGCCAGGCCAGTGCTCTGCCACTGAGCCACATCTCAGCCCTCTGCCTGCCCTCTGACTTGCCAGACCAGGCAGGTCTAACAGCCCTACTGGGTGCCACCTTACCCAAGGTCCTGGCCACAGTGCCACAGGGACTTTCCTGTCTGGCCACAAATCTGTGCCTTATGCCCCATCCGCTGCTGAGCTCCTCTCGAGCCCGAGCCCCACCCAAAACTCAGCGCCCCACACTGAGTGGTGACCACGAGTGAGGGCTCTCAAAGCCCAGCAGCCAACGCTAGTGGGAAGGGAAGCAGGAGTGATGGCATTAAAGTCAAGCAAAAAGTGACTCCACTGGCTCTCTAGGCTGTGAATGATCTGCCTGTGCACTCACAGGACACGGCTGACCCAGGGCCACCGAGGGCACGCGGTCCACCTAGGTGAAGCCTACAGTGTGAGCTGTCGTCACATGCTGGCCCACCACTGGTGGCCCAGGTGTGGCTATTTGTACAGTGGCCCAGATGTCCTACGTCTAAAGCCAAAATGCAGCGAGGGAAAGCAATGCTTTTCTCAGGCTGGTTAGGATGACCACGTGCAATCACAACCCGGCAGGCACGAGTGGGCAGAGGCCAGCAGCAGTGCGGGGTCCGTGCCAAACAGTGGGACATCCAGGGCTGCCCTATAGCTCTCTTCAGGTTGATGGAGACTTTAAGAATTCCTATAATCAGCCAATAATCAGGCAAGATCCAAATCACAGCTGCTTATTAAAGGCCACCCGAGGAACTGCTCAGGGATGCTTCCACGAGAAATGAACGGGGTGTTTGCGTCGCAGAAGCGTTTTCATACAAGGAGGGTCTGCCTGTATGAAAGCGGACTCTGGAGCCGGGGTAGCAGCCTTGCTCAGAGAGCTATGGGCTCGGAATGCTGCCTACCTTTGCAGTGCGTCACCCGGCGCTTCCCTTGTGATTTCGGAGACAGAGACTGAAGGGCTAGATAAAGAGACGTGGGTGCTGCAAGTGTGGCCGGCCTGCCTGCGGGGGCGCTGGCTAACTAGCTGGCAGGAGCTGCCCGGCCTCCCGCGGGACATGGGGACATTTGGGGGGCTCTGACAAGGCGCTTGAGGTGTGGGCCTGAGAGTTTGGGCAGTCACCTTCTCAGTGAGTGACCTCCTGCTTCCTGAAAATGGAATGAGAGTAGAGCTCGTGCTGAGGGACACAAAGCTGCCTTCTGGGTTTTAATCTAGAATTTGAGGGGGAAAAACTGGAGACATTGACATTACATGAACTTAACCAGCTACGCACCTGAAAAATTTGTTTTGCATTTTAAATACGCTTTAAAATAAGACTAAAATGCTAAAAGCCCCAGCATTTACCTTATTACAAAGTGTGCTTTAAAAAGACACATGGAAAGGTACACATGAACTATTAGTTTGCAGTTTAGGAAACCATAGGCAGAAAAAGTAAGGCTACTTTTAGACAAAGTTACAGAACTCAACGCACCAGAAACCTTCTCCGGGAGAGAAATGCGCATGTGGACAGAAGCCCAGTTAGTAAGGGAAAATGAAAGGCCAGAAGTCTTTGCCCTAGAGGTTCTAATGCACATACGCGGTGGCACACCACTCTGAGCTCTTTCCTGGCGTGTCTTAGATGGGTTTTAGAGCGGGCAGGTGAGGGTCCGGCCCTGTGACTGCTGGATGACGATCCTGCTGTTCTCTGAGCGCGTGGCCGTACACCAGGCTGCCCGTTACCACTAGTCCCCAAATACCAGGACCACCTGACCCCGAGACAGCTACTGCTTATCTGCCCCTCGGTCAAGATCCACATTATAGCCACTTATTAAGGCCGACCAAGGGAGGGAGGGACACCCATACAAAAATTAAATCAGACTTACCTGCACTGAACACGGGCTCCCTGGGTTTGCTGTGGAAATAAACCAAAAACATCTTTTAAAAGGTGCCTGGGTGTTTGGTCTTATTCCCTGACCCACCCTCAGCCCACGCCGCAGGGGTGGACCTCGGGAAAGCCATGCAATGATGTGCGTTAATAAGAACAGCAAAACCAGCGTGGTCGCAAACGGAACACAGGTAACAAAATGTCCAAAACTAGGTACAAGACGTTGGAACCGTCTGTCACCAAGCTGTGCTACTCCTGAGAGGAGGGGAACATTCAAGGACGGCTCTATTGAATGTGTGAAATGGTTTCTCTTCTCCACGCTCTTCCGACAGACCTAATTTAAAGCTACAACTTCCTGATGAGAGACCTGTGGGTGTGCTCTTCTCCTGGGCAGATGATCGTTCTGAGGAAGACAGGAGGGAGGCCAGAGGCACGTCATGTGAGACGTGGGGGAACTGACCCCAGCCGCCCAGCTGACCCCACCAAGCAGGCTGAACCCACCTGTGTCTGCACCTGCGGATCAAGTCTCTCAGGGGTTGGAGGGGCGGGCCTCTGAAGGACCAATGTCACTTGCAGGGCTAGAGTTCCACCAGCAAAACTTCCACTACAGACCCTCGGACACCACAGCAGAGTGGGGCCACTGCTCAGGCCCCGACAGGTCAGCCACTGGCAAGGACAGTACTACCTCCACTCCAGACAAGGTCAGGGTGCTGCTGTGGTCTCCATTGTGATGGTGTCAGGACTCGTGGGATCTTTAAGGGACAGTGAGATCATGAGGGCACCACCCTCATGAATGGATTCTTGTCTTTCGAGAGCCTGGATTAGGTGTCCCAGAGTGAGCCAGGGCTCTCAGGACTGGGCCAGTTACCTCAAAAGAGGACTATTATGAACCAAGGTCACTCAGGGTCTCGGCCTCTTCTGTGCATGCTCCCACCATGGATGTGGCGGCTGTGTTAGAACCCTGCCAGATGTGACTGCCCCATCCTGAACTTTTCACAACCATGAGCCAAAATAAACCTCTTTTCTTTATAGAGTACTCGGCCTCTGGTGCTTATGGAAACCCCAAACTGAGGCAGATGCAGATGCTCAGGGAAGGCAACTATTTCTTTCCTCATAATGATCCCAAAGGTAGAAAGATGCAAAAGCCACGAGCACAGACATAAACAACTGGGACATTTTCTAAAATGCAAAAACTCAATTAGGGATTACGCTCATCTGAGAAAGAGAAAATCCATGGGGGAACTTGACCCCCCAAACAGGGAACCCGCAGACCCCTGGTGCTGTGCTCCAAGAGCCAGGCAGAAGACCGCTCTGCCCATCTTCTCGCTCATTCTCTTTCTTGCAGTACAGGGATGGAACCCAGGGGCACTCCAACACTGAGCCGCACCCCCAGTCCTTTATTTTGAGATAGGGTCTAGCTAAATTTCCTGGTCTGGCCTTGAACTTGTGACCCTTCTGCCTTAGCCTCCCAAGTAGCTGGGATGACAGGTGTGAGTCACTATGCCTGGCCTTGAGAAATTCTTCTATTAAAAGTCATAAAAAGGTAATGTGAATGTAAACAATGAAGATCAGTGAGAGCCGGGGGACTGAGGTGGCACCAAAGAGCTGCTTCCTCACATCTAAACTATGATCACTTCTTGGTGCGGAATTTAGAAAATGTGCTACTGCTCTGCTTCATTATTTTAGAAAATTACTTTTTCATAGAAAACGTGTACTCTTGGGGCTAGGGATGTGGCTCAAGCGGTAGCGCACTTGCCTGGCATGCGCAGGGCGCTGTTCGATCCTCAGCACCACATAAAAATAAAACAAAGATGTTGTGTCCACCGAAAACTGAAAAAAAAAAATATTTTTAAAATTCTCTCTTTCTCTCTCTTTAAAAAAAAAAAAAAACAACAAACGAAAGATCAAGAAAGAAAAAGACACCATGAACTCACTTCAAAACCCCTTTCCCTGCCAACGCACCAGCACCTTCCCTAACGGGCAGGAGGAGGGGCTGAGGGCAGGCTAGTTCACCTGCGCCCACAGGTAAAGGTCATAAGAGCCCCCTGAGAAATGACACAGGCTCTTCTGAGCACCTCCTCGGCCAGGCACCATGATAGGTGGTGACGATGGCCCACAGCTGAAGGCGCTGTGGCCCCATCAGAGCCCGTCAGCCAGAGCTGTGCCCTGAGCACCTCCCTGAGCCCAGGGGGCAAGCATAGGTGTGGACTTGCTGAGAATGGGGCGATGGCCTCTCTAGGCGTGGTATCATTCGTCTGATGACCCTTCTGCAGTGTGTCCACAGGGAGGAAAGTGCAGGGGACAGCTTGCTAGGACCTGATGTGACAGACAGCATGTCCCCGTGGGGAGCTGCACTCACACCAACATCTGGGGGACCAACTCACTCTATGTCCTGACAGGGCTTGGAGGCTGAGCCCTGTGTCAGGCCTCAGACAGACTGTGACCCAGGAAGGACCTCACAGCACCTGGCACTGGCCCTGGCAGGCTGGCAGGAGCCAGATGCTGTCTGAGCAGAGCACCTCATTTTTAAAATGATTAATACGGTGTGGTCAGGAGGAGCCACTACCAAGTTCAGCATGCCACCTCCCTGCCACTCATCCACACCACCGGCTCTCGGCACAATGCGGCTCTCCTTGGAAAGGATTCCATGTGAGGAGATAAAATCATCACGGGAAGTCACAGTACCCTACCACGTGAATAATGGCTCCACACGGCTTTTACTGGGTCAGGGTCTCTCAGGCAGCACCTATTAAAAATGTTCAGAAGCCACTGGAAACTCTGATGGGGACCCAACTACTGCCTCACAGACACTGCCAATGAGAACCAATAGCTTGAGACTCACTCAGCAGGGGAGCACAGATTTTGATGGGTGGGGGGTGCTGGGACAAGGTGCTTTCCCTCCATAAGCCTCGTCTCCTTCATCTACAAAATAGAAACTGGACCACTGTGTTGTGAGGACTGGCAGGATTAAATGAGAAGTGTAACACAGTGCCTCACACTTCCTTATAAATTATACTACTTCCCTCTTCCTCCAATATCACTGACAAGAACCTAACTGACTTTCTGGGCTCCTCGCCTGATAGTCACAGAAGTGAAACAACTTAAAGAATATTAGCTCTGATCACTTAAGAATATACCCAAAGGTAAATGACCTCACAGCCTGAAGGGTGAAGCCATCTTTTCAGGAAAAAGATGCTTACTTTACGTCACCTGATTTCCACCCAGAGGGAATGTTTCTGCAAGGGTGGTGTTAAATTGCCTACCCATAGGTGGCGCTGTTGACCTGGTCTTAAATGGCTCTGGTCGTCTTGAGCACTCAGCAGCCTCATCCACCCACCACACACTGGGTGCCAGGTACTGTGCAAGGTGCCCAAGGCACAAGGCTAAGGAGCCACATGTCTCCTCCCCTCCCAGCCTGAGGGAGCCCGGGAGCTGGGTGGGAGTCAGGGTCAGAGACAAGTTAGCGGCAGGAGAGGGACCATGTGAATGAAGGCTTCCTGGACAGGGGCACCCAGCACATTCAACCCCACCCCCCCCAGGTCCCAGGCACACACGTCACTTGGCAGAGGTTACGCCCTGGCACCTACTGAGAGCTGGAAGGCATCTGTCTGAGAGTAACTCCCTGTCCAAGCTCTCAGGATACTCTCAGCTTGCTTAGGTAGCATTTCTTTAATTAAGACCATTCAATGGTGTTAGCTAGCTAGCCATCTGAATCTCTTTCTCAGGGAACTGTGAGTTCAAACCCTTTACCCAGGTTTCTATTATGTTATCTTTTGCTTACTGGTTTGTGTTGGGTCTTGGGAAAATTAAAGGAAATTGGCCCTTATCTGTCACTGTGTCATTAATTTTGCAGAGAGGATGAGTCCCTTCATGCTGCCCCTTTCTACTGCTGGCCCTGTCTCGCACCACGCTGTGCACACAGCCCGTGCTAAGTTAAGCAGTGCTGGGGACTGAATAAGTAAGATGACACAAATTTCCAGTTTCTCATTGCTCTTTTTTCAGGTTGGGTAAGGACAGACCCAGGAGTTGGGGAATTACAAAATGTCCCCAGGAAGAGACACTTCAGCTGTGTGTCGCGACAGCACAAATAGCGATTCAGTGTTCTGGGGTGGGGATGGCAGCCACAGAGGCCACCTAACTGCCAACTGCAGGCAAGGCATGCTGGGTTCTGCATATCTGGTCTTTTAAATCCTCACAACACCTGGGAGGTAGGCACTATTTTTTACTGACATTGAGAAATTCCCAGAAGAAATCAAGTAATTTACCATCATACAACAAAAAGTGGCAGAACTGGAATCAAACTTGGTGGTGGCTATGAAGCAGCACGACTCTGACCTTCTTTGGCTATATTAAATGGGATAAACCATTCAGTGACATTTATTGAGTAACTACTCTGAGCTGCACATTTCCAGACGTTGGACTGGTCTGACTGGATTAGGAAAACCTTGTTGGCAGCTGGCTGTCCCACTAAGGTGCACTCGGCTGCATGTACAACCTCCAAGTAAACCAATGCTGTAAGGTGCTCCTTGTGCTATTTTTATTTTCGTGTGAAATTATTTTCATATTAAAGTTTTTAGGGCTGTGGCTGTGGCTGTGGCTTGGTGATAGAGCACTCGTCTCACTTGTGTGAGGTGCTGCGTTTGATCCTCAGCACCACATAAAAATAAATAAAAATAAAGGTATTGTGTCCATCTACAACTAAAAAAATTTTTTTTAAATGTTTTTAAACAAAAATAACAAATCACACTGTGTGAAAGTATGTCTACTGAAAGAGGCATATTCACAGAGCAACAAAACAGGATTGCAAAAGATACGCAGAAGAATGTAGATTACGTCGGAAGTGCCCACCGCCCGTACAGCACCCCAGCAACACAGGCTGGGTGGAAATGTGACAAGTCACAGCTCTGAGCTCCTTGAGCCAGATCATAGGTGACTTTCATTGCTTTTTGTACATCTGGATGTTCTAAAGCAGGTTACTTGTGTAATAAATAAAGTAACTCAAAGAGAGAAAAAAGTCTTGCTGGAAGCAAGTAAGAGCTGTGGAGAGGCGCGGATGTCAGAGCCCAAGGTCAGTGAGGAGACAGAATATGGAGGCCATGAACCCTGGGCTGAGGATTAGGATTTAGATTATAGCTCAGTGGCGCCACAGTTAAAGAAAAACAACTCTGAGCCCTCAGGAGCTCAAGGGAGCTGCCAGAGACCGCGTCACACATGCTGGGGCTTTAGGAGGGAGGGGCTCTGGGCAGTGGCTCCTGACCTCAGAGTCTCGTAAGGCGGGAGGGCTGCTGAGCACAGAGGGGCGCTGGGCACAGAGGGGCGCTGCACCTGGGGCAACGCTGCTTGCTGGATGCTGTATTTGATATGTTTGTTCTAAAGATGGACAATGTGTAGGTGTGTTACAACCAAGTTTCCAGCAGAGGGGGAAACATCTCTTGTTCTAGGAATCAGCCCCTTACAACCTTTAGATGGTGTCTTGCTAATGAAGGTGACTTATCTCCTTCCTCAGAAATTGCAAAGGGGGAACCAGAGTGCTAACTGAAACACTTGATTGATCTAGCAACAGGTAGCATAAACTGTGCTTCTAAATAAGTAGCTATTTTTCTATTCGATGGAAAATGCTTATTTTAAAATTTTTAAAAAGTCCTTCATTGGATTAGGACATTAACTACAAGTCTGCCATTGGAATGTTATTGCTGATTACCTCTTTAAATTTACTAAGTGCTTCATGATGACATGAACCACTGCATAATTATTAATATTCATCTACTATCAATAATACATAAAGTAATAGATCACATTGCTCTACATTGCTTTTGTTTTTAATGAAAACTTTGTCAGTGCAAAGATTAAATGTTCTTAAAATTTTGCAGCTTGCTATAAGCAAAATATTTTAAAATGGCAAGCATTCTAAAATGAAGGTTAAGAATCTACTTGTCACAAGAAAACTGTCAAATCCAGTGACCAGTCCTAAAGATGAGGGATATAGCAACAAGAACACAAAAACTATCATAAAGAGTTTCTATGAAAACAAATACATTAATTATTTCAAAATAAATTATTGTGTTTTTGGAAAAAGTGAATGTTTAGGATTTCAAAACCACTTATTTTCTGTTCCACAGTTCAAGTGATAACAGTGTATACAGAACAGCTTTTGCTGTTATTATTATTGAGGAGAAATACACATGCTGTTGGGGAATTATATTTTGAGTGAAGGGAATGTCTTCTGATTTGTACAGACGTGTCTATGTGCCACAGACAGCCTTGCTCACAGGCAGGAACACCAGACTTCACAGCTAGCAATCTGCAGCTGTCCCGAGTCACAGCACTGCTGTGTGGGTGACGTACTCCTTCTCGGCTAGGCCAAATCCGAGCTCTCCTGTGAGCTCACGTGTACTCACGTGCTTCCCAAAGAGCTTATAGGAGAGGAAGGGGCAGGACCGCCAGCCATGGCAGGCTGGGAGCCATCCTGGCCTGTGGATTCCCATGCTGTGCCACTTTGTCAGCAGCTGGGGGAATTATAGGGACACATCACACTTCACATCCCCCCAACCATGGCTGGATTGTGTCAAAATCTGGGCTACACCACAGGACTGTGCTGCTTAGGCAAATGAGACTGACGACCTGAGGTGTCACTGAACACCCTCACTTACACGAGGAAAGTCAAGTGGAGAATCGCTGACAGCCTCGTCAATCACTGTTCTGTGCTCTGCATGAGTTTCTCTTTGTGACTCCACCACAGCAATGGGGGCATCTATTGAGCACCACCCCCTGTGCCGGGTGCTTCCTAGGGGCTCACTCATTTGTAAGATTCAAGGGCATCAGTGTAGAATTCCCAGAGGACGAAACCCAGCTGGAGCAGCGAAGGCCGAGCCTGGCTCACAAAGCAGCCCTCCATGCCTTCGCCTTCTGTCTTGCTGCCGACAGTAACCAACAAGCTAGTCTTCTGAAACAGGAGGTGGCCACTGGAAGAGTGGACACAGGCGAGCTAGTGAGAGTGGAGGCCAGACTCTTGAGGCCACCTGTGAGTAGCTATGTTTGAGAAGGAATCCCGCGGATTACTCATTCCTCTGCACCTGTCTACACCCCCAGGCAGGCTTCCTCAGTGAGGTCAGAGCAGCCAGGCTGGGGGCTGCCCCTGGGGAATGGAGACAAGAATGGAGGAAAGGGGTCAGGCAGTGCCTGGACGTCCACCTTGACTTTTTGCTCCTGCTGCTTCCTAACTGCCTTTTTGCTGTGACTTCCTTGGGCCCCAGGCCCTGTCAGTACCAGCAGTCACCCCGGGGAAGATGCGACACTCTCTGGAGGTTGTCGGCAACTGGACAGCTCACATTGTGCTGGCCTCCACCCTCCCTAAGTTCTAGAGAGGAAAAGGATTTATTTTTAAATGGCCACTTTGAGTTGCCTGAACTATTTTAGGAAATGATTAGTAAACTTTTCCAGTCCCTCACTTCCAAATCAAAATTTCCTACTGTGGCATTTCTCAAAAATCCCTTTGTAAATATCTTCTGTGGAAATATTTACCCAGCACATTTACCAAAGCCATAGGATTTAAAAGATAAAACAGATCTGGAGTTTACACAATGCAGATTCTTTTTGGAAATTCTTAATAAAAATCAGATGGGCTGAAGAGTAGCCAAGTATATATGAACGGCCAAGATCTAGACATTTCAGGTCATCTTCTAGGCTCAAGAAGCCTAGAACTCAAGCCTTCAGAGCCACTGCACCTCCCCCTGGCTCACTCCGCTTCCATTGTGACCACCTGGCCTTATTTCCAAAGCATTATCACCCTGTTAGCATAATCTTCTGATAACAAGTACTAACAGAGCCCAAAGTGGTGGTGCAGGCCTATAATCTCAGCAACTCTGGGGGCTGAGGCAGGAGGATTGCAAATTCCAGGCCAGTCTTAGCAAATTAGCGAGATCCTGTCCTAAAATATAAAAGGGCTGGGGATGTGGCTTGGTGGTAAGTGCCCCTGGATTCAATCCCCAGTTCCTAGGGGAAAAAATTTTAAAAAGTACTGTCTAAATTAGAAGACAGAACCTATGTCAATGGTTTCTGAAATTGTTAACTGACCTGCTGTAGATTGATAAGTGTCTATGTTTTTTTCTGCAAAAAATACCTTTTAGGAACGAAACTGAAAAAGAGTTTTGTGTCCTGAACAGGAATGAAGCACAGCGGATTTACAGACTTGGAACCTGTACAACCCGTGGTTGGAGACGGCTGCATTATGACTAAGCCTTCTTACGTGAACATTTGAAAAGAAACATGTTTAGCCTCTGAAACTGAAATTCCTTCCTGAGCTTTGCTAAACAGAAGGGATAAAATCAAAGCACAATGTTTGAAAACTTAGAACAACACACGTTGGGCAGATACACACAGAAAAACTGACCTCATCTACATAATTCATTCTTACATACAAAACAAGCTGTTAAAACGCCAAAAAGTAGCATGTATGAGTAGAACGTCACAGATGTTGGTTATGATCCATTAAATACCAACCTCATAAAAAGGGAGGTGGAAACCAGGAAGGAAAGTGGTCCATATTCCTTGTGTCAACTCAATACTGAAAGCAGTCTCTGGCCAATTATCAAATTGTAACTTTTGACCCATTCTATATTAGAAAATGTTGCTGACAAGCTTAAAACATTCCATTAAGGTCAGTTTTAAGATGGCAGCAGGTGTTCTAGAGGAACAAGGCACTTCATCTGGGAACTCAGAACCGCCTCCTGGGCTCCCTGGTCGCTCTGCAAATTGCCAGCAGTGGCTTAGTCTGCCCAGACCTGCACTGGGAGTCGGGAGGGCAGGTGAGCTCCCTGGATGAGGACTTAGTGAACTCTGACTACAGCTGCCCTCAAATGGTGTGACCAGCACTCTGACCTTGCGCCTGAGTGTCCCCGGCTTGTCTGCACACAGGGATCTTTGATTTGTCCCTGGGGCCAGGGTTGTCAGATGGCCTGGCAGCGGCAGGGGGAATCCTTACCTTTCGCTGTTCTTCTTACCACTAGAGGAACTGCTGGTGGAGCCTGTGCGGTTCCGGCTGCCTTTGGAGTCCCCAGAGCTCTCCCGCCGGCCCCCAGGAGATACGCGCTCAGAAGAGCTGGTCCGCTTGATGCTGCTGAGAGGGGGGAAGTGGAGGACAATGACATCTCCCTACTGCAATCCTACTTCATTGCTGAGTGTGAAAACACATACAGAGGTCGTCCACTTCCAGGTGGGTGGAGATAGAGCTGTGCTAGAATCCTACCTGCAGAGATCAAAGGCTTTCAGAGTGACACTTGATGCCACTTGGAATCAATGTCCTGCCCAGTGCCTTATAATTGGGGTGGTCAGTGCGAGTCACAGAGGAAACGGAGCCAGAAGATCTCCAACAAACCCTGGGGCTTACAGGCGTGCGACCCGACCTTGAGGGTGCCTCCCTTGCCTGGCAGTGCCAGGCAGCCAGAGATGATAACGCCCTCGAGACACGGGCAATGTTTAGACGCATTTATGGTTGTCACCCCTTGGGAAGGGGATCACTACTGGAATCTAGGGGGTGGAGACCAGAAATGCTGCTAAATAACCTACAATGCCAGGGACAGCCCCACACAGAGAATTAGCCAGCCCAAAGGCCAACAGTGCGGATACTGGAGAGCGCTGGCCTAAAGGTACACCTGGGACAAACACAAATAGGATGCCACAGGTAATGACAGAAAATGCTTTGCCACGAGCAAAACGCCACCATCTAGAGTCACTGCCCCTGTGAGCACTCACGCTCATTCCTTATAACCAGAGGATGAGCGTGGTTGGAATCTGGGAAGGGGCGCTGGGGAAGGAACTTTTGTAAAGATTGAAATTTCTGGGAAAGATCAAAGGAAGAACTTGAATGTGTTGTGATTACCCAGGCAGAAGGGCCTGCTCTAGAAAAGGAAACCCTGTTCCCAGGAGACCCACAGGCAGGCAGCAGAGCTGGGCGCAGGGAGGACTGATAGAACATGCGATAGAGTGAGGGTTTGTGTCCTCCGAATCTCCTGTGTTGGAACCCTGGTGCCAGAGATATGGCACTTGGATCTCGGGACTTTGGAAGATAATTAGGCCATGAGGGTGGAGACCTCATGATCGTAATCAGTGCCCCATAAAGGGGTCTACAGAGAGCTCTCTCACTCTTTCTACCACATGAGGACACAGTGTGCATCCCAGAAGAGGCCCTTCACCAGGACCTCACCATGCTGGCACCTGCTCTGGGACTTTGTGTCCTGAACCACTGTTGTTTATAAGCCACTTGGTCTGTGATACTTTGTTATAGTACCCGGAACTCACCAAGAGCGTATAACTGCCTTGCAGGTGTCCCTAGAAACTTTTTACCTTCAACATAAGCCATTCTCGAGAGCTCACCTCATCTATTTTTGTATATTTTGCAGAGCCTCATAAAGAGGCTCAATACAGATTTGTTATAGGAAAGGATAAATAAATGGATAAGTGCATGCACGTGTCTTACTCTGACCCTGTCACAGAAAGAGACTTGAGTTGCCCTGACATCCCACCTGCTCTGAAGAGAGGAGGAAAAGAGGTGGTGAAGAGGTGCACACCTGCCCACCTGGCTGCTCTGGCTCACGTGGAGTGGAGGTGTGGGGGGTGCACACGCAGGTCTGTGACTCCTGAGACGGCCACTGAAGGGGGCCGCTGAGCCATGGACATGGAGGAAATCACCCACTGAGGCAGCAAGGAAGGGGACAGGAGAGTGAGAAGGGCTCCCAGGGAACAGACTGAGAGCTGCCACTGTGTCTGTCACAGGTGGCAGACGCCAGGAGAGCAGGCAGAGAGCAGGAGCCCACACACCACGCAGAGAAGGGAGGGCCCAAAGCAGCCCATCTCAGGAGCTGCAGGGGACACTCCATGGAGGGAGGAACCAAATCTCACGTGCAGGAGCCGCAGGACCACTGCCACTGAGCTGGAGCCCGTGACAGCGGAACCCTGGATTAAATCACTTGAGCTCCTCAGGGCCACCAGTGTCTCCTGCCACTGTCCTCCCCAGCTGCAGCTCCCCCTGCCCTCCTGGCTTCTCTCCCCCTCCTCTGTCTGCTTCTGGGGCCCGGCCTCTGTTCTTTCTTCTCTGTGGCTTCCAAACGTCTTGTTCGTAAACTCTTGGTGTGTTTTTAAAAACGGCCTGGGTGGGGGCTTTTGAAAACTCACCTCACTCTCTGAGTGAGCAAACACAAGTAAAATGATCATTATTATGATTTGTTTTCCCCATTATAGGAGAAATTTTATTATTTAAAAAATTTTTATTAGTGCATTCTAATCATACGCAATAGTGGGATTTCTTGTTATATATCCATACACTACACAACACAGTAATATAATTTATCAATTTTGATGATCACTTATTTTATTTATTTATTTTTAAATATCTTTATTTTATTTATTTATTTTTATGTGGTGCTGAGGATCGAACCCAGTGCCTTGCACATGCCAGGCGAGTGCTCTACCACTGAGCCACAACCTGATCATTTATTTTAATATGCTGTTCACTCCGCCTTTTTGGTAACAAAGGAAGCTTTTGATCTATACAGCCAGAGCCTCACAACTGGAATCTGCATGAGAACGTCCTAAAGTCAAAGGATGAGTTTTTTGGTTTTTTTCCAAAGAGAGAGAGAAATTTTTTAATATTTATTTTTTAGTTTTCGGCGGACACAACATCTTTGTTTGTATGTGGTGCTGAGGATTGAACCCAGGCAGCATGCATGCCAGGTGAGCGCGCTACCGCTTGAGCCACATCCCCAGCTCAAAGGATGAGTTTTTAATGCTTGATTTGGGGGCAAAGAAATAGATTCTAGGAGAGCAATGAAGCTCTGAAACTTGGGATTACAGTCCAAAAGGTACAGAAACCTTTGTACCTAAAGCTTGAGCTCTTCCAATGACAAATGCCACACGCTTACGTGGCTCCATGGGAGTGTTCTCTCCAAGGACCTAGTCCACACTCCAAAGCTCTTATGTGTGCCTGGCTGACGGGGCCCCAGGAGGCTCTGCAGCAGCAGAACGCAGCGCAGAGTGTCACCTCCGTGGTGTCCTTTTGGGAGTTCATGGTAAGTTCATTGCAATTTAAAGAATTACATAAAAACACCCTTATGGAGCTGAAAAGCTATGACTATTAGTGAATTAGAGTAAACACTGGCCAATTTCCTAATGATTAACGCTCAATCTGTTGCCTGGAAGAAGCAACAGAGGATGCCGGGAACAACCATGGCTGAAATAGTTAACACGTGGGGAACAATTTGCACTTTATAGAGATTTTTCCACTTAAACCTCATGTCCTCTTTAAAAAAAAATCATTTCCCCAATTCTGCCCAGGAAGAAACACATTCAGGGATTCAGGGACATGAAGGAAGCTGGCATGCAGTGAGTGGCCGGGCTGACTCTCCTGGCACCTAAGCAGGACCCTGTGCAAGTTTCAAGGCCAAAGGACACTAGCTGGAGAACTGCTGGGCCCCTATGTGTCCAGCGCATATCAATAATTAATGCAGTTACAAGAAAGAAGCCGGCTGCACGTCAGGCCCTGGTGAGACCCACCGTGTGAAAAGGGAGGTGAAAGGAGAGAAAGGGCTTCGAGGCTGTGCTCCCCTCGCCTGGGTGCTGACCTGTTCAGTCTGCCTGCACTGTGTTCAATCTGTGCACAAAGCACAGAGACAAAGCAGAATGCACATGAGTGCCTTGTGAAAGTGGGAAAGCATTTGATAAGCCTCAGTCAATTGCACATCTCAAATGGAAAGACGTTTGTTTTGCGGAGACTCAGTGTGATCCACCCCAGCCCTTTCAAGATGTCATCATTCCCACGTTTGCATCAAAACGTTACACTTTAAAAAAAAAAAAAAAGAAAAGAAAACAAACAACTTACTATTGTCCTATACTTACAAAAATAAAATGAGACATTTCCTTTTGAGAGCCAAGAGCTCTTATGAATTAAGTAGGATTTACTGGAACTTAACGAAGGACAGGAAGAAGAAATTTGCAGCAAGAAGGGCAGAGAGAGCAGCCCTGTGCCTCCCCACAGGAGGATTCCGTCAGTCACCTGCAGGGAGCATCAAGGAAGTGTGTCCCTCTGGACACAAGTGAAAATAACACTCTTTATTTTAGAAGTGGCAGGGGACTGGCCTGTGGGAGATGGCACAGTAACACTGTACATTTTTTAGCGCTTCAGGCAGGTCAAGTGCCTTTGGTGTATAAATGGATAAAAGTCACCCCTTCCTCCATTTCTTCAGTTTGTTACCCCCATGCCCAAACCCAAAACCTCCACAGTTGTGAAAATAAAATGGCTCTTCAGTTCCATTATATGTGCATTCAAGAATCCTTTCCCATTTAAATTTTAGACAAAATAAGTTTTCTGCAGTGGAGACTGGTGACCAAGAAAGGTGACAATCTTCTTATGGTCAGAGAATGACTCTGAACAGAAGAAGGTACAATTCTGTCTTTCATCAGGCAATTTGGAGTCCAGAGATGGTTTTCCAAAATTTTTCAGAGATCCCAAACTTTAGCAATCAGAACAGAGATTTGGCAGGGAGCTCTTATGCATGACCAGAGATTTTTCTGATGACTTCGTCTGTCATGACAGTCAGGGTGACTCATGCTAGATTAAACAATTATCCTCTCAACAAACACTTACCGGGCATCAACCGGGAACTGGGTGCTGAGTGGAGCCCTGCAGGCGCCACAGGCAGCCAAGCCCCACCTGGCTCTTGTCCACAAAGAATGAAATACCTAATTCTTTTTTAATTTGATACCAAAGATTGAACTCAGGGGCCCTTAACCACTGAACACATCCTCACGTCCTTTTTATCTTTCAGTTGGAGATAGGGTCTCATTAAGTTGCTCAGGGCCTCATTAAGTTGCTGAGGCTGGCTGTGAACTTGCCATCCTGCTGCCTCAGCTTCCCCAGCCCCGGGGATACCCAATTTTGATGAACCCAGATAATGCGTTTCAACAAGAAAGTGAAGAAATGCTCTTATCTATCACTGTCTAAAACCACAACTTGGTGGCAAAACACAAGTCATTTTTAGGAAGGCTGGTGGTCTTCCAGAATCTCAAGAGATTTTTACTGATTAAGACTGAAAACACAGCTTCTAGTTAACACCTACATTTCAATGGATCTAAATGACAAAGAAACTTTATAAATAAATTTTTAAAAACCCAAATAAGGGCTGAGCACGTGGCCTGGCAGTAGAGTTCTTGCTTAGCACACATGTGGCCCTGGGTTCCATCCCCAGCTTCTCAATGGATCAACAGGTCAGTCAGTAAAATACGAAACCCACTGCAGCCAGGTCTGGCTTCCTACCCTTCAAGTCGTGTGTGACCTGGCACTGGTTTCTGCCCACTTGCAAGCTCTGCACTTTTAACAATGGACACCGTTTCCACAGGACGCTGGCCGTCTGGAAGCAAGGCCGCCGGCCTCTCGCTGGGCACAGAGCACTTCTAAACTAAGGCTTCCTGCTCCAGTTTTGTTCTCTTGGTCTCTCTTCTCGCTCTGTCCTGCTGCAATGCTCTACTCCTGCACTGAGAGAAAAGGGGTGTCTTTTTCCTGATCCCAGGGAAATAGCACTCCATGTCCGCCCCACATTCCACACAGCAAGGTAGGACCTACAGCCCCTTTTCCTTGGACTAGTGCAAGCGAAGCTTCCCCAGGCATTCCATACCAAGACTCCAATCCCAGAGAAGTCTTAATTGGCAGCACAAAGCACCCCCGCTGGGCACTGGACGACTTCCAAGGAGGATTTTGTTCTTAAGCACTAGGCTGAAAACCCCCGGAGAAAAGAAAACAGACACATACCCATGCACACCCCGCAGATGCCTGGGCTCGGTTCATCTGGACCCCGATGACAGAAAAACGCCCTGGAGACTGTGGCATGTTTGAAATGACCCAGAAGCTGCTTCAGTCCTGATATTCAGAATGCCCCGCGAGCTGCTGTCTCTGCTGGGATTCCTCTCCTGAGCAGAGGTCCAGGGAGAGACACCAGGGAGGCCAATAGCTGCTGCTCCTCCCATTTCCAGCTCTCAGGGGATGGGGACTCTCACCCAGGAGGGCCACGGAAGCAGGAGTCACTCAGTCTGCACCACAGGTCCAGCTGGCAGCTTTACACTGACCGCAGCCTAGCACGTGGACTGGATGGATTCTTTTGTAAATCAAAATGAAAAGTGTAAGGAGGCCTTCAGATGTTTCTGGAAAGAGGGTAACTGTTCCGACTCGAGGACACACATGTGATGCTTACGAACCCTCATTTCTCCTTACAGAACACTGCTGAGGAACAGCCGCCGAAGAGCCCTTGTCTTCCTGCCTGGAATCCAGCAGTGGAGACGGGGCTGCTTGTGGCACAGGCCTGTCACTTTGGCTGGAGTTGGCCCTGGACCCCTTACTAGTAGGCAGTCCTGCCTCCTGGACTTACAGCCTGCCACAGATCTCTGCTCAGAGTCACCCTCACCCCTGACCATGCTCCTGCTTCTACAGGTAGCTCACACACAAGCAGGGGATAAAGTGGACACCCTCCACATTCTGGCCACACCACGCATTTTTACTGGGGAGAAGCCACAGGTTGGCCTGGAAATATTTGCAGGAAGCAGTGTGGCATATACAAGGGACATGGGCTCTGGGGACAGAGACCCAGGTGGCCAGGCAGGGCCCATGTTCCTTCCCACTCTCTCATCACAAGACCCCTGGACAAGTCACCTCACTTTCCTGAGCCTTAGTTTTCTCATTGCACGATAGTAATGATATCTACCTTGCTGGGATGTCTTGAGTGTCAGAGATGATGGTACTAAACAGCTGGTCACTCGCTTTTGTTACTATCAAAAATCGCTTCTACCATCATCAATAGTTTAAAGAGGGGGTAGAGTGCCCACTAACGCCTCCCTGTTGCTTTCCCATCCTGTAGGCAAGTGTCAATGAGAATCTATATACTTCTGCAGTCAGCTTCAGAAATCTCACCCCCAGCCTCATCTTTCCCTGAATAAATGCTTCAAATCATTAGAACCCAAAATGCAATCTTCCAGGAATTCTAACAATCATGCCAATTAATCCTAGGAAGCCTATAAAAAAAAAATCTCACAAACATCAGCATTATTGCACGTTCAAGTTACTCTGTAGCAAACATGAAGACTTACAAAATCAGGGAGCAAGAATGCTCACCAGGAGCTCTCTGAAGGACAAAAGGGGATGAAGGCCAGAAATGGTATCACATGGCAATTATTACCTCTATTGTTTTTCTCTGAGAAAATTTTATTTGCATTCTAAATATATGAAGCTATGAATTATAAACCTTCTTTTCTTCAAGAATAAGGGGGAAGAATCTCATTTCTTCATTAACCATTTGCTACTACAAAAGGTCAGTCTTGAAATTAAGCAACTTGTTCTTAAATGATCACTGGTCAAAGAACTCACCAGGATGTTTAGGAAATATCTAGAGGCAACCAGAAACAAGAGCTGGACACAGCAGCCCTCCCAGGACATAGTGACTGCAGTCCCCAGAGAAGTGGCGATTGCTATAGAACAGACACAAGACCCCAAGTCTACCACAGGGAGCTGGAAAACAAGGGAGAATAAAGCCAAAAATCAGCAGAAGGAAGAAACTAATAAAGATCACAGTAAAGACAAATGAAACAGAGAGGGGAAAATCGGAAAAAACAAAGCAAGAGTCTCCTCCTCTCCTCCTCCTTCCTCCTCCTCCCTTCTCCCCCTCTCCTCCTCCCTCCTCCCCCTCCCCCTCCCCCTCCCTCCCCCCTCTCCTCCTCTTTTAAATCAATAACAATGAAAAACCCTTAGGTAAACTAAAAAAGAAAAAAGAAGATTTAGGGGCTGGGGCTGTAGCGCAGAGGTAGAGCACTTGCCCCTCACACATGAGGCACTGGGTTCAATCCTCAGCACCACATAAAAATAAATAAATAAATAAAGGTATTGTATCAACTACAACTAAAAAATACTTATTAAAAAAAGAGTTTTTTAAAAAGAAGATTTAAATATTTAAAATCAGAAACAAAAGAGGGAACATTAAAACCAATGTCACAGTAATGAAAAGAATTACAAGAGACCACTATGAATAATTACATGCCAACAAATTGGATAAGTAAAGGAAATGGATAAATTCCCAGATGCATAAAACCTAACAAGACTGAATCAAAAGAAATAAAAAATATGAATGGACCTGTAATTAGCGAGGAAAATGAAGCAGTAATCAAAAGTCTCCACCAATGAAAAGCCCATGGAAGTAGATGATTTCACTATATAATCTATCAAACATTTAAAGAAAAATTAATACCAATCCTCCTTAAACTCTTTCAAAGAACTGAAGAAGAGGAAATTGCTCCAAATTTCATCTTATGAGACCAGCCTTACTCTAATATCAAAACCAAAGACTTGACAAGAAAACTAAAGACTAACACCTTTGATGAATATTGATGAAAGACTCCTCAACAATATATCAGCAAACCAACAGTACATTGAAAGGACTGCATAGCATGACAACTCAGATGTGTGTTTGGAATGAAGAATGGTTCAATGTGTAAAAATCAAGGGGCGAATATACCACATTAACAGAATAAAAGATAAAAACTGGATGATCATCTTGGTTGATGCAGAAGAAGCATTTGACAAATTTAATACCCTGTCATGATAAAAACTGTCAATGAACCAGAAGCACATTACTTCAACATAATAAAAGTCATGTATAAGAAATCTACAGCTATGGGCTGGGGCTGTAGCTCAGTGGGAGAGCACCTGCTTTGCATATGTAAGGCCCTGGGTTCAGTCCTAAGCACCACATAGAAATGAATAAATAAAGATATTGTTTCCATCTACAACTAAATAAATATTTAAAAAAGAAAAAGTTACAGCTGATATCACACTCAATGGTGAAAGACAGAAAGCTTTTCCTCTAATATTAGGAAGAAGGCAAGAATGCTCACGCTTGCCATTGTTATTATTCAATATAGCACTAGAATCAGACAAGAAATAAAAGGCATCCAAACTGGAGAGGAAAGTGCTCACAGATGACAAGATCTTACATATAGAGACACCTGAAGATTCCACAAAAAAACTGCTAAAACGAATAAATGACTTCAGAACATTGCAGCACACAAAACTGACACACAAAAATCAGGTTTATGTCTATGCAATAACAATGCCCAACTGGAAAAGGAAATTAAAAAAACAATCCAATTTACCATAGCAGCAAAAAGATAGACTACTTAGAAGTAAACTTGCCTTATCCCCAGTCCCACAAAAAAAAAAAAAAAAAAAAAAAAAAAAAAAAAAAAAAAAAA
>NW_025999900.1:63421041-63483317 GCF_001458135.2 Marmota marmota marmota | reverse complement strand
AAAAAAAAAAAAAAAAAAAAAAAAAAAAAATAGAAGTAACTTGCCCTAAGAGATACCCATGAACACTGAAAACTCAAGACACTTTAAAAGACATAAATAAATGGAAAGAAATCCCATGCTCATGGATTGAAAGACTCCATACTGTTCAAATGTCCACACTCTTCAATCCAAACCACAGATTCAGTGCAATTCCTATGAAAGTCTCAATGGACTTTTCAAAAAAATTTTAAACAGATACAACATTTTTTATACCTTTATTTTATTTATTCATTTTTATGTGGTGCCGAGGATCGGACCCAGGGCCTCACACACGCCAGGTGCTCTACCACTGAGCTACAACCACAGCTGCCGCAGTCTGGCTGGGCACAAAATAACTGGGAGGTCACGAGCCACTTATAGGTTCAAACAGGAACTACTTTATTGCCAGAACCCAACAGGAACTCTCTAGAACTCCATGGAAACTCCGCGAGAACCAACGGGAACTCCGCGAGAACTCAAAAGTAGCGGGCATCCGGGCACCTGAGGTAGCAGGAGCCGCCTTATTGCTGGATAGCAGAGGTTTAGATACACAACTGAATACACAGCTTGTTTCAATTTAGCATCATCCAGTTACAGCAATCAGTCATTATCTTAATAATTATACACAGCTTAACTTAATTATCAACATCTTAATGGCTCACTGGCATTACTTCTCAACCACTCCTTCTGGCAAAATGCCAGGCGCCATCTTGACTTGGTTGTGGCTCTCAACACACAGCCCCTCAATGGAATTTTTTGCACAAATAGAAAAACTACCCTAACATTCATAAGAATTCTCAAGGGAGTTCAAATAACCAAACAATCTTGGGGAAAAAGATAATAAAGTTGGAGGTCTCTCATTTTCTGATTTTAAAACATACTAAAAAGCAATGGTAATCAAGAAATACAGTACTGGCAATACAGTCAGCTATAGAGACTGATGGCCCAGAACAGAGAACCCAGAAAGAACCCTGGCATCTACAGCCAAGTGGTTTTCGTCCAGGATGTCAAGACTACACGGTGAGGGAAGAGGCACCTCTCCCACAGATGGTGCTGGGGGAGCTGCAGACACACAAGCAAAGGCGTGGAGCTCAATCCCGACTTACACCCAAACAAACAAACGAAAGCTCACTCAACATGGATTAAAGACCTAAACATAACCTGGAAAGCTGCAGAGCTTCCTGTTGTGAAGCATTATCCACACGTAGGGGAGAGGCTTCAGGTCACTGGATTGGGTGGGGATTTCTTGGATATGGCACCAAAAAGTACAGGCAACAGAAGCAAAAATAACCTGCATGGCAGGTTATGATGTGCATGTACCTAAAAATTTCTGCATGTTGAAGGAAATGATCAACAGAATGAAGAAGCCATTCAGGGAATGAGAAAAAACTTGGAAATCACATATCCAGTAAGTGGCTAATAACCAGAAAACATAAGGACGTCTACAACTCAAAGATAACAACAGCAAAATGACCTAACCTAAATGTGGGCCAAGGTCTTGGATAGACACTCCTCCAGGGAAGACCCCAGATGGCCCACATGCATATGAAAAGGTGCTTTGCATCACCAACCACAGAAGGCAGATCCAAACTACCAGGAACTACCAGCCACGTCCATGTGGATGGCACGATCAGAACAGAAAATAAAAAGCATAGATGAGGATCAGGAAACTCGGGAGTCCTTATGGGAATGTAAAATGCTGTTCTAATTATGGAAAATAGTGTGGAGGACACTAAAAAACTAAAGGTAGAATGACTGTGTGATCCAGCCATCCACCCCTGCGCGTACACCCAAGAGAACTGAATGCAGGGTCTCAAAGGCACACCCATGGTCACAGAGCATTATAGACAAAGTGTGGAAGCAACCCAGCATCCATCAACAGAATGGATAAAAAAGCGCATGACACACATCCAACGGAATATTACCCAGCCTTAAAAATGAAACTACTCACGTGCTATGACATGGACGAATCTTGAGGACATTATGCCACACAAAATAAATAGGCTAGTCACAAAAGGACCAGCGACTCCACTCACTTGGGACAAAGCAGGGGGTAGCCACCAAGGGCTGTTCGGAGGGGAGCGGGGACAGCTGTTAAGGAACGCAGAGTGTCAGTCTTACAATATGGAAGCGCTCTAGAGATATCTTGCGCCCAGTAGGAATATGCGCAGTGCTGCCAAACTGCACTCTGAAGTCGAGACGGCAAATTCAATGCCACGTGTTTCTTACCATGGTGAAAAAGCCTACCAGATGGAAACCTGCATCTTAAAGAAGCAAGTCAATCTTGTTGATCTCACATCCAGATGAGTCAGTCCTACCCATGCTGCCAGTTAGAATCCAGGTCATTTTGTGTTGGTTACAAATAGAAGTTATTCAAACGAGTACTAAATAGATGTAAGACGAGGCCAACAGTTGCCTTTTAAAGGTCTGAAGATCACTGCAAAAACAATTTTCTTAAAATTCATGGAAACTAAATTCCTGAAACTCTATGTGATGAAACCCAGCAGAACCTGCGAGGCAAAGGACGGTCTTTATATAAACTCTGTGTCTTCAAAGATGCCAGACATTTGTTTAACGTGGCACCAGCTCAGCACCCATTCTGAAGCTTGACATAATTATTTGAAACCCAGTTGTACCTTGTCACCTTTGGCCCGGTAAAACATCCTCTCCGTATCGGTGACGTGACCCACTCACTCTTCGTCTCAGACACTCAAAACCCAACCCATGGTCTACACTAGAACCCACAAGCCAGGTCTCCACTTGGTACAGGTAATTAAAGCACTGTCCACCTGGGGACATCCCGTGGCCCCTGCTGCAGGCATGGCCCACGGCCTGGCTGAGCACTGGGTGTCACCACAGGACACCTTCTTCCTTCAGGGGCCTGTGAATAATAAAGTGCTCTGGGCAGGTTCAGTCACCTGATGTGTCCCAGCCAACGACATGAACCCAACTTCTTCCCAGGGCAGGGCTCCCCTGAGAGTGGCCATCTTGGTCAGTATAAACTGGACATGGGTCAGACAAGAGCCACAGAGGCGTTTTCCAGTACAAACAAGTTTCCTGTGAGAGGGACACAGTTGGACACAGGCCTCAGGCCTCTGCCAAGACAAAGAAGTCTCGCATGAAAGGCTCCCTGCGAACATCCACGGCCAAACCCCCAGGGCCAAACCCCCAGGGCCGGGGCAGGAGAGCTCAGGGCCACTTTCTAGAGAGACCATGAGAGTCACCAGTGCATCAAGGGCAGCAGTTGTCTGTACCTCCGAGCCCACAGGCACTGCAGGGCAGGCCACCAACCCCCAGCGCCAAGGCCATGGGTGTGCTAAGGGACCCGCCCAGTGTGACAAGCCCCGGAGCCAGAGCTGCACAAGAGCTTCTTCAAGGTTTCCATAACGTGTGAGCACCCAGTACTCAATTCCCACAGCCTGCGAGTTTAGACTGGCTATAAACATTAACATTTTACTATGATAATTATGAAACAACAGAAAAGTTAAGAGAAACTACGATCTGGCAAATGACACCAATATCTAGAACTCTGCTGTTAGACACTAGTTAAAAGCAGGAGTTTATCTGAACTTTACAGATAGGAACTTAGAAGTTGCTATGGCAATCTGAATACTGCGGATTTGGGAATACTGCGGATTTGGGAACAACATAGTCACTTTTACCTACACTGTAATCCCATTTGCTTTTATAAAGAGACCCCAAAATGAAAACACAGAATGGCACCCTGTGGTTGTAGCCAGTGATTCACAGACAATTATATCTAAAACAAGAACACTACACTATACAGCTCCCGGAACGGCTGGACTTCAAGTTCTAACCCACACGAAAAACTGGGGACTGTCACATAAAAGGTCACATCTCTTCAAAATCTAAGAAGGGACTGCTTTAGAATTGAGCTAAGGCCTACCTTTTGGTTGCCGGCATAGGGGTTTCCTTCCTGGCCCCGGAGGGGGACGGCAGGGAGCCGCTGGGTTTCTTTGGTAACACGGTGCCATTGTTGACGGTGGTTCTTAAAGGCAGGGTCTGCACCAGTGGTCTTGCTGTAAGACAAGCAGAAGAGGAATCAGAGCGTCCCCTGTAAGTGGTGCTGTACAGAACTTAAGCTCATATAGAAAGGAAGAGGACGCCCATGTTTGGAATCCTTGCAGAGCTGGGTGTAGTGGTGCCCGCCAAGACCCGGGGGGCTGGGGGTTCAGGTGGGAGGATGGCAAGCTCCAGGCCAGCCTGGGCAACTTAAGGAGACCCTGTCTTAAAATACAAAGTGAAGGGCTGGAGGTGGCTCGGTGGGAGAGTGCCCTGGGTTCAACCCCAGTCCTGGAAAATGAAAACAGCCAGAGAGCTGACGCAGGGAGGAAGGCGAGTCCTCCACCACGCGGTGCTCGTCAACCCGGAGGCCAGCTCACACCCCACACAGAAAGGAGCTCAGTGAAATGTGCACACGGGGCTGGGGCTGGGGCTCAGCAGTAGAGCGTTCGCCTAGCTCGAGCGAGGCCCTGGGTTCGATCCTCAGCACCACATAAAAATAAATAAAATAAAGGTATTGTGTCCACCTACAACTAAAAAGTAAATATTAAAAAAAGTGCAAAACTCTGACTTTCTAGAAGCAAGCATCCTAGGGTCTGGTGATGGGATTATAGATACATCACCCAAAGCACAATTCATGAGAGAAAAAAATGGACAGCATGAGCCTCATTGAAATTCTCTTAAATTCCTGAAAGACACTTAAGAGGATGAAAATACAAGTCATTGGGAGAAAATAGTTGTGAATTACATACCTGATAAAGGACTCGAATAAAGAAAATAAAAGAAACTCTCAAAATTCAACAACAAGAAAATAAACAGCCCAGTGTAAAAAACAGGCAAAAGATCTGAAAAGACTTCTACCAAAGAAGATGTACAGATGGCAAATAAGCATATGAAAAGACACTCCCCATCACCTGTCATTAGGGAAATGCAAATTAAAACAATAATGAGATACCTCTACACACCTAGTAGAAGGGCTGAAATCCAGAACAGGTCAGACACCCTTGCTGGCCAGGACACTGGGCCCCGGGACCCTCCTTCCTTGCTGGAGGGAAAGCAGTCGACACAGCCATTTCGGAAGACAGTCTGGCAGTTTATGAAGCTAAACATAGGCTTACCATATGATCCAGTGATTGTGCTGACACTAGGTATTTACCCAATCCATCTGAAAACTTATGTCTACACAAACCTGCATGTAAATATTTAGAGCAGCTTCATTTGTGACTGTCATAAACTGGAAGCAATCAAGATTCCCCTGGACAGGTAAACAGAGAAATAAAGTGCTCTCGTCACAGAGTGGACGTGACTTGGGATTTAAAAGGGACAAACCAAGGTACCAATAGCATGGCTGAGTGAGCCACGCTGGGAGTTTGTGTCGTTCCAGTCACATGACATTCTGGAAGGGCACGTTGGCCGAGGCTGGTGTGGGGTCAAGTAGGAGACGTTCTAGGTTATTCTGTGATGCTGTGGTGGTGGATATATGCACCACGCCTTGTGGAAACCCAGAGACCCACCAAGAGTGGAACTGGATGTAACCAAGTAAAATCCAACGTGGAGATGGGACCTGTGACGGAATGCAGATTGCAAACAAGAATCTACCTGCATTACGAAAACTTTTTTTTTTTTCCCAGCACTGAGGATTGAGCCCAGGACCTCCTGGAGGCTAGGCAAGTGTTCTGCCACACCTCCAGCCACACCTCCAGCCCTGACCCTACTGCAGATGCATGCCACAACCCCGCTGAGCAGGGTGAGGGGAAGTGACCACCTGGAAACTCTGGAGGTCAGAAGAGACTGGAAGACAAAGACAGAGGAACTGCGCAGGGCACGGTGTGCTGGTGGTGACCAGCCCTGGGAGGCAGTGGTGATGGTAGAAGCAGGGTCTCTCACTGGTGGATGAGTGACAGATAGGCAAGGGGGAGATAAGGAGAGAAACACTCAGCGACAGAGAACTCCCAAACCCGGGATTGAGGGGGCAGGCCAAAGGGACACAGGAGCCAACTGAAAGTTCCCAGTGGCCAGAGCTGGAACAGAGCGCTAGATTGTAACCAAAGGGCAGTGTAGGTATTCATAAGCACAGACTAAAAAATAAATGACTGCACTCACCCCGCCCCCCCAAAATAAAATTAAATAAATAAATGGTTGCATGAATAAATAAACGGGGACACCCCCAGGCAGAATGACAATGTCCATGTTCTTGACTTTTTTTTATAGGTACTCCCTCCAGAAGGCAGGGCTCAATTCCCACTCCTTCAGTGTGGGTGGCCCAGTGACTTCCTTCCAAACAGGACACAAGGTGGAGCAGGGAAAGCCTGACCCCTCACAAGGTGGTCAATATGGGCAGAGGTGAGTCACGCCCAGGGCCTGTACCCCGGCAGGAGATGGAAAGAGAGTGACACTCGCCATGGTCTTCCTGCCTGAAACCACAACCCGAGTCTAACCAGGAGTGTAGAAGGCGGCCCCCTACACTGAAGGCCAAGGAACCCCCTGACCAGAATTCCCCCAAACTGCCCAGTCATCAAAACAGGGGGCCCGTCAGTCTAGCAGGGCCTTGGGAGACAGATGACTAAGCAAAATGGTGTCCTGGATGGATGGGTTCCTGGGACACAGCAAGGGCAGGGGCAGTGAGGAATCTGACAGAGGATGGGCTTTCGTTAACACTGCACCAACGGCGGCCCCGGAGAATCGTGAGCAAGAAGGTCACTGGCACAGGGTCCAGGGGACTGCCTGCCCCTGCAACCCTTCGGTAAATATAAGCTATTCTAAAATTAAAGTTCATTTCAAAACACTAGCATGATTTATTTTGTTAATCACAAAATTAAATCTGCCTTAAATTTAGGGTCTTCAAATTACCCATGACAATTCCACACAAAATGCCAATTTTAAAATACCTTCTAGTGCTGAGGCAGAGGTACTCCCTTGTTATTTTAATGCAAATAAAGTGGAAAGCCAGTAAGCCAGTACCAGGGAGCGGCCCCCCTTCACTCCTGAACTGTCTGCCCGCCATGAGCCTGGCCCTCCTCAGTAGACACGTCGTGGCTCCCATCCAAGACCTCAGTCTCTCTCTCACATCTGCTCTCCTTCCTGCTGTCCGCCTCATCTCAGCCTCCTCTCTCAGCCCTACCCACCTTTCAGTCTCATCCATTCTTTAAGAATACACAGTGGCCGGAGTTATAGCTCAGCAGTAGAGCGCTTGCCTAGCACATGTGAGGCCCTGGGTTCGATCCTCAGCACCACATAAAAACAAATAAAGGTATTGTGTCCATCTACAATAAAAAATTACATATATATATATATATATATAAAAGAATATACATACTGAGTTCCTAATTTGGATGCACCAAATTTGCATCCGCTGGAAACCTCAGAATATGGCTGTATTTGGAAACTGGGTCTTTACAGGTGTTATCAAGGTAGGGAGCCAGATGAAACCGTTGGATTGGGTGGTCCCTAAACACAGTGAGAGTTCCCTCACAAGAAGGCCATGTGTGGACGCCCAGGGGAAGGCTGTGTGAAGAGGCAGGGACCAGCGTGATGTGTCTCCAGCTGAGGAGCACCGAAGACTTCAGGAGCCACCAGAAGCTAGTGGAGCCGTGGAGCAGCGCTCCCTTGGAGTACAGAAGGAACTACCTGCTGACACCTTGATTTGGGCCCAGAGAGTGAGTGGGCTTTGGTGGCACTGTCCTTTTTGTCCCCACTCTTGCTCTCTCTGAGTCTCCCCTCTCAGCCTTCCAGCACCAGCACATCTCCCGCCATCTGCTTCTGTCCAATCCAGTCTCCTTACAGCTCTGGGCAGAACACCCCAGCAACACTCCTGTCTGCCACGCAACTAGCGCGAGCTTCATAAAAGAAGGTTTGATGCATAAAAAATTGCTAGTGAGTTTTAAATTAAAGAGGCAGACTCTCGTTTACCTTTATTCCCAGCTCCAGGACGGCTTCTCCTAGCTCCCGCCTCCAGCCACCTAATGCGGTGGTGAGGTTTACAGAAGAGACTATCGAGAGAGGGAGCGCACGCCAGGGAGTGAGCTTTTATTGGGGAACAAAAAATTCAAGGGAAAATCCCATCCAATGAAGGTTAAGGGGGGCAGCATCCCAAGGTCAGGGCCAGCTACTGGGTCTTCGGGGCAGTGGCCAGGCACGCCTCTGCATGGACAAGCCCTCGTACCTGGGACAGGGTGGGGAAGGCTCTGACACGGCTGTGTCTAAGCGCCTCTCACCCAGCCAGGGAGGTAACTCAAATCACGTGCGAGGATGGCCTCCCACACTCCTGGACCCTGGGGTGCCTGCTGCTGCACCTGCTGCAGTTGGTCAGTCCAGGCAAATGCAACAGCTGGAACGACAGCAGTCCCCGAGCGCGTGGAGCTGGGCAGGGTCAGCAGCGTGGAGCACACGGCGTCTCCTGATCAGCACTGAGGCCTGGCCTGACTCCCACTTTACAACCAGGTCTCAGGAGAAGGGAGGCTGGCTTGCCTCCCGAGGGCTGGGCTTACAGGTGTGCTCCACCACACCTGGCTGCTCGATCCTTCTTGAGGGATGGAGCTGAGAGCGGGCACGCGGAAGTGGCAGCTGATGAAGTGGGAGCTGATGTCCCGTGGCCACATCGGCATGGAGGAATGCTCCATTTTGGACACCAGGGTGCATCCTGAGTAGCATGAGTCATGGTGGAGGGACCTGAGGCGGCCCGGGGTGCTCCTGGGCACACCAGGAGAGCTGGAGGGAGACCCCAGTCACGCTCTCGTCCAGCGTCACTTCTGCACTGATGCCAGGCAAAGGGAGGCAGGTGGCAGAGCAGGGCAGGGACTCAGGTGTAAGGTCAGGAACCAGGGCGCTGGTGCCTGCTATGTCCCCCACTGGCAGTGTGACCACAGGTGAGGCCCGCTGGGCCCTGCTTTCCTTGCCTACAGGGGAAAGGCTTCCATCTAAATGTTGCTTAGGGAATTTCCTGCTCTGCAGTCCATGCCCCTTCACAGGTGAGAAGAGCCTCTGTCAAGTGACACCTGAGGCTTGCAGTTGACCATGCTGCGTCCCTTCCCGTGGGCAGACTGCCAGGTCTGAGGCCTGAGGGACAGCAGCCAGAGCAAGAGGCAGAGCATGTGTGGCCGGTGGTTTCCTGATGCGCCCCACGCTGACCGAAAGTCTCACCAACCACCCCGGGTCAAATTCCCTGCAGTCGCACTCCAGTTAGGAGATGGAAAGATCTCTGGCTCTAACTAAAGCACGTCCAGGATGGCAGCAACGGAAACACTCCCCGAGCCGGGAGTGACATTTCTCCTCTCATCTTTCTTAATGGGAGTTTTGGGATACCTAGATTTCAAGAGGTACTAATCATGATGATATATTTTCCAAATCGCAGTTGCTGTAAATACAGAATTTCCAGTATAAGCTAGTCAAATCCATATTATTATGGGATTAAGTATCAATCTAAAGATCAACCAATCCCTTTACCTTACATAATATTCATAACTCAGTGTATAATATCTGGTACCTACAACTTCCCATTAGATTGAGAAATAAATGTAATTATACAAAATATGATTTTGTCTATGATTATATGTGGAAATCTGAAGTTTAATTTAGTACATTTGACCATTATGCATCAGGAATCCCTAATTATCACTAGGCCAGGTGGGCCACATCTGTAATCCCCAGTACTTGGGAGGCTGAGGCAGAGGATATAAATAAAATAAAAAGAGCTGGGAAGGAAGTTCAATGGTAGAGCACTTGCCTAGCATGCATAAGGCCCTGGGTTCCGTCTCCAGTACTGCCAAAAAAGAAAAGAAAAGAAAGGAAGAATTCCTAAATATCTATTTCAAAGTCTAAAAGATGTCCATGTTTGGAATAGGAGAAGGCAACCTGGTTTTGCTAAATTGCACAACAAAGTGGATGATTGCTGAGTGCTAGGGAAGATTCCTGTCGTCACCACCACCAGGACCTAGCAAAATCACAGAAGCGTTTGTCCTCTTGCCCAGCAACCCCACTTCTAGGAATCTATCCTAAAGCCGTCCTGGCCAAAATATAAAACACCCTCTGCACGAGGCCAAGCACGGCAGAGCTGTTTGTAAGTAAGACCGCACGACACTGGCCGAGTAAGCCATGGCCCATCCCCATGTGGAGCTCTAGGCAGCTCTAGAAACGCCCAGCACTGCCCTGCAGGCCTCTAGACACGCCCTTGTGAAGAGGGCAAAGCACAGAGGGCAGTACCTGGTGTTCACTGCCCCACAAACCTGAAGATGTAAAGCAGGCTTGAACCCCTAACTCTTATTTATTTATTAGTACCAGGGGTTGAACCCAGAGGCACTTTACCACTCAGTCACAGCCCAGCCCTAATTATTTTTTATTTTGAGTCAGGGTCTCCATAAGTTGCTTAGAGCCTCAACTTCCTGAGCTGCTGGAATTACAGTTATGTGCCACCATGCCTGGCTTCTTACATCATTAAAAAATATATATTTTTAAGTGAGCTTTGCATGGTGGTCCCAACAGCTCAGGAGGCTGAGGAAGGAGAATTGCAAGTTCAAAGCCAGGCTCAGCAACTTAGAGAAGCCCTAAGCAATTCTGTGAGACCCCGTAAAATACTAAAGTAAAATACTAAAAAGATCTGGGGATGTGGCTCAGTGATTGAAGGCCCCTAGGTTCAATTCCTGGTACCTCCTTCCCCCCAAATTTAAATGATCTAAATGCATAAGTTGAGTTTTAATATATTGATTAACAGGTGGATGAGGCTCTCCATTGTACCATTTTTTAATCTGAATTCTGAGGCATGGGTATAGTTGTGCAAGAATGGTGTAACATTAAAAATTCAATATAATAAAAATATGTGGAAAATAGACACTAATGAATTGAATTCATGTCATTTGTTAACAACCTAAATGTCCATCAACTGATGCAAGGATAAACAAAATGTTGCATTTAGTAGAAATATTATTCAGCAATAAAAAGGAACGATGGAGGCTGGGGATATAGCTCAGTGGTAGAGTGCTAGCCTAGTAAGCACTGAAAAAAATAAAAGGGTGAATAAATACACAATAGACATGTTAAAACATGGATGCACTTTGGAAGGGTTATGTTAAGTGAGGGAAGACAGTGGTGACAGCCCTCGCACTGTAGAAGCCTGTTTACAGAAGACCCCTGGAGAATGGGAGGACCCACAGGGACAATGGTGTGGCTGCAAGCTGCGAGAGGAACCACTGGAAATGACTGTGGAGGAGGGCGGGTTCCTACCTGGGTGATATCAAGATTTCTGTGAATATTAAAACCAATACGATAAGTGAAATGCATCTCATATTAAACACAATTTAAAAATCTGCTGTTAAAGGAATGGATCAGGCAATTAGGGAACATGAAGGCTGACTTGATATTAGAGGATGTAAAGGAACTGTCAGTGTTTAATGGTTACTAGGATCAGTAATTTACAGACTTAGGGAAGAGTCCTTGTAGCCTGGAGAGACACACTGACGTGCTGTGAATCAAGTGACACTGGTCTTGGGTTTGCTTTTAGGTGACCCACCACGGAGAGCAGTGGAGTGAGTCCCTGAGGCGGCGGGCAGAGGTGCTGTCCCGCTTCTGTGTACATTTGAACATTTTCGTGTTACAAAGTTTAAGAACAATTTTGACCTCTGAAGAGTTAAGAACATACTCAATGTTTTCTATAAACAGTGCAAAAAACCTACTAAGCCTGGCAGGGCAACTAATGAGAAAGTGAAAGAAACAGGGTCTTCTAGCTAAAGGAGAGAAATTCTCCCCCTGTAATTCACCATTTTGTGAGGAGAAAGATACGGAGAATGTGCATAGACGAGAGATAGAAAAGGCCATTTGCTCCCTGAAACTGGTTAACCAGGATAAAGAACTAAGTTAATTATTCACTGATTCCATGAGGGCAAATAGCTCCAAGTATTGAATTTGTTAGTTGTACCTACCTAATAAAGCCTGAGGAGAGACCACAGCATAATATTTCTACAGAAGGGTGTGCTGAATATGGTCTATTATATTGGAAATACTTTGCAAATCAAATTAAATCTTGGTGGACAAAAGTCTTATTTCAAGTCATGCAGCTATTCATTTCTTAACTATTTGGTTTGATTTGAATCATGCTAATTTTGAGTTCTATTGCTAAGACACCTGCATAAGGAAGCAGCCCCCTGGCAAAAAGAATTCCCGGAGTTCCTGCCTAGGGTTGTCCCCAGCCAGCTGAGCAACTGGGACAAATTATCCAGCCTCCTGGAGGCCGTTTTTTCTTGTATAAAAAGAGCCCAATAACACCTGCCACGTGGAACTGTGGAGAGGTGAAATTCGCCAACACGTCCAAAATTGCTATTGCAAAGTCCAATCAACAGCAGTAGTTATGAGAATTGTTCTGAAGCTCAGTGTTAAGTTAGGCTAGCACAGGGGCTGGCAGAAGATCTTGGTCTTTGTGGCCAGGGTGGCCGAGGTTAAGGTCTGGGGCTGGAGGGTTTCAGGGTCTTGGAACGGCAGGACTCGCTTGCTGACTGTGCCAACTGAAGCCTTTTGGTTCTTTAGTAATTATCTGATCTATTAATTAATGAAGCTATTAATTAATGTGATTCTCTAATCTATTAATGAGTGGATCCACTAGCTGATATAGCCAATAAAATAGTTTCCAAAGGCACATTAAAGTATTTTAAAAGATAAGCTGCCTAACTATAGTCTGAATGAATGAGCATAATTTAAAATAAGAAATATGAACTACTTGCTGGTTCCTGAGTAACAAGAGATAATCCCAGATACATGGAAGAATAGAAAATTTTAATCTACATTTTACATTTAAAATTCCAGCACTAACATGGAAATCAGCCATGCCTGCACACAATGGATCTTTTATGAAGTGAACCCCACACCCTGATCCTTGAGAACACGTGGGAGCAAACCCGCCTCCTGACGTTGCTAAGAGCCCTGCTGTCCACCTCAGTCTGCAGTAAAAAAGAAGTGATCTTTAAAACATTTTTTTCCTGCTTATTAAGGACTAGGTACCACAGAACACTTAGAAACAAACTAAAATTATATAAAAAGTAAAACATTTAATCCCACACTCAGAAAAAAAACATTACCAACTTTTGGTCAACTTCATTCCAGTCTTCTCTGCATAACTTTCATCTCTACTTGAAGTGACAGTGTATTCAATTCTATATCCTGCTTTTGACTTAAAACACCAAACAAGCACTTTCCCTCTTATTACCAATTCTCAGCCTTTTCTAAGACTGAACAGGACTTAGCCATATGGAAGTAACCGATTTGGGGCCTGCCCTGTTGCTGGCTGGCCCTATTGCTTCCCATTCGGGGTCTCCACTGTGCCCAGCTCTGCAGGGATCCCTGCATCCCTCAAGCGTCTGCTCTCTCCATATCACAATAGCAGCATCTACAGGGTCTGCTCACTGTGCTCGGCCAGCAGCGAGACCCCCACTCCAGTCACGTCTCTGAAAAACAATAATACCAGCAGGAACGTTAAGAAGATAGGCCTCGGGGATGGTGTTGTGGCTCAGCAGTAGAGCGCTCGCCGGGCATGTGCGAGGCACTGGGTTCGATCCTCAGCACCACATAAAAATAAGTAAATAAAATAAAGGTATTGTGTCCAACTACAACTCATATGTATGTGTATGTATGTGTGTGTGTATATGTGTGTGTGTGTGTGTGTGTGTGTGTATAAAATTTTTTTAAAAAAGAAGAAGATAGGCCTCCATAAACTTCAAACTACTGGGTTATCTCTTCTCCACTATATGGTAATCCAAGGTCAGCAAAATGGGGACATGCCGAGTGGAACAAACTGTTCCTATGGTCCATGAGCCCCCCAGGCAGCACTGAGGCTAGCGAGTATTAACTGCAGGCTAACAGTCAAGGACACCACCCGCAAAGACGGCCACATCAGGCACCGGCTTCCAGCTGAACCACCTGAGCACTCTGAATGTTCCCTGGCTTCTAAGGCAGCCTCTTCCTTTGCGGTGCAACCGCCCACGCTGTCACCTAGGCAAAGAACAAGGATACACACCTGCAGCTCCAAACATTGAGCCTAGAGTTTCTGTCAGTTAATCTTGGGGTTGGGAGAGTCCCTTAATATTTAAAGCTCAGAATGCCTGTGTCCAGCCTATCTCAAAGCTGTAACAGGAACAAGAGCCAAAATATTGCAAAATGATAACAATAACAGAGGTCAAACATCCCTGATCCAAGAATCCAAAATGCCCCCCAAATCTGAAACTTTTTGAACACTGACATGACACCACAGTAGAAAATTCCACATATGACAGGTTGCAGTAAAAATACAGGCATGCAGAATCACTGTAGAAAACTGCTGCTCCGCCTGGATCCAGAGTGGCTCCCAAAGGCCCTGTTTTCATGGACTGTTCCCAGCTTGGGGCTACTGGAAGACATGGGCCTAGTGGGAGGTCTTCTGGTAAGTGGGGGCGTGCCCTGGAAGGGCACATTTTTTATCCACTCTGAGGCCATGAGGTGCATGGATTCGTCATGCAATGTCACCATGATGTGTTGCCTTGCCACAGGCCCAGAGCCATGACACTAGTCAATCATGGACCAAAACTGTGAGCCAAAATAAAACTTTCCTTTTTATGAGTTGACTGTCTCAGGCATCTGTACAGTTAATGGAGAACTGATTAACAAGATGACCTTCTGGTACATAAGGTGTATAAGAAACATACATTAAAAAAAAAAAAAGAAACATACATGAATTTTGTTAGGATTCATCCCCAAGATATTTCATGAAGTATATGTAACTATTTCAAAATCTGAAAAAGTTAGAAATACTTCTGATCCGAGTGTTTCAGGTAAGACATGCTTGACCTGTAATAACACAGCCTCCCAAAACCCTAACGTATCTCACAGAGGAAATTCTACACCAAACTGTGGCTATAGAGTGCAGGGTCAGGCCACGGTGCAACGCCATGGCCAAGGGGCAGCTCTCTACAGAGGGGCACCCACAGCTTCTGATGCATATGCTCCCCTCCCCTGTCCTCCCCTGCCCTCCCCTCCTTAGCTGCACAGTGCACAGAAACCATGCCTGCTCCCGGGAGACCTCCCACTCGTCCACTTTCTGTGGACTCCATCTCTCAGTGACCTGCTGGCTTTCATGATTAGATTCATTTTCACTTATGAAGAGCAAGGTATAAAAAAAAGTCAGGTAACTATGAAAAAAAAAATCATTTCTCTTAGAAGAAGTTTTACAAAAACCAAGCTTCCTCATAATCAAGAAAATAAAACTCCTGGGCAAGCCCTTTATATTGTTTTTTCCCTACTTTTCTAAAAATAAAATTTTAGAAATTTGAATCTTCATAAGGCAACTGCTTCAAATGTACCCTCTGGGATACAGTCGTCATCACATTTATTTTTGGAAAGCTGAGTAGGTCAAGAATAACTAAAATAACCTGGTTTCTATTTAAAATACCCTGATCACTTTGCAACTCAGAAGGAAAAAAAGATTACTTAAAACAATTATTCAAAATATAGACATCCGCTAAGCATGTGTATCTCACACACAGTGGGTCAGGACTCCCTTGAAGGACAAAGAGAGAGATTTCCTTTCCCAGATGTGTGAAAACGCAGCCAAGTACTTGAGAAAAAAATTAAGAGATACGCTGGACAGTCATCTCCACGCCAAGAAAAACACATTAACTGTGAAGTGATCTGCTGAATCCAAACAAAAAAGAAAGGCATTTTTCAAGGGATCTCAACATGTTCTTACCAAAGGAACATTTCAGCCATGACGGCAGCCACCGTGAACACGTTGTGGCAGAAGAGCAATGGCACCCATCCAGTGCAGGCCTCGGGGCCCACCCAGTCAGGGAGACGTTTCCGAGGTATTTATTCCCCAAATTTTAAGCAGTACTTACCACAAATACTTTTTAATGCCTCATTCCCAGGAGCCACAGGACATGAAACGGTGACTTAAATTTGCCAGAAATCCACTGGCACAGACCTCTACACAGGTGCCCCCGGCCCCACCCCATGGCAGAGAAGACTCGAGACAGAAGGGGAGGCCAGGAGGAGTGCCCCGCCAGGCAGGGAAGTCAGTGATACCATCAGGACTCAGAGCTCCTCAAGGAGGGGCCCCACCTCTGTGCCCTGGCTGGGGGCCTCCCGGGTGGCGTACATCAGTGAAGCGTGTGCTGTGCGAGCTGAGGGCACAGACAGAGATGGGAGCTGGCAGCAACCAATCCCTGCGGGGCCGTCCGAGGGGCTACAAGGAGCGGTTCCTCTGCAGGCTCTAGCCCCACTGCCTTGATGAACACGGATCTCAGCAGGGCATGTGGACAGTCCCTTCTCCGACCCAAAGAGCATTGAATGACCACACAAATGCACACCCCCTAGGCAGTGTGATTCACCAACATTGTGCCAAAAATACTGCCACACTCCGCGTGGTTGTTTTGACAGGGCGAATTGTTGTACTGTGATTCTGAGTTTTGCTGCTGTCAGCAATCTCAATGAGACCCGTGCCGCCCTCGTTCCTGAATAATGCCCACCTTTGGTAGGTCCTTTCCTGTTGAGCACAGCCTGCTGCTCCTCAGTGATGTTCAGCCGCCGAACCACGTCAGCCAGCGCTGACTTGAGCAGCTGGATGTCGTCTTCCTGCATCTGGACCCGCTGCTCCAAGGAGGCGATGCGGTCTGACACCTCCATGCTACTCGCGGCAGACGCGCTGTCATCTAAGCCAAAGGGAAGATGGGGAGAGTTTTAGACGCTCTCAGAGCAATCACATCTCCAAACACAGGCTGGCACAAGGCTCCAACTAGGCTGTAAATTGTGCATTGTTAATTGTAATTTATAAACTGAAAATGAAAATTGTAATTTATAAACTCGAAACTTGAGAGACACAGACAGAATGAAAAGAGCGCAAGAGAAGGCAGATCTGTCCCAGCATTGCCACGTGCTCCAGCCCTCCCTCCTCCCGTGCTCCAGCCCTCCCTCCTGTGATCCAGCCCTCCCTCCTCCCATGCTCCAGCCCTCCCTCCTCCCGTCCTCCAGCCCTCCCTCCTCCCGTGCTCCAGCCCTCCCTCCTCCTGTGCTCCTTTCATGCTGTCTGTGCCTCTCAAGTTTCAACTGTGGTTTTAACTGCTGTTGTTCTTTTCTGCAGGTTGGCCAACTTACTGTCTTTTCTATGACATTAAGAATTCGGAAGTAGAAGGGATGCAGGCATCTGTCCACGTCACCTGCACAGAAGTCTGTTCTGCCTGGTCTGCTGGCTTATGTTCAGCCATGCTGACGGTAGGCCACACAGGGCTATGTCAGTTGAGTTTGAAGAACAAAGTGCCGAGTGGCCCAGTGTACTTGGTACACAGCATCGCACCGCCCCATGCCCCACAGCCAGGCGCTCCGGCATCCTTCTGCCTTTCCAGCCTCCCTGCCACTGTCCTCCCCTTCGCCTACCCTGCTCCAGGGGGCTGGCCTCTCCTCCCCTCGGGATTTTTGTTTCTGCATTGCCTTTGCTTGGGCCGTTTCTCAGCCAACTTTTTGCATGACCAAATTCTTATGCTTGAGACTCAACTCAAATAGGAGCTTTTTGGAGAACCTTCACAAAAACTTTATCTAAAGCTGTTACTTTCTATTTCATTGACCTTATTTATTGCACAGCATGTTCTAAAAACTATAATGGTCTTGCTGGCATGTTCACTGCTACCCTTCCACATGGAATGTGAGCATCATGGAGGGATTTCTGCTTTGGGGCATGTCAGACTAAAAGACCTTCCTGAAAGCACCCTCCACCCCATGCAGAAACCAAAAGCCTGAAGTAGCATTAAAAAAAAAAAAAAAAAAAAACTATGTGAAGGTACAGGGAAGAGAACAGAAACACACACTCTGGTGGGCACTCACACTTGCCCTAGTGGGAAGCTCATTCACCCTAATGAGAGCTCATAGATTCTGATGGGGAGCTCACACTGAGACTCTGGTGGACAGCACACTTAAGACTATGGTGGGGAGCTCACACTTGGACTCTGGTGGGCACTCACATTTAATCTCCAGAGGGATGCTCACACTTAACACTGAAGACTTCGCATTCACTTAGAAGAAGTAATGTAGGAAACTATACAAGAAGCCTGTCTCATTGCTTTTACCCTGGGGCTAAGCAGTACACTCAGTGGTGAGGGTCCAAGTGGTAAACTTTGAAATATTTTTGCCCTAAGAAATTAAAAAAAAAAAAATCAAGTCAGGAAACATTACTGGAAAAGGTGGGGAAATCCTACAAGGAAAAAAGCAAGAGAAGGGTTCCCAAATCCCATCTGCTCAAATCTCTGACTGATCTGTGAACTGCACACACGGAACAGAGAAGTACTCCAGCCAACTGCAAAACATCAGAACTTAGAGTGGAGCTGTTGGCCCAGAAATAGGGTCTGTAGCTGAAGTCCAGACAAGAACAGCACCTATTAACACAAAGGAAACACCACCAAAGAAAAAAGATATCATGTAGATGACACTATGTAGCTTAACATTCACAATGCCCAGCACATAATTCAAAATAACCAAACACACTAAGAATAAAGAAATGGAGCACATTCTCAAGAGAAGAGAAAACAGAATTGAGTCCAATCTCAAGAGGAACAAAATATTGAAACTACCAGATGAGGAATTTTAAATAGATATTATAACTATTCTAAAAAGGAAAATTAACGTTCTTTCAGTGAATAAAAATTCAGTACAGAAATGGGAAATCCCAGCAGAACAGAAACAATTAAAAAGAGAACCAAATATACATTCCAGAACTTATACATATATATAACATACACACAATTTCTGAAATAAAAAGTTCACTGCATGGACAACAACTGAAAGGACACACAGAGGAAAGATCAAGAAAACCTGAAAGCAGGCATATCGGAAGCAATGAAGATGAAGGACACAGAAAAAAGCCTGACCAAAAATTAAGAGAGCCGTGGGAATCTGCTAGGCACTCTCAGCAGTCCAACACACATTTAATTGGCACACAAGGAAAAGCAAGAGAATAGGGCAAAAACAAAATCTAAAAAACAGTGGTCCAAATATGCCAAATCTGATGTGCAGGAATATACAATTGCAAAATGCTAATCAAATACCAAGAAATAGATGGCCATGATTAATTTCTCTAACAAAAAATTATATGGGTACTGTTTATGATATTTTTAAAAAGCTAGACCCAACTATAGGCTGTCAACAAGAAATGCACTTCAATATGAAGATACAGATAGAATGGAAGTAAATGAATAGAAAAAATACACCATGCAAACAGTAAGCAAAAGAAGGCTGGACTACTATTAATGTCAAATAAACTAGGTGTCTAATAAAGTGTATATTAGACACACAGTCATTTCACAATTAAAAAAAGGGATAAAAACCAGGAAGATTCAACAATCTAAACATGTGTGTGCCCAATATAGAGCTTCAAAATACAGGAAGCAAAATTTGACTGAGTTGAAATGTAAAATAGATGATTCTACAATTTTTCCTGAAATTTTACATCCCATCTTTCAGTGACTGATGAACAACTAATAATAAAAAAAAATCAGTGAAGTCACAAATAATCTAATAATATAAACAACACTTACTTGCTACAGACAGAAAACCACACCTATATGACAGTATATATGGTACATTTGCCAGGATACATCAAATCTGAGCCATAAAACAGATTCGAACAAGCTTACAGATTTAAAAAGTACATTTCTGACTACAATGGTATTAAAATAAAAATTTTAAACAATAAGACAACAAATATTTGTAAGTTAAATACTTCTTAAGTCAAAGAAGAAATCACAGGAGAAATTAGAAAATTGTTTCATTGAAAGGTAATAAAAATACAATGTATCAAAATGTATGAGAGGCAGCTAAATCAGGCTTTGAGGGAAATCAATAGCTTCAAATCCCTGTATTAGGAAAGATTGATTAAATGTAAGTTTCACAAAACAGGGGTCTTTTTTGCTAGTTCACTGCTCTATGACTTGGTCCCTAACACAAAATAGGAACTCAATAAATATTTGGTAAATAATTGAAAAATGGGTAAACAATCATTTTTAAAGCATGCATTAAATTAGATGATGGGGATATATAGATGACTGATTCACTGACCCATATCCTTAAGAAGTTCCCTGTCGAATGGAGAAGGGACATGCCCACAAGTTTTAATTGATACATTGACAAATTGTATACAATTGATAAATTTATACAATTGATAAATTGTATAATTCAGAAATACACAAAGTGATAGGCAAATACACAGATGGGAACATTAACTATATCTGGAAAAATAGGATCATGTAGGGGTTGGTTCCTATATGCAAGCTCTGTCAACTCTATAAATAATAGATAATTGTTTCATACACAGAAATATTTTTTAAGTGTGTCTGTGATACCTCTGAGAAAGAATAACACATTAAATATCTGTAAATTAACAGAACTTATTAACTATCTAAGTACATTTAAAACTTCTAAACTCACCTGGACATGGTGGTGCATACCTGAGGCAGAAGGATTACAAATTCAAGGCCAGCCTCAGTAACTTGGTGAGACCCTGTCTCAAGATAAAAAATAAAAAAGGCTAGGGATGTAGTTCAGTGGTAGAGAGACCCTTGGGCCCAATCCCCAGTGACAAAGGGGAGGGCTGCAAGATGTAGTTCAGTGGTAGAACCTCTGGGTTCAATCCGCAGTACTACAAAATAATAATTATTATTATCATAAAACTGATAAGCTCTGGAAAAAAAAACATTGTGTCAGTCCTTTTTCTAACTTTATTTTATTACTTTTTATTTTTTTGCAGTGCAGGGAATCAAACCTAGGGCACACTCAAGCTAGGCAAGCATTTTTTCATTGAACTACATCCCCTATCTCATCAAAGCCTTTTAAACAGTATATCCTAGCCATATCTCTTTAAAGAATCAAACTATGAAGCCTGAAAAACTTGAAATATCCTCTCTCACTCTCCTCCTCTCCTAGAACTCTAGGTGTCATTTCCGTGCTCCTACAGAATCCCATTGCATGTCAGGAGTACTGGTGGGTCTCTGGGCCTGCCTTTCCTCTGTCCCTCCCTGTAGATGAAGGCACACACACAGTGCATTTAGACTCAACAGTGAGAAAACCAACAACCCAATTTAAAAAAATCGTGAGAGAAAACAGGCAAAAGACTTGAACATGATAAGATGCTCAAGGTCATTAGTCACCATGGAAAGCACACTGAGCAAGCAGGTGCATGAAGGTGCAGACCTGCCACCCCTGCACTCGGAGTGGGTGGCAGGTGGATTGCTTGAGCCCATGAATTCGAGACCAGTCCCAGCAAAGTAGTGAGACATGTCTCAAAAGAAAGACTGGAGATATGGCAAGCATTGCAGTGGTAAAAGAATGCTGACACCACCAAATGCAACAACATCCAGCAAAGGAAACCCTCCTCCGGGCAGCCAGCACACAGGGCGGTCTGACCCCTTGGAAGGCAGGTTGGCACTCTCACAGAGTCAACAAGCACTTTCCTCAGGACCTAGCTCTTCCCAGGTCCTTACTCTAGAGAAACAAACACATCCAGATACAGGTCTGTCTCCGTGGCTCTACTGGTGAACGGACAGAGTGTGGCATCCGCAACAGAAAGTGAACCAGGTCACCCAGAACAACATGGGTGGGTCTCAAAAATGTTACCTGAGTAGAGGGAGCCAGTAGCAGAAGGTGAGTGGCTAGGAATCCATGCAATGACACTCTCCAAGACAACCATAGAGGAGAACAGATGGGGTCACCAGGGGTTGAGAGGGGCGTGGTGCAGGGGAATTGGGGGTGGATGATTACAGTGCTCTGTATCCTCAAAGCATGCAGCTGCGCAAATCCATATGGTATTCCAATGACTGAATTACCTCGAAACCGCTTTCCTTAATGTTAACCTACAAAATAGCTTTGTGATAGTCCAAGTGCAATAAGATTCATGCACTGGCTTTGCCAGTTTGGGAGGTCATACTTCTGCTTGTTGGGACTGGTTGCCGTTAGACTCTGATATCCCAGCTGAGAAATGCTTCTCTGAAACAATACGTGCTGCCCAGGGGAAGAGACACCCCTCAGCGCTGCCCGACTCCTGCGAGGGCAGCAGGTCTGTGGAATTCCTCCACTGTCCTTTGACCTGGAGAGTAGAGTAGGAAGCCCCACTTCAGATGTGAAACAAACTGGGAGACAGAAGTGGGAAGATAAAAGGTGTTTTATATCTGTTTTCCCTCAGAGGAGCAGCAATCCAGCAGCCTAAAGTAATTTGCTCAGGTGTGATCAAAAGAAAGGGCGGGCAGGTCTGAGCACAACTGTGGCAGGGGAGTCTGGCCAAGCCAGCTTCGTCGGGGGTCTCTGGCCCAGGAGGAGGCAGGGAGGTCTCAGGTGGGGAACGATTCGGGGGCTAAGTGGGTGAAAGAGGCACACCCTGGATGCAAATGCCAACATGGCTGCTTTTAAGGGACCGAGGGCATACGGGTTAATCTCTAGGTACCTCGATTTCTCCTGCAGTAAAATAGGGACAACAGCAGTATCTACTTTGAAGGGTTATGGTAATGTCAAGTGAGTTAATAAATGTAGAGCACTTGGAATATATATACATCCATATATATATATATATATATATATATATATAAAAGTTATGGATGGATACAATATCTTTGTTTTATTTATTTTTGTACTTATTTTTTATATGGTACTGAGAATCAAACCCAGTGCCTCATGCATGCAAGGCAAGCGCTCATCCACTGAGCTACAACCCCAACCCCCATTTTTTATATATAGGGTGAATATATAAATGTAATCTATTTGTTATTATTACCAATTACCAAAGTAAATTCAAATTTAACATTTCCTTTGAAATTTCTATGTGCTAATATGCAAATTGGCATTGAATAAGTAATTAGAAACTGGTATTTTAATATATATAATATTTTTTAAGTTATGAGAATGCTATAGTTTGGATGGTAAATGTTGCCCAAAAGTCCATGTATCAAAGACTTGATCTCCTGGGTGGCACTATTAAGAAATGCCAAAAAATCAAATAAACAAACAACAAAAAAAGAAATGCCACCTATGAGAGGTAGGGCCCACTGGGAGGCCCTTAGGTCACTGTGGGAGGGGCTTTGAAGGGGACTGTGGGACCCCAGTCTCCTCCTCTTTTTTTTTTTTTTTTTTTTGCTTCCTGGCCACAAGGTGAGTAGTTTTGCTTCACCATGTACGAGAGGCACAAAGCCTCCCCATAGGCCCAAAGTCACCTGGCCTATTGGGCCAATCGATCATGAACTGGAAACTTCAAAACTATGAGCCAAAATAAACCTTTTTTAAAATAAGTTAATTATCCCAGTTACTTTGGCACAGTGATGGAAAGATGACTAACAGAAGCTGCAGTGTACAGAATCATGGATTTCTATCATCTCCGGGGTTGTTCATGCTGACAGCAGCTTTTAGAGAGGGCACGCATGCTCAGTGGGGCCCAGGCCAACACAGTACTAGAAAGGAAATGAGCATCTGTAGTCCAAGCTGGGATTTCACCACACAGAGTAAGACCAGCCTGGCTGCCACCTCCTAAAAATCCAGTTTAACTCAACATCACTGCAGCTAATAGAAGGGTGGATAGAAGGGATGGGTGGGTGGTTGGATGGACAGAGAGTAATAAAATGCGTAAGTCAGGCGCTGGGCTGGGGCTCAGTGGAACAGCAGTCACCTAGCACGTGGGAGGCACTGGGTTTGATCCGCAGCACATTTATTTATAAATAAAAAAAGGTATTTTTAAAAATTTACAAAAAAATGCAAAAGTCACACTTTTAATCAAATTGTCAAATTTGTACAGGAAAAAGCTTGATTTTCATATTTTAAAAAACAAAAATTCCCAAGCATCTCAGCATTTGCCTTCAAATATAAACTGATCTGTTCACAAGAACCTCTATTTGTGAGATTGCTAAAGTTTCCCCCATGATATGATCCCAGTGCTTTTCAAATCCTGCCAGAATCACTGCTCTAAGCTGTAATGAATTGTCTTCCTTCTACTTCTAAGGATTAATGTTAAGAACACAGAGGAGACTTGGCAGCAGGTGAGTCTGGGGCTCTCACCCTCTTGCTTTCAGGAAAGGTCAGCCTTGCTGCTCAAATGACTCACGCTTCAGCTCAGCTGGGGACCTGATTAGCATGATGAAAATGAACCCCAGAGCCTAGGCTAGCCCTACAGACCCTTTCCAACTCCCCACATTCTACAGGACTTCACAGCTCCAGGGGGAAGGCTGCATCTGAATTGTCAAAGACCTCACTAGATTAGGACTACAGTAGAAATAAAATCTTAAATTATCATTCTGAAATAAGGTGAGTTCCTGTGCTTCTACAATTTACCTAAGGAAGTCATTAAAGTAGTGTTGGCGTTAGAGCCTTTTATCTTAATGCTTCCAAAATTTTCATGTTCTTATTGCTTTGCTTTGTAGCATTAGAGGGAGGTATAAAAAAGAGGGTCTCACTGAGTTGTTGAGGCTGGCCTTGAACTTGAGACCCCCCTGCCTCAGCCTCCAGAGTAGCTAGGATTATAGGCATTATAGGCATTTGCTGACTTCCTGGGGTATTTTAAAGAGGTTTTAAGGACTACTCTCTAAACTGGAAGCCCTGGGGCACCTGCTCACTCTTTGGGGAAGCCAGGGAACTGTTCATCCAGCACAGTGTGTGAGGGTCTCTTCACCGGGCAGCAGGTGGCCATCTCCCAGATAGCGGCAACAACGGTGGCATTGACTCCAAGGGCACAGAGTGGACATGATTTACTCCTAGCCAGGCTCAGCTCATAGTGAGTGGTACGTGGTATGAGGTGCAGAGGTCTCTGCTGGTCACTTCTCCACAGGCTACTCAGCCTCTTTGGCCAAGAGCAGACCTTCTTGGGGCTACGAAACCAATCCACTAACATTTTGTCAAGGGCCAAGCACCGGTGAGAAAACTAGTCCTCACAAAGCCTACTGAGGGTCACCTATACCAACCTGAGCACTGAGGGGGGATTCAAATGGGGCAGGGTTGACTCCTGGATGTGCTACTTGCTGGCCGTGTGTCCCTGGCAAGGGACTTGACCACTCAGGCACTGTCCCCCTGCCACTGAAGTTCTTGTAAAAGAAGGTGAAGCATACAGCACGAGGAGGACACACAGATGCTCAGCCCAAATGACAGTGTGGGACTGCACAGGTCTGGTGTCCCTCATCTGAGACTTGGGACCAGAAATGTTTCAGATTTCAGAACACTGGTATAGACACCCGGCAAGTGACTTTTCCAAATCTGAAAAGCCAAGCATTTTAGCTCTGAAATCCAAAACTTTTGGAGCATCACGTTGACATTCAAAAAGTTTTGGATTTCAGAGCATTTTGGATTTGGGATTTTCAGATTAGACATGCTTAACCTGTAGTTCACTGTTTGGTAAAGGAAATACTGACCTTCGGTGAGATCATGATTAAAATGGTTATTGGAAAGTCTGCAAATACCACTGTGCCATGCTCAGTCCAGGAGTGAGGCCCAGACGAAAGTAAAACTGTCACTGCTGCCTCTCGCACCTCTAGCCAGGTGGGAATACAGCACAGATGGGTGGACAGAGCCCTCTCCCAGGGCAGCAGGCAGAGCCCCCAGCCTCATCTCCCCTTACCTCTCAGGGGACCCAGCCCAGCCTTGGCGGGCTTGCAGCTTAACCCTACCCTGGGCTCGTGGGTAACTCGTGGTGTCAACCTTTGACTACTTTTGTAGCTGTAAAAGGTGACAACGCAAAAGGATCTTCAGGAAGCATGTCTGCTCCATTCTACTTAGAAGGCGGGAGGAGGAGGTTTTCCCCATTCCTACCATTGTGTCACCATCTAGAGGTAAGCGCAGCCTCCCTGCTCCGCCGATGTTCTGGTGATACTAAGACCTTGCTGTTGTTAGGGCCCTTCCTGGAGGTCAGAGGGGGCTATTAATTTTAAAAGGTCAACCTAGAGCTCTGGTTGTGCTCCGTGGTAGAGCACTATGCCTAGCATGTGTGAGGCACTGGGTTAAATTCTCAGCATGATATATAAATAAAGGTCGACTGACAACTAAACAAAATCTTTAAAAAAAAAAAGGTCAACCTAGAATCTGCCTCTTCTATGTTGAGATGTCCTTACAACCTTTTCCTTAATTATTTAAAGTTAGATGATGCCAAAGCCACAGCCACCCTCCTCTCCACAGGGGGGGTGTCAGAGCCTGTGCCCCATGCCTAATCTCTATCCACGCGATATCCTTTGGCTTAGCTGCTGTCCCACTTCACAGATGAGGACGGAGAAGCTCTGTGCCTCTCTGCCTCATCTGAGGTCACACAGCTGCAGGGCGACAGGCTGAGGCCAGCTGTGAGGCCCAGGCTCTTCTCAGCAGAAGTAAGCGCCGCCCCTGTGGGACTCCATGCTGCTAACAGAACACACACGGAGTTTCTGCATCCTCTTAGCTTTTCCAAAATAGCAGATAAATGCTGTTGGATTAAAAAAAAAAAAATCTCACTGGGTTTTAGTATTTTAGAGTCAATAAGGAATAATAACTTTTTCCAATCATTTGCAAAAAAAAAATCTAATATAAAAGTTGGCTTTCCATGTTATGCATCATATGCAGAAAAATTATATTGTCATCCTCTGCGCCACCCTATGTGCATCCAATAGCAAAGGGAGCATGAAAACAATCAGTGTCATTTTTAGGCCTGGAACTCGGGCCTCCCGTCAGATTCGCAGCCCTGGGTGCCACCTTGGCTGAAGGATTCCAGCTTTATTTCTAAACCAAGACTGCTGGTTTTCCTTGGATCATCTGGACAGTCAGAAGCCTGAGGCCTGCTCCTCCCTCGGCTGGACCTCCACCAGAGCTCTGGCTCCAAACCCATCACTTCATAGAAAATTACAGGACTCTGCCATATCTCAAAATAAACTTGTGTCCTTGAAGCTCATGAACTAGTGTTGGCACTACTGACCATGAAAGGCTCAGCAATAGCCCTGGATGGACACAGCAAGGTTGCCATTGCCTACCGATTAAGAGAACTGCAGCAGAACCCTGGAATCTCAGGAGGGGTGGTGTAAAGAACTCAGTAGGTTTGGAGTGTCCCCCAAGGCTCGTGTGCTGAAGGCTTGGTCCATGGAGGGACTCACAAGCTGACAGCTTCATTGGCAGCTGGTGGAACTGTGGGAGGTGGGGCCCAACTGGAGGAAGTAGCGGATCAGTGGGGGCGTGCTCTGGAAAGGAGCAGCTTGTCCCCAGCAGTCCCCTCTCCAGCTTCCTGGCTACCATGCCTTCCACCATTGCATTCTGCCAGAGCAACGGACCTGGCCAACCTTGGGCTTAACCTCTGAAACTATGAGCCAAAAACTCTTTCCTTAAGTTGATTTTCCTAGGTATTTCATCACAATGATGAAAAAGTTAACTAACAGATTTTTTTTTTTTAAATTTTAGACTGTATAATGGTAGTGGGGAGACCCAAAAAAACCAAACAAACAAACATGACATCACCCTAAGAAGCCACATATGACCGTTTAGGCGACAGGGAGTTTAAAGCTAACAAAATTTCAGCTCAATAAGGAGAACACTGTTGGGACCCCTCTGGACCAGTGCTACCCTGGGCAGCACAGCCGACCCTGCCAGTTCCCCAGTCTTTGGTGGTCGGTGTTGCAAGAGAGACTGGCCAACAAGCAACCACCGTGGAGACACGAGAAGAGAGGAGAGGGCAGAGCAGGCCCCGCTCCCCCCGACCCTCCTTCCAGTTCTGGGCATGAACCCAGGGCCTTGCACAGCTGGGTGAGCTCTCTGCATGAGCCCCACCCAGCCCTGCCCCAACGCTCCCAGGCCAGTCACCAGGCCACAAAGTGACCCAAGGACTGGGCAGGCGAGCTCCAACACCGGGCAGGGATGAGCAGGCCTCCGACCAGCCGCTTCCCTTTCATCAGTGAACAATCATTGACAATCAGAGGAGGAAGAACCATCATCTATGGGTGATAAGCTGAGTGTTGAGGAAATTCACTAGTTACTTTCTCCAGCTCTCCTTTCACCTTGCCTGACCACGGTCCTCAGCTAACAAAGACTTCCCAGGAAGGCCTTGATTCCTTGCCGTCTCTGGAATGTTGACAATGCTACACACACGTGCAGGCGCGAGCAGGCGTGCACACACACACCGTCCTCCGCCTTGGCAGAAGCAGTTGTTTCCATCAGGAGCGACAATCCCTTCCCACACGCACACTTTCCAGCCTTGAGGCAAACGAGGGATCAAACCGCTGGGCAGAACAGTACTCCTGGGGACGGAGGAGCAACGTGCTTTAGAACCTGGCTGTGTGCCAGGAGGGTCCAGTGCCAGACACCGTGATGGCAGCAGAGGCACATCCTGTCTCTGGGACAGCTGGGATGGGGGTGGGGGACCCAGGTCTTTTAATAATGGTCCTAGCAAGTCACACAAGATCACCAAATCCCAACCGTACAAGGAAAGATTAAAGCTACGGAGGTGAGCGACCAGACGATGAGCCTGAGGACAGGACCTGGGAGAGGCCCGATGCGCAGCCTCACCGCTCATTTCACCTGGAGACTACTGCCAGCCTTCCCTCGAGAACCGGCTGTACCCTGAAAGATGCTGGGTCATAAGCTGATTTAACAAAAAGCATCTAAAAGGTAGCTTTAATTTTTAAAAAAAATGATAACAAGGTTTCAACCTTTCAGTAAATAGAATAAAAGAAAAGCTCTTTTAAGCTGGGCACAGTGGTGTACACCTGGTCCCAGCTACTCAGGAAGTTAAGGCAGGAGGACCACTTGTGCCAGGTTCAAGGTCAACTAGGCGACACTGCAAGATGCTGTCTCAAAAACAAGCTTATTTTTTTTTCCATTAACTTTCATATTATTTATTTCCTATTTAAAGTATTACCTGTTACTCACAAGACCCGTTACTCACTGACTTCTGAACTTACAGGTTTTGCTGAGATTCAGAAAATGTTCCCTTGCCCTTGAGGACCTGTCCTGAACAGCTGAGATGAAAATCAGAAATGCACAGTTTAAATAGTCAAAATGCACCAATGGGGCCGAAGCCACAAACTGTCTGCCCGAGATGAGAACTTTCTGGAACACACTGCAGCTAGTGGTCCCTCATCAGGAGGTCACCGTGGGTAAGTTCAGCTGGCCAAAGACACTTAAGAATGAAAACACGTATGTAGGTTCTCGTAGAACTTCCCTCTCGCTCACTACCAGAAAGTGGAGCCACAACAACCGGACACCTAGAGGAATCTAGAGAATCTAGGAATCCCAGAATCTAGAGGAAGTTTGAGATCGAGCCTTCTGCCCACACTCCTTTTTTGTGACTGGTGTTGTTGTAAATGTTTTTGCCCTTTTTTAGTAATATTGTGGAGCTACTTTCTAAAAGTGCCATAACTTCCGCTTTCAGCCAAGATGGAAAAATAAGGACTGCATTTACCATCCTTACCTTGAGCAGTTAAAAGAAAACAAATCAAGAAAAACTACATCCAGCAATGGTGCTCAAGACACTGGGCTTTAGACTGTGAGGGACGGTGATGGCTGAGAGATGGACAGAAGGAGTAGCCTGTGATGACCTCAGCATGCAGCCTGGAGCTGGAGGTGCTGCTAGTTGCGGGGGAGGGCAGGCTGGTGGTATCCCTACGTTGAGGTGACAGAGCTAAAAGGCCAGGTCAGCCACGGTGACTGGAGTCCACAGGGCAGGATGCTGGAGAGGGAGAGCTCCAGAGATGTGCAGACACAGAGTCTGCCACCCACAAGAGTTACAGCGAACAGCCACCAGGACTCAGGGCCAGGAACAGTGCGTGTCACCACCAGGCGGACTGAACCCTGTCACCCGAGGGCAATGGGCAGAGCACTCACATGCACTGCACTACACTAAATGCTACTGTGGTCCCCACGGGCTGAAGCACGAGACCCAATGTGACCAAATGCTTCCAAGTAACTTAACCACCTCCCAGAACAAAGGTGGAAAATATTTACAGGAACATGAAAACACCCGCTCAGCCAGGCAGGCAGAACGCACGGTCCTGGCTTCCTGCAGAAACTACCAAGCAGGCAGAGAGGCTTGGAAACATGACCCAGTAAGGCACAGATGGACCTAACAAACCCACCCAGAAGGAACAGGTGGGGGAATTGAGAGGTGAATTAAATAGCAACCGGAGGACTCGATGCTGGAGGAAGGAGAGATGCGGAGTAGAGACGTGGGGGACACACATCAAAGAATAAGTCAGCCCTCTAGTTGTGAGCCTCCAGGACGCAGTAAGGCGAAGAAACAGCAACAGAAACGACGCGAACAAAACAGGGACAGCCTTCCCGGGAGGCAGGCGGAGGGACGTGGAGCAGGCGGGGCTTGCAAGGCTGTGTCATCGACAATAAAAAGCTATCAAGAAATAATGGCGGGAAATTCAAGTTTGATGAACATAATAAACCTACAGATCAAGAGGCTCTGTGAATCCTAAGAACGAGACACATGAAGAAAATGACACCAAGACAAACCAAAACCAGACTGCTTAAGACAAGCGGTCAAGAGAAATTGGGTAAATGAGGGACAGAGGGGAGCTTCGACGGGAAAAGAACACGCACAGAAAACCTGCAGGTAACCCCGTGTTTCACGGCGAGATGTCGCACCCTCTCCTCTAGGATCAGGAGCAAAGTAGGGGGTCCCCTCCGCCACACCTAATTGACTTGGCACAAGTCCCCTTTGATGTGGCAGGACAAGAAAAGAAAGCAAAAGGCACGTGGTTAGGAGGAAAGACATACAGCTGTCTTCCTTGCAGATGTCCTGCGTCTCCACGTCCACGCTCCCAAAGAACCAAGGAAAAGCCCCCTGGAACTAGTAATACGGTCCTGATATGAGACTAAGATATCAAAGTCAACCACTCTCCTGGAGGCCAACACTGAGCGACTGGAGCCTGAAATTTAAAATGTAATCGCACTTACAACAGCACCAAGTTGAAATGACTACATGGAAATCTAACAAAATGTACATAAAGGACAGATGTGCAGGAAACCATAGAATTATGATGACAGAAATTCCAAAGAAATGGAGAGATGTTCCATGTTCATGGATTAGAAACCCAAATCTGTTAGGATGCTAAATTTTCCCAATTTGATCGGCATATTAAATGAAACCCCAATCAAAATGCTAAAAAAACCATTTTGTGAATATCGACAAGATAATGCTAAAGTTTACGGAGCAGCGATGCAATACTGAGAAAGAGCACAGAGAACAGGACCACGTGGCTTCAAGACCCCATGACGCTAGAGAGAGAACAGACACAGAGATAAGGGGGACGGAAGAGTCCAGGACAGACCCCACCAATGTGCCCGCCAGCCTTCCACAAGGAGCAAAGGCCATCTAGTGGGTAGAGGCGAAGCCAGCCCTTCAGCAGATGGTACTGGATGCCCACGTGTAAACAGGAAACCAGCCAGACCCGATGTCACAAGCCCCGACTCAGGCTGGGTGTGGCTCAGTGGCACAACACAGTGCAGCCTGCGTTCACCACCAGCACCACAAAGAAAGAAGGAAGAGAGGGAAATTAGGAAGGAGTTTGAGTTTGAAGAACACAAACACGCAGCGTGTCACACACGGGAGGGAGGGAACCAAAACAGCGCCGAGGAATTAATATCGGGGACACCGACCTCAGAGAGAAAGGAGACGGGGACGAGGGAAGCACCCGCAGGCCACCCTGCGAGACCCAAAATAGGCAGAAGTAAGGAGCACTGGACCAGCAGGACTCAGAAGAACAGGAGGAAAACAACAGGGAGCTTACAAAACGAAACCGACTCTTGGAGAAAAGAAATAGAATCCACAACCTGTAGCCAAAGCGATGAGGAAACGAAGAGAGAAAAGACATGAAATATCTGATCAGCAACAAGAGAGATGCCATCCCCACACCAACGGACACTGAAAGGATAAGGCGATGTTAAGAACCTTGGCTGAAACAGACAAGCTCTTTTAAAGAAAGCACCGTCCAGGGCCTAGGCAAAGAGACAAGCAGATGGCCCCGCGGCTGGGAAAGGAACTGGATTCCTCCATGGGAAAAAGGACACAGACGGAAGACCCTCCACAAATGTCACACCATGCAACACTGAGGAAGAGCACAGGCAGTATTGTCCCAGACGCTCCTGCCAGCCAATAGGTAAGGAGGGAAATCGGGTATTCCAATTAGGTTAGAAAAGGAAGAAAAAAAAAAAAAGATTTTTTTTTTTTTCCATAGGTGACACGGTGGTACAACTAGAAAATCTGCTGGAATCTACTAGAAATCTTCTGGAACTTTTGAGTTTATCCAGTTTACAGGAAGAAAGAGCAACACAGAAAAATAAATTGCATTTCCATATCCTTGCATCAAATAATTGAAATATTTATTATATTATAAAAATAAGAAATGGTTATGGATCCATATGATAAAAGGTGTTTAGGATCTGTACACAGAGGAGAAACATTACTTTTACTCTCAGAAAACACCACTGAGAGAAATCAAAGTCTTAAATAGATGGAAGATTTGTTAAGACAGCAGTTTTCCTTGCAGAAAAATTAAATCCATCACTTCAATGCAGTCTCAATCAAAATTCCAGCAGCATTTTTGTAGAATTGAAAAGCAGATCCTGAAACGTACATGGAAATGCAGAGGACCTGGAAGAGCCCAAGCAATTTTGGAGGACGAAGCTGAAAGATGAGCACCTGACTCAGTCGCTGCAGAGCCACAGTGATGGGGCTGTGGGGTCTGGGTGAACAGATCAATGCATGGGGACAGGGAGTGAAGAAATGGACCCTTGTGTACGTGGACAACGGTAAAGGGAATTCAGTGGAGAAAGGAGTCTTTCCATTAAATTAGGCTGGGACAATGATAGAGCCACACTCAGAACAAATGCCAACCCCCTGTCACCATGTAAGCAAATTAACTCAAAATGGATCACAGACCTCATGCAGGACAGGACAGTAAGACTTCCAGAAGGAAAGGTGATGACCGTTGTGGCCCACTTAGGCAACCGTCTCTAGATGGGATGACAGGACCCCACTCCACAAGAGAAACGAGACGGCAAGTGGACCTTCATCAGACTCAAGCGCTGCCCTTGAAGAGGTACAGTGAGGAGGGTGGAAGGCAGGCCGCAGAACAGGCGACGTCTGCAGGTCACGCTCCTCAGCCAGAACTGGACCCAGAACACAGGACCCAGAACGCAGGAGGAGAGCAAACAATTTGTTTTATTTAAAAATTTTTAGGTCTTTCTTTATTCATTTTTGTGTGGTTCTGGGAGTGAGCCCAGGGCCCCTCGTGTGGTAGGCAGTGCTCTATCACTGCATTACATTCCTATCTTTTTATTAAAAAAAAAAAAAAATTAAGACAGGGTCTCAAGCCTGGCTGCCCTCAAACCTTCAGACCTCATGGTTCAGCCTCCCAAGTAGCTGGGGTTACTGACGGCAAAAAGCTCAACACCGTGTCGCAGGGAACCCAAACTCAAACCAAAATGTGTTCTCGTCTCATACCCACCAGACGATCTGAAAATGAAGACTGAGCACATGAGTGCTGGTGAGAGGGTGGACACCCGGAACTCTGGCCCAGGAAGAGCCGTGACTTGGTACAGTCACTTTCGCAGACAGCTAAATGCACAGCTGCATGATCCAAGGGCTCCGTCCCTAGGTACTCACCCACGACCAACGAGGGCTTTGACCCCCACCAGGGCTTGCACACCAATGTTCAGAGCAGCCTCATCTCCAACAGCCCAAAGCTGGAAACCGTCCAGATGTCATCAACAAGTAAATGCAGACACTGTGGCATGTCCACCCCACGGTGCCCAGCAACGCCAATACGACACCCCAACAACGGACGGAGCTCTCCGTTACCATGCAGGTGGAAGAACCCGAGCACGGGGTGCACAGCCCACCACTGCGTCTGAGAAGCACTGCAGGAAGGGCACTGATGGACAGTGACAGGGAGTGGGGGGGCCAGGCCGACAAGGGGCACAAAGAAACCCCAGGGGAGGGGAGGGTGTCCTTGCTCTGGCTGCGGTCACGGTTCCACAGTCGGGTACTTGTCGGAACTTATCAAACTGCTCTGTTCAGTACGTTCACACTGTACACCAATGGCACCTCAGGGGAAGGAGCAGCGAGAAAGTGGCCTCTTTCAGGGAAGGGGACAGCCGGGGAGGGGCAGGGCAGGAACGGGGAGGGAAAAGCATGTTGTGAGTGACCCAAGAAGCTTCCCCGGGGGCTAGAAGGATCAAAAACCCTTCGTGGAACAAGGCAGGGTATTAAAAATAAGAACACATCCAATTTGGGCAAAGAAAGGGAGGTGGTGAATCGAACTGATTCTGGGCCTGAAGGTCACCACAGATTTCTTTCTTAATAGTCCTAAGGAGAAGCGCGAGGGCCGGAGCAATGATGAGCAAGAGCCATAACCCCATAACCTGCCAACTGCCCTGAGACGGACACCCAGATGGCCGCAGTACCAGCAGCTTCGATCCCCTCCACATACTTCACAGGCAAACATCCTGCAGGTGAGCACCCCCATTCAGAGGCTACATATGCCCTGCAGGCCCCAACACCCGGACTTCCCCGGGTCCACCTGCTGGGTCCAGGCACGCGACCATGCCAGGGCTGCCACAACAAAGTCACGTGGAGCCGGTGGCTTCCGCATCAGCAATGTGACTTCCTGTGCTCGCTGCGGCAGCACGTATGATGCAGAGAAGATGAGCATGGCCCCTGCGCAAGGACGATCTGCAGATTCTGAAGCGCTCCATGCTGTTTCTCACGCCGGTCAGAATGGCAGCTATCAACAGACAACAGTAAGTGTCGGCAAGGACGTGGGGGAACGGGCCAGATGAGCCTGCACCGGGACCTGCCTGAGAGTCCTCCCCACTGTCCTATCCCTGGCCTTGCTTCTGGGCTCTGGCTACCACCAAGTTCTGGTGTGCACCATGTTCCCAGGCACACAGCTGTCCTCCCCTTGGCACCAGAGTGGACTTCAGCTTGCTTCTCTCAAATGACCTCTGGGATGGAATTCTTTTTGCCCTAAGTGTGTTGTTTTTAAGAAACAGGATGACATAAAATTGGACTAGTATCATACTGCATGGCCTTGGTGTCACTCAAGTCCCTGGACAAAGGGCAGCGTCCGCAATGCTGGGACAGGAGCAGCAGGACCCCACTCCACAAGAAACAGGGCGCATGGTGGAGTGAGGACCCTTCAGGGGCCAGATTCAGTGCTCTGCAGCACTGAGAGTCAGGACTCAACCCAGCCCTCCCTGAGGGACAACAGGGAGCCATGCAATCAGGCCTGTCCCCTCCTGCTCAGAGCCAGGGCACGGAGGCAGATGCCCCAGGCTGAAGACCTATCACATAGAGAGTGGCCAGCTGCCCTCTCCCCCACAACTGCCCCGGGTTTCCCTGCAGTGGTAAGCAGGGGCTCAGCATGATTGCTGTACATTTGAGAGGAAAGACTTCCCAAAAAGTCCATGTTTGTAAACAGACACCTTTTATCTAAAGTTATTCTTTATATGAAAGAATCTCTGTTTTCTCTCCAGGTGCATATGACAGCACTGCTTCCACCGCAGCCTGCCGAGCAGGTTTCTCAGAACAACACCTAAGTCTGCAGCGTCCATACACAGGACCGGGGCTGGCTGGTCATGAACTCAGGGACTTGGAATAGGCTTCTAGAAAGTGCTCGGCATGGCTCCTGTGTCAAGGAAGGCAGTCCCGTGCCTCGGGAGCTCTGGGGCTACCAGGGACAACACAGCAGCATTAATTGTCATAGACAACTGCGAGGCAGGGCCAGAGCAGAGGGTCCTGGGGATGACGGTGAGGTGTGGGGTCTCTGCAGTCAGGACGCTGTCCCACCTGGCCTGCAGGTGGCAGGAGCAATAGCTTGGCCTCCAGGACCCAGGTCTCCCCATAGAAAACAGAAGAGGCTGGGGCGGCGCTCAGTGTGGAGCCCTGACCCTGCTTGAGACCACGGGTTCCACCCCAGCTGCACAAAGTAATGCCAGGGAGGAACATGGAGCGGAGCCCAGGGAAGTCCTCGGCACCCGCAGCCTCTGTCACCTCAGCCTGGGACAATCAGGTGACGATTCCTGGAAGAAATGGTACCCAGTTTGTGTAAGGGGGGTAGAGTATGATGCCCAGACCACCAGGCAAAGTCCCCACAGCCACTCCCAGTCTCCCAGCACATGCTCCAGGAAAGTTCCTGCTCCTCCCCCACTGGACGGCAGGGACCTTGGATGTCTCTGCACCCCGTTGCCCAGAGCCTGGCAGCGGGCTTGGCACGCGGCACTCAGCGAGAGAGAACCAGCCCCTCCCGGCGCTCAGAGTCATGGTCCTGGCACGCCCGTCGCTTCCTTTGTTTCTACACCGAACACAATGGCTGGGATGGGCATCGCTGATGGTGAATGCAACACTACAGATCACAGAAATTCAGGCCCAGAGAGGGCGCGCCAGCCCCAGAGCCCTTCAGATCTGATCCAAGCCGCGTGAAGCCAAGCCCCCGGCCCTCCTGCTCCAGCTCAAGCATCTGGCTCTGGTACCCAAGCCATCTTGGCTGCAGTGTGATGACGGCAAGGTTGCCACCACCCACACGGGGTGGAACTCACACTGGCATAAGGAGAGAAGCTGCTCTGCTGGCAGCAGCCAGTGGACATCTTCAACCAGCCTCCCCACCGCATCCTGGAACTTAAGGGCCGCAGGGCCCGGGGCTCAGACCAGAGAGCAGAGGGGTGAGTCGCTGCCCAGAGGAGACGGTGCTGCAGAGTGGCAACCGGGCCTGCCGAGGCCTGGCGCCCAGTGTGGATCCAGAAAACACAGATGGACTGGACTGGTGACAAGCAGCCTGCCTAATGGGCAAGGCAGGCCAGAGAGGAGGAGCGCAGAGTAGAGGCTGGAGAGAGGCCGCAGCAGCCCACAGTGGGCTGAGAAACGGAAACAAGAGACGTGGCGGAGGGAGGAAAAAGGCATCCTCCGCTGCTGACCTTAGCCAGCAAGGTAAGCTGGAGAGGATGATTACTACGGTTCCAATCACTGAATGCTGTCAAGTGACCACTTGTCATTGCCAGGTCCCTGCCACACATGTGCACTTGTGTTCTCACACACACTCCTGCATTTGATATCCAAAAACATCTCTGATGATGGAGCAAAGCCTCAATAGATAGAATTTAAAAACAAAGGTCTCTCGAGTCCCAGGGAGTCCTGACCACAGGGAGGACATGGTAGCCTGCCCTCTGCTTGGAAGCCAGGTGTCTACTACCATCATTTGCAGTGGCGCACAGGAGGGAATGCCTTTGTTCAAAAAAGAGCAGCCAGGTCTCTCCCGCACCCTGTGCCATCCGCAGGCTGATTGCTCAGGGCTCGCAGCGTCTCCCGTCTCCGCTGTGCCCGGACCTGCTTCTTGACTCACCGCCCCCCTGGGGGTGCACTCCAGCCTAACCACAGACGTCCTCCCTGTCAACAGCCTGTGGTTAGCCGCAGGAGCACGCTGCAGAGCCCACGGGCTAGCTGAGAGGAGCCGCGCAGACCCTGCTCCGCAGGCTCTCAGACCTGCCCCTGCTCCAGTCACTGTGTGTTGACAGTGTAGAATCTCCAGAGCGGGAAGAGACAGTGTACCCTTCCTCCCAGAGCCCGATGCCGCGGGTCCAATAAAGAGAAAGGGCTTTGGGGTCAAAGGACCTGGTCCTAGCACCCTGGCAAGTCCGTCAACACCAGACACTCTTCATCTGTGCACAAGAGACCATGACCCTGTTCCCCGGACTTGGAGAGGCTCAAATGTGAAAAACAGGAAAAATTTAAAGGTTGACTCAGGAGTCCCTGCGAGGATGGCCATGTGGGTAATCACCCAGCCCTGTCTCGACCTCCCAGTGAGGCTGGGGGAGGGCACTTCCCAAGGCAGGTGGCGAGTCACTGGAAGAGGGCGAGCTTGCGGACAGAGTGGCCAAGATCTGCCACACAGGCGCCTCCTCCACTGCCCCCGCCTCCTGCACATGACTAGCAGCTACTTCCATATGCACTGGAACTTGTGTGTTGGTGGAGGTGTGCCCAGGCGAGGCACAGTGCCACTCACTGCCTGTGTCCCCACCTGCTGTGAGAGGCGTGAGTTGTGCTTGGGATGGGCTGGTTCAGAAAGCCCACCAGGCTCCCGGGAAAGACCTGCACCACGTCTCTGGCCTGCTCTCGCCTGCACTTCTATCTGAGCACCCAGAACTGGCTTTCAAAGGATCCATCCCAACAGGAAGATAGCAAGGCAGATGACAGGTGCTGAGGTGTCCCAGTGTCCCGGCTCTCGCTCATTGCCCTCAAGTCCTCTCCCTGTGAGCTGCTGACAACCAAGAGCAGGACCCAGAGGTGCAGGCTCCTTCTCTGGAGGCCACACAGCCACCACCCAGCGCAGGAGCAGCATGCACACAGCTTGCTCTCCGGGTCTGTGCGTCCAGCGCATAGCTAAGATGAAATGCTGTGTCCACCCCACCCTTCTGAAAACAGACTGAAGGACGCGGCATGCAGGCAGGGCTGAAAGTTTCAAGCAACGGAGTTGAAGACAGGTGAACCTACAATACTCAGCAGGCTGATGTCCCCAGCACGTGACAGCATCTGGCCGCCTCACGCTCAGTCTGTGCCCAGCTCTTCATCCCCCTGAACGGGCACAGGGCAGTGTGCGCCACAGTGGTCTGGGTGGCAGACGAGCCAACTGCAGGTCACAGGCAGGGGGCTAGGAATCCCTCTAACTGGTTATTCTTTTTATTTGTCTTGATTTTCATTTTTATTTTGCTAATCTTTTGCAGTGTTGGGGATGGAACCCAAAATCCTGTGCATGTGCCTCGTGATCTTAGACAAATGCGCATCAAGAAAGATCTTCAAAGGTAAAGGAAAGCAGAATAATGAGCCTTCCTACCCCAGGGGAGGCCTGGCGCTGGGCCACAGCTCAGGATGGGCTGGGCTCACCCTGGGGTGCAGAGTGGACAGGGGGGACACCCGCCAGCCTCGCCCCACTCCCAGGTCTGCCGCACACCCACACCATGAGGAAAACCAGCAGACACCGCCACCTGAGCCACACTGCTTCAGTCCTGAGAGGGAGACCTCCAACTGCCCTGTTCCTGCCACCACAGTGCCAGGCCCCAGTTCTTATCTAAACCCACAGAGAAGACAGGGGCGCTTCTGACATTATCAATCCCACCTCGGCCATCCCACCTAACAGAAACCGTCACTTCCAAAGCCACCAGTAACCTTATTTTCCCATTGTTTATTGGTGTATTATATTGTACACAGTGGTGGGACTTGTTACATATTCCCATGTTAACACATCCTCTTAGTATAAAGAAAGGAGGGTAAAATTTCCAAGAATCGTGAAACCACAGATGGGAAAAGAGCCACCCCCTTTTTAAAAGAAAACATTCAGCTGGGAAAAGGAAATATAGATGGTCATTGGTATTTGTACCACCCTTTACAGACGTAAGTGTGGGTGAGCTCAAGAACCAAACCACATAGTACACAGGCTGTGCTGCTCACAAAGCCACGCTTAGGGTGCTACACTTTAAAGCATGTTTGAACCATATCCAAACAATTAGTTGAAGAATTAAGATTCTGTGCTTTTCTCTGCTCTTTTTGCGGGTCTAAAGGACCAGGAAGGCCCAGGGCCTTCCCCCTGAGCCTGACACCTCTCTTGATGAGAGTTTTTTGTCCACGTTGGGCAGGTGCACATTCCCCCTGGGCAAACCCTCAATTCAACCTCAGCTAAAATCTACAGCCAGAGCCCCTTGAGCTCTAGGTCTTGCCTAAGCCAGGCACCTGCACCTGGAGTACAGGTAGGTAGGTGGGTAGGTAGGTGGTAGGTGGGTAGGTGGGTGGATAGATGAATAGGTAGGTGGGTGGGTAAAGTGAGTGGATAGGTAGGTAGGCAGGTGGGTGGGTAGGTAGGTGGGTAGGTGGATAGGTGAGTAGGTAGGCAAGTGGGTAGGTAGGGAGTAGGTAGGTGGGCAGGTGATATAGGTGGGAAGGTGGGCAGGTAGGTAGGTAGGTACAGGTGAGTAGGTAGGTGGGTAGGTAGATAGATGAGTAGGTGGGTAGGTACGTGGGCAGGTAGGTAGGTGGGTAGGTGGACAGGTGTGTGGGTAGATAGATGGGTAGATGGGTAGGTAGGTAGATGGGTAGGTAGGTAGGTAGGTGGGTGGGCAGGTGGGTAGATGGGTAGGTGGGTAGGTAGGTGGGCAAATAGATGAGCAGATGGGTAGATAGATAGGCAGTTAGATGAGCAGGTGGGTAGGTAGGTGGATAGGTAGGTAGGTGAGCAAGTGGGTAGATAGGTGAGTAGGTAGGTAGGTGGGCAGGAGTGTATTTGCATGTGAATGTGTGAACTTGAGACATGGTCATCCTGCCTCTCTCTTCCCAGACTCTGCTGGCTCTGCAAACAAACGCTGTTCAGTCAGTCATTAATCAACCTTGGAGTGTCCTTGACTGGTTCCATATATCAAACACCAAATCCTGCTAATTCTAGACATCTGCACATTTAGAAAATTTAAAACCTTCCAAATATCTATAGATTCCACCTCCAATGTCCCTTCATTGGTTTGATCCTGGTCATTTGCTTCTGGACTCCTGCCACGGCCTCAACTGGTTTACTTGCCCACAGTCCCACCAGTCCCTTCCCATCCCTCTTTGTGATGTCACGGTGACCTTTCTAAAACACAGATGGGATCGGCTCATGGCCCCGCTTGACTTCTACAGTGGGTCTCCGCTGTCCATGGGGCAAGGCACTCAGCACTTGACCTCAGCCCCACGGACCTCGTCAGCCCCGCCCTCTGCCCAGCTCCTGGGCCGGCCTTAGTGTGCTCCTGTGATTCTCGGGGCTGTGCGCCCTCCTGCTCTCATCTTTCTGCCTCGCGGGCATGGCCCTCCCTTCTTCACCTGGCTTCCTTCTACCCTTCCCAGCCCGGACACTCCCCTAGTCACCACCACAGGAACAGCAGGCGGGGCTCCCTCTCCCAGGACATGGCCCTGCTCACCACGCGTGCTCACAGCCCCTTCTCTACCAGACCACCTAGCATGCCACCCGGCACAGAGCGGCCTCCAGGATATGCCCAGTGAGTCACTGTTTCTTACCCTTAATGGTAGGGGCAGGCCCCGAGAGTCCCCAAAACCCTTGAGGTCAAACCACTTTTGTACTAATACCAAGATATTATTTCCTTTGTGCCTGCTGCGCCGGGCAGAGTGCTGTGCACTGCAGCTGGAGCCTCCCGGGAGCACCTGTCCACTTGGGAGAACAGCTGACAGACAGACAAACGGCTCAGAAAGACAACAGTATTTGCTGCCCATGAACTTACCTGAGCTTTCCAGAAAAAAACAGGAGAACTTGTGTCAGTCTCTGTGGGCGTGACAGCTTCCCCGGCCTCAAGTTTTCTTGACGACACCGGTGGTGATGTCAACCCCTGTGATTTTCTGGAACATCTGCATAATCTGAATCTGTTTCTTTTTTTCTTTCTTTTTGTATTGAGGATTGAACCCAGGGACACTCTACCAACGAGCTACCCACCCCCCCCTCAGGCCTTTTTGTTATTTTGAGACACTAAATGGCTGAGGCTGGCCTCAAACTTCCAATTCTCCCACCTCAGCCTCCTGAGTCACCGGGATTTCAGGCATGGGCTACGGCACCTGGCTCCACAGTGTTACAAAAGCTTGTATCAGAAAAGAGCCATTTAAATGCAAGACAGACCACAGGCTTGTGAACCACTGACCTACAGGGCCAAACTGAAGGGTGTGTAGCAGAAAGACATCAGGCAGACGCGGTGCCTTCAAAATGCACCCTTCTTCTCTTAGCATCAGCCAGCAGTGAGCCCCAGCAGGTAGGGCGCACTGAGAGCCTTTCTGCCCCACCCCCCTTCCCCACTTCAAACAAAACATACACCTCTCAAGTTGGCCAAACTTAGGAGAAAGCCTGGGGACCAGGAATCTGTGCTCCAGAGGCCAGTGGCCCCTGGTCACTTGGGCAGAGTGAGGCCTCCCTCCAGCCTCTAAGTCCCCGGTGCTGTCACCTATAGCATACAGAGTGTCCACTGCCTGTGGACAGAGTGTCCTGGGATGCAAATCAAATGGACAGGTCCTCCAGGTGGTGCCCCTGCCCTCGGGCATACATACCCAGGCTGTACCTTGGAGGGCGGGGGCACAGCCTGAGGCAGAGGGACAAACACAGCACAGGACCCCAGTGGGAGGCCAGAGCCAGGAGGACTGTCTGCAGCCAGCAGTGTCACTGGGAGCCCTGCCCACCAGGCTTTCCTGGGCCTGGCTCCATGGGCCTCTGTCTCCTGGGGCCGCCCCTCCTCTACACGGAACCTGTGCTGGAGTGGCCCAAGTCATTATCTTCAAACCATAAAGAAGAATATCTCAAACACCCTAAAAATCCCCTTCGCTCTCGACCCCCAACACAGATCGATGTGCAGGGTCCTCATTGATCCCCGAGGAGCTTTCCTCCTGATCCAAGCCCACCACACAGTGGAGGCTGTTCTTCTGGAACGCAAGGAGTGTTGCACAGAGTTGATAGAGCTGGCTAGCTAAGACAGGGCTCATTCATCCCGTTTCAACAAAGAAACACAAAGGGAAACCATTGTTTTTATAAGAAAAATAGAACAATTATTAATTTCTCTAAAACTAATCACTGTTAATCACGACACAAGAGGCAGTACCACTGCTGTGCTAACACCCACAGTTCTCAAACAAAACCTCACAGATCTTGGTTTTAGCATGGGGGAAAATTCAAGCTCACAGACACCAAAACGACCAGGCAGTGCTCAGCCATGAGCTATGGGTTCCACAAGAACATTCTGGAATCAAGTCAGTTTGAATACAGATTCTGCCCCTCCCTAGCTGTGTGACCTTGAGCAGTTTACTTTGCCTCTCTGAGCCTCAGCTGTTCTAGCTGTAAACCTTAGGGGCCCATCCTTCCCAAGGACTGCAGGGAGGGATGACAAGCACATACACTAGCAGGCACTGGCTGTTTGTCTTTGCAAGAATAAGGCCCTCAGAGTCCCACCCAGGATGGCACTCCTATTGGGGAGTGCGATCCTCAGCCTGGGAAAGGACCTACATGCTACCACCACTGGGTGGGAGTCAGGACATGGGCGCCACAGCCTTGATGAGCCGTGACAGTGGCTGGTCTGACCACGCCTGTCTCACAGTCAGTGACCCACTGGAGTGAGAGTGCACAATCTCAACACTGTCCCACTGGCCTTCCTTTTGGAAGGTTTGTTATTCTTCAGTCTCTTCTGAAATGAGTTTCGTCCTGATCTTGTTAGGTCCTTTACATGAAAATGAGGACAAATCTACCTTGCCTTCCGTGTCCCCAACTCTTAGAAGTCATGACCTCACAGCCGCCGTGGAAGGCAAACGCACAGATCTGCGTCACTGCCTCCAGATCTGGGCCGGCACCGGCAGTCTTGAAGCCAATGGCCCCAGCCAGCCGAGAAGGGGTCTCCTGGCAGGCGAGGTGCGCTCTGGCCACCAATCCGGGTGCCAGCAACCTCACGGCATGCGCAAAAGGGATTCTCAGGTCAGGTTTTCCAGAGCATAAAAATAAACATCCAATTTGTCTGAACTCCAGCCTGCATTCCATCGTATTGGTGGAATCTGACCACTAATTGTTCATTAGGATCAGTCTAACGACCTGCAAGTCGACAGTCCTCTTGCAACGCCACAGTTTTTAACAGGCTGGTTGTTTTGGCTACTCCACCTGTTTATCTTCTTCCACAACCACACTTTTATGCACTTCCTATGTAAATGTGCTTGCTAGGGCATCTGAATTTTTCCTTGAAGACAATGATTAAAAAAAATAAAAGCTAAGCCACAGCTTTATATTTTCCCTTAAATCCAAAGCCGGCCCTTCTCTTGCATGAGGCCGTCCTTTGTTCTCCCTCACTGGAAACCCAAGACCAACAGGGTTGGCGTTTCAGAGCACACAAAACTGGTTCAGCCCTACCCATAATCCTTCTGCTCGATAACAAGATCAATCATCTTTCCTCAAGAAGGGGCGCGAACAACGAGTCTGGGGTAGCAGGCCCTTCACTTCAAAGGGCAGCACCCAATGTGCGTGGCCTCGAGGAGGATAACCCGGAGCCGACAGAGTGGGAACAGACTCCTTGGCAAGCTCGTTAGCAGCCCCCTGCCACTCCCACTCTGCACAGACTGACAGAGAAGGGCCGCACTCAGTTCTACGCGCTCACTTGCTTGCAAAACCAAGTGACAAAGCAGTTGGCAACTGAGGCCCAGGCAGAGGGCCCCGAACTACCTGCAGCCTCTGCTCAAGGTTGTCCTGACCCCTGACGTTCTCAGCAGCCCTGTCTGCCTATCCTTCATGCCACTACATCCTGACACCCTGAGTCCCTCACAATGCTAGGGCCAATGCATGGGAGTGAAGGGACAATGGGCTGCAGGAGGACCCCAGGCAATGGCGAAAGGGTGGCAGACAGGCGTGGAGCAGAGGAGAAACGCTGACAGACACCTTTTTGCTTGTCCAAAAGGCCAGATGGCTTGTGAGCCAGGACAACTCTAGTCCAGCAACCAGAAAGGAGTCACCCTGGGGACGTGATTCAGAAAAGAATCATCAGCTACATTTTTAGATTTAGGATAGAAAACATTCACTGGCTAACTTGCTCTCTCAGTCTATATCCAACTCTTTTGTGTCACAGAGGCACACCCGAGTGCACACCCTCAATCAGGTATCCAAATGCCAAGTCGGTGACATAACCAGGGACCCTGCAGCTGCCCAGGCACCCAGTAATCCCAGCAAGCCTGAACTGCCAAAGTAGCATGCAGCGCCCTCTGGACGGCATCGAGGCCATCACGCGGCTCTCACTCTCTTGTCCAGCGAGGCAGCGCACAGTCCCAAAGCTGGCCAGACGGGAGCCTAGTCACATGCTGCCCCAATCACGGCTATGATGGGGCCATGAACCACACTGTCGAGCGACACCATAGCTGCTCAGTTTGCGTAAGCACATTTACAATGCGTGCACAACAAAGAAATAGCCCAACGACACGCTTACCAGAACATGACACAGGACTGCGTGTGAAGTGAGCCCCATAAGAGACAGGGAGCAACCAAGAGGGTCCCAGACAGACGAGTCTGGGTGTGCGGCAAAGAAAGGAAAGTTGGGAAAGGCTTCTCCATGTGATTGGCTAGGATTCTTTTAGTTGGCAAATAATAATTATATGTATTTAGGGGGTAGATGTATTGTTCTGATAGATGTACACATGGGGATGGCTAAATTGGGCCACTTAAGGTGCCCACCACTTCATCACCTGCTTGTCATCTTCATGCTGAGAACTCTTGAGATCTACCATGTAGCAACTGAGAGAGACGTGATGACTACTACATGTGAGTCAACACAGACACCATCGAGAGCCCCGAGGGGACTCCCCAGTCCCCCAAACAAGCACCACGTCAGACTGGCACAGTCTGAAAAGAGCCATCACTCCTGGACGGGGCGTTGAGGGTGAGCTGAGTCCTAGACAGGGGGACAGGTAGGAATCCACAGATAATGTGAGGGCCTAGAGGGCAGTGGAACAGGAAAGGATGGTCCCTGGAGTCCACAGGCTTGGAAAAGCTGCTTAGCCTCAGCTTCCTCATCAGTGGAAAAGGCCGATGGCGGCCTGTCCAGCACGAGAGGAGACATGCTGAGCAGATGTGGAGAGTCACTCTACTCACAAGCCACCGCCAGGCTTTGTTTATAGCAGAAACGCAGGTTCCTGCTGCGCAGGGCAAGAAGGACGGAAGGAACAAGCCAGTTGTCAAAGTCACTGAACCCTCCTGAACTTGGCTTTCTCGGGACAAGATTCTACCAAGTCTGGCTGCCTGGCTCCTTCCAGAGGATGCTGTGACAGGTGACTGTGGTATAATGGCCTTACAGTTCCCCAAGGACACATTCACCCAGGGCCAGGTTTCCACAGGAATGTCACAAGTGCTGGGCCAGTGTCCACAGATAAGGATATGACAGCGTGTGGCCCTAGGAACTAGTGTGGGTACAGGTCCAGCTGGGTCATCAGGACACAATGGCCTTCAGACTTACTCAAGCCTCCGGGACCCAGAATATTTCTGAATTTGGATTCAGACTTTAGAATGGACGTGTGGAGCAAATTCTAGATATTGCCAATACCCAGTCTAAGGCAGCATCTGCAATCACTCAAAAACACCTCTAAGGAAGGCAGAGCTCCCCAGAGTCAGCAGAAACCTCGAGGGGCCAGATGGTTCAGCTTGGGAGTTTCTGTTTCACCAAAAGTGATTTCAGGTCAGGTCAGTCCACCAACAAACTAGTTACCTAAAGCATTTGGTGTCCTCAGCTTTCTGAATTTGAAATCACAGATAAGGGATGGTGGGCCTGACTCAGGGGCTTCGCCCAGATCATGAAGCATCTGAAGGACACCCTGAGCTGGGGAGGGACCCAGCAAACAGTCAGAGCACCAACCAGGTCCCCAGGGTGCCTACCAGGACTCTGTTCAAGCACTGGACATGCTTCTGGGCATCTGTTCAGCCCAGGAGGAAACCACAGGAGCAAGGCTGCATTCCTGCTCAGCCATGGTGACCAACGGTCCCTTTAGACACGTCACACTGAGATTTGAGGGAGAAGAGGAATTGAAAAGAAAGTGCAAGCCAACTTATCCCACACGCGGCTGTGGAACACAAAGCTCGTTAAATAGGACATTTGAGCAGACAGGGAATCTGCAGTTTTAAGACAATACCACGGGTCCTGTAGAAAACCTTGTAATGGTTTATGTTTTCTATATTCAGAAATCTGAAAGTCAGGTTTCCTCAAAGCAAGGCACAGCAGCTATGAACAATATTCAAGGTCCAGGGGGAAGAAACAAAACTCGCAGAATAAAAGACAAAACTGCCCGTATCTTAACCTCTTTTTAAATCAAGTGCTTTAAAAGGTGAGCCAACAGATGGCTATGGACGCAGCCTGGAGACCACCAAGAGGAGGCACCAGGACAGCTGGGAGCCCTGCCACCGCTGCCCGCTGCCCTGCTAGGTCGTGGTCCACCCGCCTGCCCACTGTCCACACGAGGGGGGGTGTGAGCCGACATGCTGCCTCACCCACCTGAGAGTTCCTGAGACAAGGGAGGACAGGCCCCGTTCCCAGGGAGGCAGGGGGAAGAGGATGGCCTGAGCCCAGGAGGTCAAGACCAGCCCGGCAACACAAGATGCATCTCAAGAAACAAAACAAAACAAAAACCTGCAAAACACTAGAGGGGAGACTGTTGACATTAGGGTCACTTCGTAAGGTCAGTGGATGTGCCTTGAAAAGCTCCTAAAGTGGTCCACAGGTGGAGTGCACAGGGTTCTGCATGGACTGCACCATCTCTCAGGAAATGCCTCCAAGAGTGGACAGATGGCAGTTCCGTCAGCTGAACCTGCAGAGTCCCGCCTGCCTTTAGAGGCCACAGTGAACAAATGAAAGCATACAGGGGTGTCCTGCCGAGTCTGGCACAGATGCCCCTGGCCCATGACCCTGCAAGCCCCAAGCTCTGGATCCACCTGCCATAACCGGAGGCAGGCTGGCTGTGAATGCAGGCCTCTTGTTACTGTGTAACACGAAAAATGTTTTGGTAAAACTGAAAACCTTTCAGGACCCGAGGTTCTCTCTCTACAGTCACCATGATACAGACCGCAGGCCTCTGCATAACTACAGCACTGGAGGTACCCACGCCGCCTGCCGGGCACTGTGCAGAGCACAGGGTGACAGAAGGCGTCAAACAAAAAAGCAGCTCAGCCACCAGCCCTCAAGGAGCATCCAGCTGATGGCAGAAATGAAGGCACTCCGGGCCAACCACAGTGTAAGATGGGACAGGATAGGACAGAACAGAAGAGGATGAAGCCAGCATTGTTGGAGGTGTATGGAAACAGGAGAGACAAGCAACCAAAAGATCAGAGAAGAGTTCACCCAGGAGGCAGGCTGAAGCTGAGTCCCAAGGGATGGACACATTTCAACAGGAGATGGGAGGGGTCGGGAGGACAAGGCACAACCACAGAGCCAGAACAGTCTTGGCACACCATACACAGAAGATCCAACATGGATGACAACCTACTAAGTGTCAGGAACAAGAACAAGATGGCACTAAGAGGACACTTAGACAACATGTAGACACTTGCTGCTAAATATCAACATCTCCATTCCAGACAACAATATGCTGTGTCTCCGAGCTTCCCCTGCAGACCCTGCCTGACCCCTCTCTCCTGTGCTCCGTGCCGGGAAGCTGCATCCTGGGCTGTGCCAAAAGGCCTCCCCAGGTGTTTCAGCCAGCTTTTTCGCTGCTGTGACTAAATGACACAACCAGCGCAATTGTAGAGAGAAAAGGTTCATTCAGAGGCTCACAGTTTCAGAGTCTCCATCCATAGACAGCAGGCTCCATTCCTTGAGGCTCGAGGTGAGGATGAACATCATGGGGGAGTATGTGGAAGAGGGAAGCAGCTAACATGGGGATCAGGAAGCAGAGAGAGAGACTCTATTTTGTAAGATACAAATATACATCCCAAAGCCACGCCCCCAATTCCCACCTCCTCCAGCCACACCCGCCACTTCAGCTACCACTCAGTTACTCCCTATCTAGGGATTAGTTCACTGATTGGGTTAAGACTCTCACAACCCAATCATTTCTCCTCTATACTTTCTTGCATTGTCTCACACAGGAGCTTTTGGGGGACACCTCACATCCAAACCATAACATTCTGCCCTTGGCCCCCAAAAGCTCACAACCATCTCACAATGCAAAATGCTCAAATTTCAAGTCCAAAGTCTTCTCTGAGGCTCAAGACAATCTTGCACTGCGAGCTCTGTAAAATTAAAAGCAATTTACAAGCATCCAATATATAATGGTGCAAAGTAAACACTTCCATTCACAAAATTAGGGGCATAGAAAGAAGGGATTGGACCAAAGCAAGACTGAAACCCAGCTGTGCAAACAAGTCCTGTAGCTCCAATGGACCCGTGTAGCTCCACCCCTGTGGCCTTGTTGGTTGCAGTCCAAGTGGCCTTTCTGTTCACTTGTCTCTGCTCAATTCCTATAGCTTTCCTAGAACAATGTCCCACATTATTGGCATTTCTTAATTTCAAGGGTCTCCACTGCAGCTTCAGCTTCCTCCTCACATCTCCACATTTAGCTTTCTCGGGGGGTCCCCGCAGGGACTCTGACCCTGCTGCCCTCTGCCTGGCCTCCCAGGCCTTCCTTTAGAATCTTGGTGGAAGCCTCCATGAACCCCTAACTCCAGCATCCTGCATGCCTGCAGAACCAGCACCACATGGTTGACACCAAGGTCTGTCGCCATCTCGAGCAGTAGCCCAGCCTTCAGGGATCATGACTGCAGCAGCCTCTAAGCATGTTGAAAAAACTTCCTAGGCCCCCTGTGCAGGAAGGTGCCCCCCACTGTCAAGAGAATTTTCACCTTTACTCCCTGGAGCTTTAGATGGGTGTAGCCTTGCCAGTTCCTGAGATTCCCTCAAGCCATCTTTCCTACTGTCTCTGGGCAAAGTCTTTGGTATTTCTTTAGTGGCAGTAATGTCTTTAACAACTGCAGCTTTCTCGGCCCTAGTTTTACTCTGGCCTTTCAAGTCCATAGTTTTCTAAATATTTCTGCTCTGCTTTCTGCTCCTGAATATTACAATAAATTTGACTAAAAGCCACCAGCAATATCCATGGGACCGGCCGAATGCTATACTGCCTAGAAATTTCTTCCACCAGATTAAGATTAAGAAGTTCATCACTTTTAAAATCAGCTTCACAGAAAGTCTCAGGACACAGGCAAAATGCAGATAATTTCTCAGTCAGAACATAACACAAGTGGCCTCTAGTCCAGTTACCAATAGTGTCCTCCTTTTCCTCTGAACACTCTTAAGTGGTGTCCTCACTGTTCAGAGTTCTATTGGCATTCTGGTCTCCTGAGTTCCCACCAGAATCAGCCACTAATCTCCATACAACAACCTAAAGCATTTCCAGCTTGCACTGCCAAGCATCTCAAAATTCCTCCCAAAAATTCCAAAAAGTGCAAAAAGCTTCTGAACCTCATGGTCAGGTTAGAAACAGCAATGACCCCCCTCTTGGTACCAATTTCCATTTTAGTTACCTTTTTCGCTGCTAAAGGACCTAACCAGAACACTTTTAAGGGAGGATAAGTTTATTTGAGGGCTCACAGTTTCAGAGATCTTGGTTCACAGATAGCCGGCTCCATTCCTCAGGGCTGGAACAGCGTGGCGGAAGAGTGTGGCAGAGGGAAGCAGCTTACATGGTGATCAGGAAGCAGAGAGAGGTCTCCACTTGCCAGATACAATATATACCCCAAAGCCACATCCCCATGCCCTCCTCCTCCAGCCACACCCCACCACTTCAGCTACCACTCAGTTGGGATTAATTCACTGATTGGGTTAAAGACTCTCACAACCCAATCATTTCTCCTCTGAACTGTCTTGCATTGTCCCACACATGAGCTTTTAGGGACACCTCACATCTAAACCATAACACCAGGGGTGTGCCCAATGGGGCACTGTCCCAGCAGATGGGAGGAGAGAAGAGACCAAGGTCAGGTCCAGATTCCCCAGCTTCTCCATGTGGGGCCACTGTGGGTTGGCTGGTCACAGCTCCTGTTTGGAGGTCCTGTCCTTGCAGCCCTGGCTGAATCTGGTCTGGTAACTGGTAACTGCTCCCCTCGCTAGAACTCTACCTTCTGCACCAGTCACAGGCACTACTCCAGCCCCGTGGCTCAGTACACACCCACTTGAGCCTCCCTAACAGCCTCTTTATTAAATGCCCCTCAAATTGCCCAATGTGAGGTACAACTGCTTCTGCCTGGACTATGTAGCCACCTTGTTCAGGGCTCAGGACCACCTCCCTTTAGTCCACCTGAGGAACCTGAGGCCAGGAAATAATATGCAGTTGATTCAGGTCCAGTCATTACTGCAAATGCAAAACCAGGACGGGAACCCAGATCTCCTCTCTCCAACGCCCATGCTCCCAACCTCTGGGGAGTAATTTGTGGTAGATTACAAAGAATCCTGAAAGGAACAAACATCATCTTTTTTGCTAATTCTCAAGAATTACTTATTCATTTTGGACATGTGCAGCTTCTGCCTGCTTATCTTTTTAAATGGCCCTGCAAATGAGAAGCTCCAATCAAACGCTCATGTCAGTGAATTATGCCCAATGTGCAAAAACAATCTCAAAAAAAAAAAAAAAAAAAAAACCAACTCAGAAATATTCCAGGACTCCAGTCCAGATCCTCCCTAGATCCTGGGTTCTACATCTGCTGTTTCCTTTCTTAGATTCTTAGCTCGTGGAGAGAGAATGCATGTTACTGGTGATGAGCAGGCATATGTCATGGAATTTCTTCAGCAAACATATGCCCCTCATCATTTCTCTACACTGCTCTGAGATCTCGTTCCAGCTCCCCCACCCTGGGAGCTCAGACGCCCGCCGCCACTCTGCCTGTCAGAGCAGCTTTTCTGGCTGTTAGACAGTGGGAAGGCGTGTTGGGCTTGGGGCCCAAGTCCCAGGGCTCCACACTGCCCTTCTGGAGCGTGGCCTTGCACTGGCCCTGGCTCAGGGGAAGAGCAAGCTTTTCACTGCTCTGATTCCAGAGGTGAGATGCTCACCCCACATAGGCTGAGCGGGACTGTGGTGGTGCACCCAGCACCGGGTAGGGGCAGGGCACCCACAGTTCCGATGGCCTGAATGCTCAGATAACTGGCCCTCTCTGGGCACCCGGCCTATGCTTGTAGCTAGACGTTGTTCAATTTGGGATTCTATAACTTCATGATATTATTGTTTTACTTCTGAGAGTGAAGTAAGCCACTTGCAAAAAGAGGAACACTGTAAGTGGCACTTACAGGAGACCCCTGAGTGGCCAAATTCCGAGGACAACGTGAAAATGGGCTTGGGCTGGGATGATAGAGGGAGTTCTGTGGTCAGTCATGTTAAGAATGAACTCAACACCACTGAGCTGTGCACTTGAACATGGGCAGGGTGCTAAACTGCACGCTGTGCTTTACCACAAGTTGATCTTTTCTCTCTTACAGAGAAAGCAAGAAAGTAAGTAAACATAACAAGAAAAACTGAAGGTACAAACTGCCAACAGTGACAGAGTGCTTTCATCAACTGTGGGTCTGCAGCTGGGCTCCTTCCCTTCGAATTGCAGTGCTGGGGCTGGCCGTCGGGGACCTCGAGCAAGCCACACCTGGCCAGAACCTGATAGCTTCCTAGGCAGGCGGTGACCAGATAGAAATTCCCATTTAACATTCCACTGGGAAATGGCTCACACTCACTCAAAAGCATGTCCCTTGGGGGCTGGATCCCAGGGCACTAGGTTAGCAACGCAGGTGGCAGTGGCACCCAGGTCCACCCACATCCTGGGGTCGTGTCCTAGGGGCTGCACTCTGTGGGACTTGGGGCAGTTCAGAGACAAATGAGGTTTCCATAGTGAAGAGTTGCTGAAGTGTGAAATGAAAGACACCAGTGACCACACTGCCTTGGTCCATTTCCTGTTGCAAGAAGAACACCACAGACCAGGCCCATGGTGACAGGAGGTCTGAGGTGGAGGGCCACAGCTGGGGGTGGTCTTCCTGTGCAGGGCATCACACAGTCCTCTTCTTACACAACCAGGAGGGTCAATCAGGGAACTCCCCTACTTACCCAACCCAGTCACCTCCCTAAACATCCCAGGATTACTTGTCAACACAGGACCCTTGGGGCACACACCGAACCACATCCAAAGCATAGCAACAGAGAAGCTTGCTCCAGATCCCCCAGAGGGGGACAGGCAATCAAACCCAGGTGACGTGCAGCAGCCTCTCCCAGAGACCAAGGGCAGACTTGAGCCAGCCCCTTCACCCCTCTCATGCCCACCAGCATTCCCACCTGGGGATTCCTTAGCATGCCCTGGACTCACGCTGCAATGCACGGCTCACATCCCTGCTCTTCAATGCACCAGCCGCCTGCAACTTGGTACTGAGAATGCTGAGCCTCTGTTTCCTCATCAGCCACAACAGAGGCAAGGACAGTGCCCACTGTGCAGGGGTGGGTGTAGCGAGGACCAGGTGAGACACACTGCAGTGTCTGGCAAATGCCCAGGAGGGCACGTCAGCAGGGTTTTCGTCTCTTGTAACACACACGCTCACACACTTACTCACGATGCCTGGCGATGGGGAGATTAAGCTGAATGTGACGCGGTGCCTACTTTCAAAAAGCACAAGCGCTGGCGGGCTGGGAGATAATTCTGTGGTGTGAGATATGATTAAGTAAAAGATGCAATGGGAACACATACTTTTACATAATTAAATTATATCAACTAGATAAAAGATCACTCTCAAGAAAGACAAAGAAATCACACACCAAATCAAATTTTAGACTTTGAGAGCAGAGAGGTGTGGGCAGCCCTGCTTAATTACTTTCTAAGGGCTGATCTGGGGGAGCTGCTAACAGATCATCATTGTTATTATGGCTACAATGATCTCTGGGGAGTGGCCGCCAGGCTTCAAGCACAGGATGGGTCAGCAACACAAGTGACTCTGGAGCAGAAAGCTCTCAGGAGGTCCCCTCCCAAGGTTTCCAGGATGCTTCCTACTCTAAGGTTTTTCACCATGTTTGCGTCTACAATTGGAGCTAAAATATTTAATAACACTGAGGCACAAGAAAGCCCTAATTCCATTCAGTCATTTCTTAACTGGAGCATATTTTTCTAAGAATGTAAGACTCTTGTTACGTATGTAACTTTTTGGGGGCGATTTAAGTCAAATCCTTTTTACTGTCAAAAGTGCTGGGTTTGCCAAGAACTACTTCATTGTGTCAATTACTTTAGCTTAAAATAATGTGTGCTAAGACTGTCAAACCACCAAATGCTTTCCCCAAATGTTTCTACTTAGTGATTCAAGTGACAGTGTCCAGCTAGAGGCACTGTGAACTGATGGCACAGGACAGTCCTGAGGCGTCGGGCTCAGCCCTTGTCAGCCTGTACTCAGGTGGGGGTTAGCCTTGGAGATCGCAGGTCTGGGATGCCTTCTCTCTGAGCACCCAAGTATAGTGGTTCTTGGAGGAGGAGAGAGCTAGGTGTCACATGCCTCATGTGTACAGGTGCACATACGTGCATGCAGACATGCAGATGTAACACGTGTGACAGGCCACGCACAAACATACACATGATGTCAAGGAAGTCAAGGCGAGAGCTTTTCCTCTTGTACACGTATCATATGGGAGGCCCGGGGCTGGTGTGTGTATTTGAGGAGGCCCTGGAAGATCAATTAGCTGATCTCTGAGTTGACCCCATGGACATTCATCAGGAAACCCACCCTGGGCCTGGCACTGCCAAGGGGCAAAGGCCCAAAGATGACCCCAGGAAACAGCCTGGAAGGAGCATATAGTCTAAGGCAGGGCACCTGACCCCACTGGCTGGGCCCTGGCAGGTGAGAGAGCCCAAAGGGGCCAGGAGCCATAGGCCACACCCTGAAGGGCCTTGGGTGCCAAAGATGGAGAGAGGTGAGTGGAAGGCACTGGACCAGATCTGCCCGGAGGAGCACTCAGCGTCAAGCTCAGCCGTGCCCACGGGTTCAAGTTCTGTCTCTGTGCTGACGGCTGACAAATACCTGTCAGTTTCAGCCCAGATGCCTCCCAGGCTCCAGGCCCTGCACCCACAGCTGCTCAGCACCTCAGCGGCACGTCCCACAGGGCCCTCATGCCCCACACTGAACCCACCACCCACCCACCACCTATCCCCTATCTCTCACCGGCCTGGGCTCTGCCCTGGCTAGAGGAGGTGGGGCCTAGGATTGTCCTTGGTTCCTCCCCCTCCATCCCCTAAGCCAAGTCCAGGTGACATTGCCTGCAAGTATCTCCTGAGCCTTGCTCTCACCCCTCCCACGTAATTACCAAGGCTCTCCTGGGTGACAACCTAATGCCCTCCTCCACCCTGGTCTGCTCTTCCAGTCCACCCTCCCTGCTGCAGGGACAGTGATTTTAAATCTGAAAACCTAACCAGGTGCAGAGGCAGGAACCTGTAGTCCCAGCTACTCGGGAGGATGGGCTGGAAGGACTGTTTGAACCCAGGAGTTGAAGGCCAGCCTAGGCAATGTAGCAAGACCCCGTCTCTCCCCTATACACACAAAAAAATCCTGAAACTCTCATCAGGTCACCCATGCCTCAACATTGTCCCCGACACTCTCCCTGCTCCTAGCAACAAGACCAAGCTCCTTAGCAGAGTCTCAAAGTCCCACGCCATCCTCCTGGCCACCTGGCTTTGCTTTCCTTTACCACATACGACTATCCTTCAGTTCCCAACAGGTTCTTCCACCAACGGAGGGCAAGCTTCCCTGGGTCTGGAACATCCTTAGCCTCGCCCACCTGCCTGCAGCAAGAGGGCTGGAGGATGGCCCCTTCACCTCCCTTGGGAAGTAGCCCTGACAGAGCCCCAGTCCAAGGCCGATGACAGCCACCATGGCCCCCTGGGCTGCCCAGCACAGCCTATCCCTCTTGGCATAAATAACTGTGGAAACTGGAGGCAGAAAGACCAGCTTGGGGCCACTACTACAACCAAATCAAACTCTGGACGAGAACTGCTGGGGTCCAAGCTAAAGCAGGTGGGATGGATGGTCAGGTATTTGGGAGGCAGAATCCACTGGACCAACTGAAATGTGAGTGGGGAAGAGGAGCCCACTGTTTCTAGCACAGACCACATTTTTAACACTTGTAATTGCCTCAGCCTGTTGTGGGTATTCACCAAAAATGGGCAGAATGTGCCAAAGTGACCTGAGGTCCTCCTGATGCACACCTGCCGACGTACCTCCAGCCTCGCTGTCTTGACCTGTGCTGCCCACCGTCCCTGCGAGGCTGTTGGTGGGAATGACTGCAGTTCAGGAGGTGGTTCCCACCCTGCGGAGTATGCAGAGTGAAGGGCCATACTTCAAGGAAGAATCGACCCTGAGGGTGAGCGTCACTGGACCTGGCCTCTGGTTCCCCTCCCTCCAATAGCACAGCGTTCCGCCAGGAGGCCTCCTGTCATTCCCACTGTGGGCAGCTCCGTGCCCGGCATCCTGCCCTCGGGTGCCATGCGCTCTGCAGTCAGGTGTGCCTCATCATTGGGGGTTGGGGTGTCACTAAGACAGAGTTTAAACATTTTCCAGAAAGCTGCACTTTCACACATGGCTACTCAGCAGACACGTGGGTTCCCACACCTCCAGCGTTGGCCAGTAAAGGAGCCCGTGGACCGGAACTGGAAGTGTCTGCCTAAAGCTCAATTCCACGGTGAGTCCAGCACTTCACAGAAAAACTCTTTCAAACAGCTGTTTGTTAAAAGCAAGCCACAGAGGATGGCACTTGCTCCTGCTCAAGACTAAAGTCTCCCCGCAAGACCTAGGCCCCATGAAAATAAGCAGAACTGTCCGACACCCAGGGAGCAGGAGGGCTGGGCGATGGATGGATGGCGACCAAACAGCAGGGGACTTCACAGCCGCTTTTCGTTTTTATTAGCAATGTTTCCAAAGGCATTTAAAACGTTTTGCTAATACTAGAACCCCTCTGTGAATAAGCCAGGGCTTTAAAGATGAATAATAATTTTTCCCAAAGGAAGCAGCACAAAATACCAGTGATTTCAGAGCCTGGAGCAGCCGCCTGGCCTGAGCGCTCAGCCTACTGCACGCTTCCCACTCTCCCGGGCCTGCCCGTGAACGCCACTTCCACGCTGCGAGCAAGCTTTATGGCATAAGGACCGCAGAACTAGAAACCAAGAGTCACTTCTCTCTTCTCCTCCGTCCTCCACCCTCCACTCTTATTTTTTAAGAGAGTGTATGAAAACACTTCCACTTTCCCAGATATTAACAATGACCAATTAATGACTACTTTTAAAGCAGAGTTTTGTGCATTTTCCACCAAGAAATATGAGTTTGTTTGTAATGTCATAAATGCTTGTGGTTTGGCTATAAAATAAATTCCTTGCTGGGCGGAGGGCCGAGCGCACCAATTAGCAATTCTAGCTTAGCAGGGCTCTTGCTTTGCACTTTTCTATGGAGGCGTTTCCCTTTGATTGAGCTATCACAGAATGCTAAAGTCAGTACTCTGTCACCCATGAGCATGCAAAAGAGGGCTGAGAACACTTCGTGTTGTGGAGTCCACATAATGCCCTCCCAGGAGCGCTGGGTCCTGGGTGAAATCCAAGTATTTGCCAACTTGAAAAGTCTACCGTTGTCAGTTAAGAGACCGTCACCAATACTATAGATGTCAGAGGAGTTTAGGATGATGGAAAAGGGGATCTTATTTCCCATAACAGAAAGATGAAAATTAAAACACTCTTCCATTTCCAAACTAGAGAAACTAACTACAGTAGTTCAAAGATTATTAGAGCCCCTTCAAAATGTGCCAGGCAGGTAGAGTGAGTTGGTCTGAGTGGCTCCTAAGCAGCACCCCGCGGGGAGAGCGGGGAATAGAGGACACCTCCTCCAGGCTCTGGAGGGATGGAGAAAAGGCAGCAAGCCAGGACCAGACGCTTACGAGGATGATCGACTTCCACGTTGTTGTAACACTAGATATATTTTCTGAGTCCTGGGATTATTTAGACGATCACCATCTTTAAACACAGATGATACTGGGTTTAATCTGAGAGAGCTCTGCCTGCTGGAGGAAACTCCACCCCTCTCTCTCTCACACACACACAGTTATTGAAACTAAGAAAAGAAAGGACTTGGCCATAGTACCTGTAAAACAGATAAGAACTTAGGTGAACATCAGCAAGAGGTAATAACGGGAATGTGGCCAGCAAAGGAGCGAACATGACCTTAGGCTGCATTATTAGAAAGAGGACTTGAGAGGAGAGGATGGTGCTCTGCTGTGGAATACCACGTTCACTGTATTTGAAAATGGACACAAACAAAAATGAAACAGGAGTAGAGGAGGCAAACCAGGATGATTAAGGGTCTAAAATTCCTAGTTTTGAGTAATTTTTTAATGGTGATGTTTAGCCAAAAGAAGACTCAGAAGGAGCATCGGGACTGTCTTCCAACAGTGATGACCCGGTAACACAGAAGGAGCTGAAAACTCTTCCCTCCAGACCCTCAGGGAAAGCTGGGGGCCAAATTTTGACTCCATACCAGAAATGACAGTCTAAATGTTCTAAGAAGGAATGGACTAGGCAGGGAGGTAGTGAGCTCCCGAGTCGTGGGGCGGGCGCGGGGACCGAGGCTCCCACCTGGCCAGAGCAGCTTCCCTCCCTTTGCTGGCCAGCCGCGTCCCCAAGTCATCAACTCTGAAGAACCCGCTCAAAGACCTAAGACTGTGAAGCACGCAATGAGAGGACGTTCTCACTCCTGAGAAACCCATAGCAAGGATGGGCAGGGATGTGCGCTGGCACAATTGGCTGTGACAGCCAAGGTATCCAAAGGACATAGAAACAGAGCAGCCACATTTGTTCTTTGCCCTCACTTCTTCCCCTCTGTCATCCATTTTCTTAATTCCCATTCTTTTATCAGCAAGGGTCATAGAAAGAGCTGGATACTTAGATTTCAACACTTCAGATCAATTCCTCAAAATGTTAAAAAAAAACAGTGACCACGTGACCCAGCAATTGCACTCCTAGGTATCAGCTCAAGACAAACACGTACATCCACTCAAGATGTGTCTGTGTGTAATCCCAGCAGCTTAGGAGGCTGAGGCAGGAGGATTGCAAGTTCAAAGCCAGCCTCAGCAACTTAGCGAGGCCCTGAGCAATTTAGTGAGACCCTGTTTCTATAGGGTCATAGAAAAGGGCTGGGGATGTGGCTCAGTGGTTAAGTGCTCTGGGTTCAAGCCCCTGTACCAAAAAAAAAAAAAAAAAAAAAGATGTGTGTCTGTGGCTGGTATAGAGAGGGAGGAGGAGGGTGGCACAGGAAGCCCTGGGGAACCAAGTCCACCACACCCCACGATGTCCATGTGCGTATATACCACGATGGATGCGCTTTTACCTTCAATTATAATGCACTGATTAAAATAATAATAATAATAATAATAATGGGAGCTCAGTAAATCAGAGCAAGCCTGTCAGGGGAAGGGGAAAGGAAAGGGAAATGAGATGGACCAAATTGTGTGCAAGTAAGAATACAGCATAAGAAATCTCACTATTATGTATGATTATAACACATTAATTAAAAATATGTGTGTGAATTTCATGGTGTATCATTCACAATAGTGAAAAAGTGAGGGGAAAAACCCAACGTGCACCAGCCAGTGAAGGAATAGCATGTTACCCACAGGACAAGACCTCAATGGCCATAAAAAGGAAGGGCACCCAGCCTGCATGGACGCGCTGGGAGAAAGAAGCCAGCAGTGGAGACGGAACGTTGTAGGATTCCACCTACGAGAAATGCCAGGATGCACAGAGCCGGAAAGCAGATGGGCGGCTGCAGGGGCTGAGTGGGGCATGGTGGGACGCGATGCCACCGGGTGCCAGGGCTTCTCCTGGGGTGAGAAGGATCTTCCAACTCCCACAACTCTGAGAGCAAACGGGTGTTCCTGAAAGGGTGCGCTAGTTCAGGGTACGTGAGTAGAGTAGCTCCACAGAACTACCATCAGTAAAACAAGCACAGAGCCCCAGACCGTTTCCCAAGCCCCGACTGTGGGTTCTTTTAAAGTTCCCAAGGTCTCTCTGTGCCTCAGTTTCCCAAAATGTACAGGGAAGATGGTAATGTTATTGCCTCACAGGGGACTCTGAAGAACACCTACAGTGAAAGATGGTGTTTTCTAAACCACAAATTGGCTTGTAAAACACAGCTATTGTTCACTTTTCAAACTACTGCAGTTTTTTTTTTTTTACAGCATTAAAAAGAAGTCTGTGATTTCTAGCTCACGCTACAGATTTTAAATACTTTGAAAAAAAAGCAATACACACATTTTCTACTTTAATGAGAGAGATGATTCCCGAAAGATAAGACTGGGCAGCCTCGTTGGTAGGCCAGAGATTGTACAAGTCTATGTTTAGCAGCCAGAACCAATAAGTAGGAGAGAGAACATGAAAAAGAGCGAACAGGGAAGAGGGAAATTTCATTCATTAGAACACATTTTCTTCTTTCTCCCTTCTCACTTATGCATTCTTTTGTCTTTATCTCACTTGATAAAGTCTTGCAGATAATAAGGGCGGATTGCATTCTCTGAAGCTAATACAGTATAATGATGACTTCTGAGTCCTGAGTTCCCGCCACTATTAAAACCACGAAGCACATTCAACATATGAAAATGTATGAGTTCACATATTATCCCACATGGTCCTGCCATTGTAATGTAAATCTACTTTAAAAAGAAATTTTTTTTTCCAAAGTAGCTAATGAAATATCCAAATGTTCAATTTAGTTCTTGGTAAATTGTGTTTCTGTGGTGCACTGTTTTAATTGAATCAACATAGTAATTAACTGAATTGTATTCATTTGTATTTTCACTTAATGAGAGCCTCTTAAAATGAATGATTTCACATCAAAACATCTAATTCCTAAGTTGTCATCAGTTAAACATACATTTTGCCCCAAAGGCTATTCTTTTTTTTTTTTTTTCTTTTGGTACTGAGGATTGAACTCAGGGGCACTCAACCACTGAGCCATATCTCCAGCCCTATTTTGTATTTTATTTAGAGGCAGGGTCTCACTGAGTTGCTAAGTGCCTGCTGTTGCTGAGGCTGACTCTGAATTCACCATCCTCCTGCCTCAGCCTCCTGAGCCACTGGGATCACAGGCGTGCGTCACTGTGCCGGGCTCCAAAGGTTACTCTTGCTTCAACTTTATTCTTAAGGCAAACCTCACCATGCACAATACAGAGCTAATAAGAACTTTAAAAAGTCACCCAACAATATTTGATCTTGTTTGATCTTATTGTTTGATTGTAAGGTGATTTTTCTTAAGCTGGTTTAAAAACACATCATGTTTAAAAATAAGCTTAAACTGGGTGCAGTAGGGCACGCCTATAATCCCAGCAGCTCTGGCAGGCTGAGGATCGATCGTGAGTTCAAAGCCAGGCTCAGCAAAAGCAAGGCACTAAGCAACTCAGTGAGACCCTGTCCCTAAATAAAATACAAAATAGGGCTGGGGATGTGGCTCAGTGGTGGAGTTTCCCTGAGTTCAATCCCCAGTACCTCACCCAATAAAAAAAAACACCAAGCTTAAGAGCTGGTTTTTACTTTCTTCTAGACATATTACCAGTAAAATATCATACCAATACCTCCAGGCTGGCAATTAACAGGAAAAGGCAGAAAACCAAAACATTCATGAGTCTTTGTGTAAGCCAACTTCATGACTGAATTTCTATTTAAGAACCATATAACCAGACTCCCGAACAACTGCTCAAATAAAAATATCTACAGTCACTTTCATATCCAAGTCAAACTGTCAATGATACTGCTGCCCACATACTAATTTTTGAAAGGCTTTATAGCTGGAAGTCATTTCATGTAATTTTCAGCCACATGCCCTTTACAATTAAAGCAAAGAGAATTCTACCATAAACATGTATCTTGGAGATCAAAAATAGTAATTTGGATATGATAAATCATAAGTCAATTAAGGAAATTACTCAATATATTAATTGAAGAAGGGAATCAACCTGCTGGCATCCCACCACTGGACTATCAAGTACCCCAGTGGCAACAGTACCAAATCCATTCTACCCAGCCATATGAAAATCACAAGCTGCAAACCTGTCTGAGTACACACTGTCATGAAAAAGATGATAAATTTCACCAGAGAGAGAGAGGGGGAAAAAAAAAAAAGAAACTCAGTATACAGATGGATCAACACACTGGCTACTCTTTACTGCTACAGTGATACCTCTTGTTTGCAAACAGGTGTTAGGTCTCCCTAGACTACAATTACAATGAAAAATCTCTCCAGTTGCTCAAGACTCTAGAATTCAAAATTATCCCGACTGCAATGTAAGCATATTCTACAAAATACACATTTTTTTCCTTTAACAAACTTTGGGGGTCCTCTGATGAAGCAATAACCCCAACATGTAAAAAAATAGGTGGTAAACTTTTGTGCATGAATTATCACACATCATGTTCTGATAATACATGCAGCGTGCTGTGAAAATCTGTTTCAGCCCTGCTAATGAGACCAGAAAGAACTCTTCCAAGCATGCAGGATTTCATATTTGTTTACACGATGCCCTATGCACAGGTAGGAATGTTTCCTTCTTGTAAAAAAAAAAATGCAACAAAAAACTATTATCCCGTACGCCAAATAAGACGCAGCACCCTGGAGCCAGTCCTCGCCGTCTTTGCGCTGAAAAGCTCCGGGCTGCGCGAAACGGCGGGGCTGTGGGGCGGCCCGGGCGGGTCCCGGGGTCCCTCTGCAGCACACCCGCGCATCCC
>NW_025999900.1:63332504-63421023 GCF_001458135.2 Marmota marmota marmota | reverse complement strand
CGCGCCCTAGCCGCCCGTTTCCCCCCGCGGCGGGCCCTGCCTCGGCCAGGACAGCGCGCAGCTGCCACCCTCCGCGGCTTCCCACCCAGGGCAGCCCGGCCCCGTGACAGTCACAGCCTCGCATCTGCCTTCATTCAGTCAGGGCGAGGCCGAGAGTCAGGACAAAATAACTAACGTAGCGGGAGAAGCGCGCCAATCCGCGAGTTTGCAACTTTTCCTGCCCCTATTAATGCTAGGTCAACCTTCTGAGCTAACCACCCGCGGCCAGAAGTGAATGACAGTGCGGGCACTAGCGGTGAGGGGGCTCTAACCCCGATGGACTTGGTCCAGAAGCGACAGTGTGACGTTTACATCTCTGATGCACAACCACTCATCATTGAGTTATATGGGCAAATCTGAAGTTTTAGGTGTGAACTTGTGTAGGTTGAACATAGCAGGGGATGTATGAGCTATTGTTAGGAAACTTTTGGGCCTCCCTAGGTCTGGAGGCCTGTCTTTCTGGAAGCTACTAGAGTAGATATCAGTAGATGGCAGGGTGGGGGACGGGGTCTGTCACTCTGTGTGTGGCCCATTTAGTTTATGGGGTAACCAGGCTGCTGTTAGGTGCTACAGGCAAAGGGGGACATTTAAGGCCTGTTCTTTAAGGAAAACAAGGATTGTTGACAAGGGACAATATATCGAGGATAAAGGCTGAAAGACCTAGGTGGGTGAAGGACAGTGGGCAGGACGTGCTAAGGATGTTGCAGGAAAGAAAGCCGCAGGACCTGCAGACGGGCCAAGAAGCCTGCCCTGCCTGGTGGAAATAGATGGCTCATGTAGCAGACATTCGCAGAATGAGATTGGACTGAGGGCCAGGGGCCAGGGGAGAGAGTCCCAAGAGCCAGAGGGAACTAAACAAGACCCTGCAGGAGATGGAGGGCTATGTGGAGGTTTTCATGGGTGCACATGCTGATGAGAATGGGGCTGGGAGCTGAGTCTGTGTGTGACCTGGACACCAGGGGTCAGGGACTGCTGCTGGAGCAGCCCAGGGTGTCTTGAGTGTTCCAGAAATGAGCACTGAAGGCCTGGACAGAGGAACCAAGGTGGGCCTGAGGGGTAGGCAGGGACAGCGAAACCTCCAGTGAGGAGTGCCCTGTGGCAGCTGGAGTGAGAGGGTTGGGCTCTAGGAGTCCTTGGCAAAGAGTTGTAAGTGAATTCTCTAAAGGAGAGAGTGGAAAGTCAGAGGGGAGCTGGGGCAGAGCTTGGCAAGGGGGGGGGGGAGAAGGAAATTCCAAAGGAGCAGTTGGAGAGGCCAGAAGTTCCGCGGAGGATGTGGTGCAGGAAGCTGAGAGCACAGACAGCTTCCGGGGGTGGGTGCTTGGCAGGGTCCTCTGCAGAGGGCCAGGGAGGATGCAAATGGGGAAAGACCCTTCATCTGGTGGCAAAAGGCTCCCAGTGACCTGGAGCATCTCAGGGAGGCAGTGGGAATGGAAACCAGGTTCCTGGATGCCAAGAGGAGGACACATGTTTGAGGACTTTAGCAGGGAAGGGAGATGAGAGCCCAAGACACTTGGCAAAAGGGCCAAGTAAATGTCCCCCTGTCCCCTGCATTTCTAAGAGGCAGGTGCTGTGCAGAGAGAGCTTCCAAAGGATGACACGGAACACGATGAACATTCTGAGTTTGCCCTCCTGTTTTCTCATTTGCCACCCTTCCCCTCTTCGGTGCCCATCTTCACACTCTCTGCTCAACCTCCCAATCTCGAGCTTCAGGATCCCGGGGAGGGTTGGCATAAGCCGGGCGTGGCATTTCTGAACTAGGAAGGGAAATGTTAACTATGAATACATGATTAAAAGTTGCTTCTTGGGCTGGGGCTGGGGCTCAGAGGTACAGTGCTCGCCTGGCATGTGTGTGTGAGGTGCTGGGTTTGATCCTCAGCACCACCTAAAAAATAAAGAATTGTGTCCACCTATAACTACAAAATAAATATTTTTTAAGAAGTTGCTTCTCTTTAGCGACTTTTTAAAAAATATTTATTTTGTATTCCTGACTTTGAATGGTAAAAGAATACTATCTGGTCACCACAGCTGAGGTTTGGAAGTAAAGAAAATTCAGAAGTGGGAAAGGAAAACTCTGTTTAAAAGTTCAGCTGCAAATTTGAGCTGGAGATTTTCTTAGAAGATATTAATTCCACTAGAGTGGAATTACAAGGAAGAACTCAGCCCACTTGCTTTTGAGTCAATAAAGATCATCATTACACTCAACCTAGGGTATCCAACAGCTGTGTTTTTCCCACAATGATAAAACCTTAGGCTTAAAAAAAAATTAGAATCATTTCAAGCATGTTAACATTAAATCAATTAGGTTTAATCTACATGACACTAAAAAAAGAATTCATGGAGAAAGTTCAAGAAAAATCTCTGAAGATTTAATTAATAACGTGTGATATTTTTCCCAATTATTTTAACAGACTGTGATTCCACATCATTTTGAGATAATTTGTGGCCTAAGCCCAGAAAATGTTGTCATTGTAATAAATGATGTACGCTCTGTAGGACAATGTAACCATAGTGTTCAGTGGAATTAATAACAGCATTTGTATAATGTGTGAAAAAAGAGAAAAGGAAGTAGGAGCTCTGTAACCTTTATTCATAGAGCAGCAATAAAAAAAAATTACTCAGAAACATGAAGCCTTGCACATCTATTGTTTAATGCAACAGGCCTCCAAGAACAGTTACACAGTGCCAGACACCAGGCTTGGGGCCGAAGGTGCAGCACAGAAAACATGGAGACTTTCCAATTGCAGGTGGCCATGAACTCAGGTTATAGCGGTTGTAATCAGCACCTTAAAAATGAAATAGAAAATTCCACTTCTGGGTATGTTCTCAAAAGAACTGAAAGCAGAGACTTCGTAGATATTTGTACACCCGTGTTCACGACAGCATCGTGCACAGTAGCCCAAAGTAGGAGTAAACCAAGTACACTCCAATGGACAATGGGAGAAGCACAAGGCGGGAGAGCCGGACCACGGAACATTCCATTTTTAAAAGAGAGGGCATTCAGACACATGCTATGGCATAGATGAACCTTGAGGACATAGTGCAGAGTGAAATAAGTTGGTCCCCAAAGGACAAATGCTACAGGACTCTACTTACATCAATCTCTGAAAGTAGGCAAATTCATAGAGATGGAAAATAGTATGGTGGGTACCGGGGGCATTGGGGAGATGGAATGGGGACAGAGTTTCAGTTTGGGATGATGAAGAAGTTCTGGAGAGGGATGGTGGCAATGGTGGCCCAATGATGTGACTCTGCCAATGCCTCAGAGCTGTACCCTTAAAAATGAATGTAATGGTCAATTTTATGTACTCTGTTACCACAATTTAAAATTATGAAATGGACTGGAGAGTTGCCACGGGTACTAAACATAGTAAGAACACATATTTTTACTTGGATTGTGAGTCTTTCCTTTAAATGCAGCTACCTGGGCCTAGTTGATATTTAAAGCATGTTCCCCCAGGAATATGCAGAGGCATGCTGATGGTAAAATAGATACATAATTACAAATAATAAGTGCTATGAAACAAAAATGGAAGGATTCCGGTAGTTCTGGAGAATCCGAATTGGCCTGAGGAGGAAATTGAGGGACCAGAGGGGAGCACTGAGCTGGGTAGTCCACTTCTGGCAGATGAAGGCACCGAGGAGCCCAGGACTTCACTGTGGCAGAGGGGGCCTGCTCACAGGAGGGCTCAGAGATCCTGTTAGGAGCTGTGGTTTCTCTCTAAGACCAAAGTTGACCTTCAGTTAGTGTTATGGGCTGAATTATGTCCCCTCCAAATTCCTGTGCTGAAGTCCTAACCCCCAGGACCTCAGAATGTGACCTATTCAGAGATGGGGTCTTTACAGAGGCAATCAGGTAAAAATGAGGTCATTATACTGGGGCATAATCCAATGTGACAGGTGTCATGAGAAGGGGAAATGTGGACGCAGACAATTTCTCAAGGAAGAAAGATGGTGGCCAGGGAGAAAATTGTGTCTACAGACAAGGAGCGGGGCCTGGACCTGGTCCTTCCGTTGTACCTCTGAGATACTAACCTTGCCCACCCCTTGATCTTGGACTTCCAGCTTCCAGAAAGACAGCAAGTGCCTGTTGTTCAACTGCCTCGTCTGTGGTCTCTTGCTCTGGGAGTTCTAGCAAGACCATACTGTTAGCATAGGATCTCAAAACCAAGAACCAGCAATGCCACCTTTCATTACTGATGTTAAAATATGAAATATGCTTTCTCATGATGAACCATCACTCCACACCGTGAGAGATAATCACCAGTTCTTAGCACTGATAAGGAACATTAATCCCTGTGAGGTCCCACCTGCCTGCCAATGCAGCTGTTGTTTCTACGGCATCCCTGACAAGTGGTCACTCAGCTCCTTTCACAAGTTGAAGAACCTCAATGATTAAATAGACTGTTGCTTATTTTTAGCCCAAATCGTCCTTGCCAAAGCATCCTTTGTAGGTCCTGCTTTTGTCTGGTCAATTCGATCTCCCTCTGCCCTGGTTCAAGTTTTCATCTATTCTGAAATGTTGCGATGGTAGTCGGGGGCCTAAGCCCCCAGGTCAGCTTCATTACTCAAGACTTAACTTGCCCAAAGAGACAAGTTACTTGATGTCATTTCATTCTCTGTTGCCTACTATTAAGTGCAAGCATCTTGGCATAGACTTTGTCCTGCTTCGAAGGCCTTCTTTGGCATCCAACACCCCTGTCACTCCATGCCATCTGCAAACTCTAGCTCACGGCTCTCACGGCCATGTGTTTGAATACTCTGGACCTCAGTCAGCACCGTTCCCCAGACCCAAGTGCTCGCCTTTCTGGCCCACCAGCACCCTGACTGCCTGGTCAGGTCGGCATGAATGGGCCTCTGTAGGCACAAGCAAGTCTACCCCTTGTGCTTCCCTTATGTATCCCTAATGTCAATCCACCTCAGCCCGTGGGACCCTGTGTCCACTCTCCTGGGAGATCACATGCCTCTAACACCCATCGTGCTTGACACAATGTGGAATGTAGTTGGCAGTGAGAAAAAAGCTACTGAATGAATGAATGAACCCTCCAGACAAAATTGGCCGCCTGTTACACTCGACAGACTTTCAAATGCTTGGAAGACAGCCCTCATGTCTCAGAGTAATGTCCCCATTTCCTCCCTGTCCATCATGTGACAGCTTCTAGACCCTCATCTGCCTAGATCCATGTGCCCCTCCTCCCCAAGTCCTCTCCCCTGATCCTGGTACCCAGAACTACACACGACAACCCCAGAACGCTCTGACCTGGAAGCACTTCCCTTTAATACCTTCAATATTATGAGTCTATTGATGCACCCAAAGTTTATATTGATTTTTTTTTTTTTTTGAGCAGCCAGGATGTGGGCTATTGTTTCACATTGAACTTCCGGTCAATTATAGACCCATCAGTCTGTTTGAAATGAATCGCTCTTGGGTCTTCTCCATCCTATACTGAGCTAATTAATTTTTTTCTATCCAAAGACAGGATTTATCTTTATCCCTGTTAAATGTCATCTTATTGGTTTCCATCCATCTTTTTACAACCAAAATCTCTTAAACTCTTAAGTCTGACATGTAACACATCAGGCTCTGTGACAGCAGAGAATGTGCCATAATAGACCCGTTAAGGTCTCCTCATCCTTGTCATTGATGAGCACATCATCAGGGTAGGATACGGACAGAGCCCGCGGGCAGCACTGGGGACACCTGCCTGCACCTCTGATCATCCATTTGCCTGTATCTGGGCTGCTTGCCCAGCTGTTTGCCCACCCTGCCCACCTTCCTCCGTTTTGTTGAGGAGGTTGGAGAAGAATTTCTGCCACGGCTCTGGAAACCCAATCTGGTAACACCATGAAAAGAGGAACTTGGTCGGCTTGGCTCTGAGGAACCACCTTTCCTGCCAAGTGTCGACACACTAGCTCTTCAAAGATCTGCTGAAATCTTTGCTCAGAACCAATATTAATATCCAACGTATCATCTGTGTGTTCCAGAACCCAGCTTCTCCTGCTCTTTGGGAAATGATGAGCTTTTCTCCCTTCCCAGTTTTCTGCGACTCCCATCTGGCAAAATGAAAGGTGGCTTCCGGAGGCCTGGAGAAGGCAACTGCAGTCCCTGGCCCTCGCTTGCCCTGGACTCCTGCCGACGCCTCCCAAGGGATGCTTCTCCCAACCCTCCTGTTTTAAGATCACTGTCATCCTTGGAGAAAAAGAAGCCCATGAAACCAAGTCCCAACTCTGCACGCTGGCTTTCAGGATCCTTCATGGCCCCATCCGTGAGCTTCTAGTTCAGATGCTCTTTGCCCTCAACAGTTCTCTCTGCTTTTCATTTCCCCCAAACCCTTAACTGCCTGCCCCAGGGGCTTTTGCTCATGAGATTCCTGCTGGTGGAAATGTCTTTCCACTGAATCTGTGGGCTCCCTGGCCTTGCCCCTGTCTGGGAGCATCAGGCGTGGTAGCAGCTCCATAGCTCAGCTAACAAAGCCAAGCTCATGGATCACCAATGTCACTGGGATGGGCCACAGTGGAGGAGAGGTACGGCTGAGAAGCAGTACTTTCTGCTCAGGCAGCCTCATCAAAGGCCACTCCAACTCCATTATTCTATTACAAAAATGTTGACATCGCAGAGCCATGAACGTTGGAGCCTCTTAGATAATTTGTTTATTGTCCAAGGAGATGTGACATCTCTTTATTATCTAAGAAGCCCATGGCCTTTTTACCCTAATAGGCTATTCAATCCAACATGTCCTTAATGATTTACATTCATCCAAAGAATTTACATGTTTCAAAGTATCTGAAATGAAGCGGAAGATCAAAAGCAACAGTTGGTTGCTTTTCTCTGCTTAGAAACATCATCCCATTCAGAAAACTCGTTGTCGTCCTTGTCTCTACAGTAAGTGCCACTGAACATTGTGAATCTTTGGCTGTGGCCTCTCCACCAAATCATGTCATTTTCGGGGCGTTTGGTCATTTGCTCCATTGTGTCGGCTGTGAAGTTTCACGGCCGTTCTTGGCATACCACAGGCTAACCACAGAGTAAATAAGCTAACATTAGAGCAACCACTCATTGCAGGGTGCCTGGGACAGCCGGGCTCCGGCCTGTGTCCTGGCTGATGGCTCACATCTCCCTTGACTCGCTCAAGTATTCTGGTAGGGATGATAAATTATATGGTCATCCTAGCTGATGTGGAAAGGCTTAGGATCCGTCCACACTGTGCGCCACAACAAATTATTTTAGATTCCTGCAGGCACATTAAAAATGCCATCAGAAGCTGCCTCACAGCATCAAAATGGCAAGAAATAAAGTTGCCAGTCATCTAGATTTATATCAGAGAAGTCAAGGAAAAAAGGCCCACTTCCGAGGTTTGCCTGGGGCCTGCTCACCGCGTGGTACCTGGTGCTCATCCTACGTGGGCGCTACCAAGAATGAGCAGGAGGTGGGCTCAGAGACAGAGAGGGGTGGAAGGAGTCCCCGGGAAAATGGAGCGGGTCAGGGACAATCATGTCCACAGAAGGCCACCTGCGGTGCTATTTCAAGAAAGGCAAATGTGTACCAAAAGGAAAGATGACGTTTGGAAGTGGCAGTGGCTTTGTGGAGGAAGAAGAGTGAGGGGTGGTGTGGGAAACCAGGGAAGGGAACGGCCCCCTTTTAGTCTGAAGCCTTGTAGAACTATTTGATTTTTTAAAATAAGCACAGTGTGCGACAAGGCAGATTTCAAACTCACTCTGAAAGTCCCTTGTATGTTTTAATCTAAGTCCTCAAGCTGCCATTGTGCATTTGCTCCTGATTGTGAGTTCCGCCCTCGTCGACATTACAGACACCTGTGGAGCCATCTTCTGAGGCTGGCGACTGTGCCCGCCAAGTCTCAATTGCAGCCCCAAAGGGACCTTTCCTTTGAGTGAGGAAATCTTGGATGGTGAAAGATCTGCATGCCTTTTTATTTTGCTTTGCGTTGGAGCTGGGTTTCCAAAAAACTCCAAATACTATGTAAATCAATAAAAGTCAGGAAAATGTGTGGCTAAGGCTCGCGATTTTAAGGTGTCCTGGGATAAATTTTCCAGGAAAAAGTATATTCCTGCATGAGATTATAATGCGTCAAGTTCTGTTTTCATATACTGTCCACTTGCTGAGACATGGAGGTGGAAGTCAAAAGGTAACTGGAGAACATGTTCCCAGGCAGCCTCTCACCCTGTGAGGACAGAGGGGTTCCCTTAGGACCCTCTTAGTAATGACAACAAATTAGAGTTCATTTTCATACCATACAGTGAGATGAGGCCCTTAGTTACATTACCATATGCCCTCTTAGTGACGTCATTCAGTGGTTTGAAACTCAACTCCATCCAGTAAACTTAGTAGCAAAATGAGTGTCTCTACGTCCTGGGGGCTCAACCACGATTTCACAGGCTTTCTCTTTTCCTCCATTTATAACAGATAAAATTGCTTCCTGCCTGCGTCATCTCTAAGAGCACTGGCAATGGAGAGGGAAGCTCTTCTGTAGAGTCATCCATGGTTGTCCTCAGGGAATCGGCTCCAGGATCTTGCTAATACCAAAATCCATGTGTGCTCAGGTTCCTTGAATAGAGTGAAGAGGTATTTGCCTGTGCACATCCTCCTTGTAGTGTGTGTGTGTGTGTGTGTGTGTGTGTGTTTGGGGGACGGTTACTAGACGTGGACCCCTGGCCTCACACATCCTCCCCAAGGGCTCTTCCCCTGAGCTGCACCACCGATCCTATATTTTACATAAAATGCGAATCCTATGTAAATAGTTGTTGTATGTATTGTTTAGGGAATCGTGACAAGAAGAAAACATCTGCATAGCTTCAGTACAGACACATTTTTTCCCAAATATTTTCAATCTGCGCTTGTTAGGATCTGTGGGTGTGGAACCACAGACACAGAGGGCCCGCTCTCCTGTACGAGGAGCTGTGCTACCTGCTACGACTTCACGTTTGCTCATAGGACATTTTATGGCACCATTTTAGAGCAGACGGAAAATAATCTCAAAGATAGCTGAAGTTTAGAAAAACCATCTGCTTTACTTGGAAGAGTATAAACACACACCGTATCATGAAAATGTGCTGTACAAATGCTCTTTCTCCCAAATGTTACTTTCTGAGCCGTAGCTGTTAACACTCCTATAATGTCCTGGACGGATCTACAAAATGTTTTATTCAAAGTCTTTGTTTCTCTCCCCAAACTGCCATTCCGTGGGAAACGAAGGAGGTTAATAACGACATGCCCACTTCTGGCACGCCTTCCCTAATACCACATCACAGTTACATTAAGTGAATACATAGCCCAGCATTAACAGCAGATCCCCCACCGTGGCCATGCCGAGCTGTCAAAGGGAAGCCATAATCCAATCGCTCCCCAGCCCAAGTCCTCAGGGGCTCACTCAATCCCACAGCCCACCACATGATGAGAAACCCAGCCTGTGAGCCCACACTAACAGGGCCGGGCCAACCTTGCTGGCATGGGATCTACCTTGTCCACTGTGCCTCAGTCTCCCTGCCCGAGAAATGGACCACCCCATCACCTATCTCACACCTGGACTTGGGCTCTCCCTTCCCATTGTTCCATGTTTTCCCTAGTCACTGTCTCTCAAGGTTTATCTCAAATGCCACCTACCCTGGGAGCCTTCCTCCCAGATGTCCCTTCTGCCTCCCGGGACCTGTCCTGGTGTGTGATGGTTCTCGTGACCTTGCCTGGCTCACCCAATGGGTGCTGCACTCCCTAAGAACAGAGCCTGGACCATTCCCAGATGCTTGGTAATGAGCAGTACATTGACCTGATGCCCAGCCACAGCACTGTGCTAGGGCGGGGCTCCGGTCACTGTCCATGAAGGCTGTGACGTTCTGCCTCCATGGCGTGGCAAGTGCACCCTCAAGCTGCACTCCTAGTAACATGACGGTCCTCAAGTGCATGGTGGAATGAAGAGAGAAGCAGACTCTTTTTCTTTTTGTATTTTTTTTTTAAACAGAAAAGCTCTTTATGATAACTGGACTAGTTTCCATTTTAAGCTAATTAGTAAATTGAATTTTGGGCTCTTTAACTGGCTGGGGTAAATTTAGCTCATCTTTTCCCTTAAAGTCAAGCTGTCAGTGGGATTTGCAAGATTTGCAATTAAAATCTTAACTTTCTTATTCCAGAGCATGCTGCCAAGGCACCCCTCCTCCTTCCTTTCATCTCTTAAGCTTCTCTCCTACCTGGGGCTTCAAGTGCATGCACAGTACCCTTGGGGCTGCAGGGAACCGTGAGCATGGCTGGCATCCCTCGTTGCCCTCAAAGGCAAGCAGGGCATGTGCCCATGGCTGCAAGCCACCCATCGGTCATATAGTTGGGCAACCATCCTACACCAGGCCCCCAGGAGTTATTTAAAATGTGCACAATCTGCGTGGCCAGGCTGGGCTGGAAGTCCCCTGGTGTGCCAGGTATGCACCTTTAGCTGTGGCATATGGGAAGGTCTGAAGGATCCCAGAAGAGGATTCTGGGTGCAAGAAAGAAGGGTGCACTTGGGGAGATGAGGTGGACCATATCACAGAAACCCAGGGCGTTACACAATTGCCTTGAGCAATCGGTATGTGCCAGCCGAGTCTGGGTCCTGCCTAGGCCCAGAGGTGCCTGAGAACATCGTGGGGAAGAGTGTGGACAAGTGTTAGTGCTCAGGTCCCAGGCTGCCCATCTGTGCAACCAGGCATTCTGGAAACCAGAGGGAGCACCCCTGGTGGAACCTCACTTTCTCAGCTCCAACCCCAAGACCCCTGCGCTTGGCCAGGACCACTGGGCTGCCCCCCAACTGCCCTGTCTCCCCAGGAGCCCCGACAGGGGCTCTTCTTGGACCCAGGCTCTTTCTGCCCACCCCAAGTGTGGTTGTGGGGCTTCCCCATGGCTGGCACCCCAGCCTCCCAGCAGGTGGGACAGAGGGTGGTTGGTATGAGGGAAGATGCTCACCCAGCCTTCCAGAAGCAGAAGAAAAACACCACGCCAGGTTCTCCCGTGTGAGCCGCCGTTGTGCCTCCTCCTAGGGGAGCGGAGGAGCCAGAGGGGGCTTTAGGAGCAGAATGCCTGCAGCCCGCTTCTTCTGGGGCCATTAAGCAAGATGGGCTGGTGGGTTCCCAGAAGTGAGGAGGCATCCATTATGTAGGCACTAAAGGGCCTCTGGGACTCCAGAGCTGCTCGGGGAGCAGGGTGCGGTCTGCAAGGGGGAGAAGCACCCCCGGCCAGGCTGCCTCTGCTTCCCATCCAGGCTCCTGCTCCCTCCACAAGACCCTGCATATCTGGGCGATGGCAAGTAGGGCAGCTGGGGCTGCCTGGGGGAGGGGGCGGCTGCAGTTACTGCAGTGCGCTCAGTGCCCTGGGAGTTCCACTGAGCAGAGAGGGGTTCTGGGAGCGAGCTGCATCTCTGAAGTCGGGTGGATTTTCAGCGGAGGACTTCCCAGGGAAAACTGGAAACCCCTTTTTCTTCCAAATGCTTGGTCCTGGGTAATGACCACCCCTCTCTGGGCCTGACTCAATGAAATGAAGAGCTCCTATGGCCCTGCTGGATGGGAGACCCCCAAATGCCTGCCCAAGGAACAGTGGGGAGACTGTGGACTGAGCTTGTCACGAGAGGAAATGTATTTCACTTTGGGACTTTGATCTATTCTGAGATAGTTCATACGACAGTTGGGGTGATAAAACAGCCTTCCTCATATGAAGTGGCAGCCACAGTAGGTGGTCATCCTCATTAAATATCTTTATTTAGCAAAATCAAAGTCGGCAGCCTTGTGTTGCTGTTCCGGGGATCTGGGAGGTACGAAGGACTGAGTCGTGGGTGGCTTGAGGACTGAGCCTGAAGGACCTCAGGCCCTGGTCATGTTGGGCCCCAGAGGAGGGGGAGGAGGGGACACTGTCGCACACCCATCTGTAGGGACCACTTGTGAGCACCCCGCACCCAGTGCGTTCAGCACACAAAGCCTCTGACCCTTGGGCAGGCGAGGAGGCCTCCTGCCTGTGAGCCGTGTGATGAGCGCGTTCCTGGAGCAGCTGACCTTGGCCTCTGGGCACCGGAGCACCTCGGGCCAAACTGTGGGCTGACCCTCTAATAGGCCAAAAATCAATGTCTCAGAGACTGAGCTGAGGCCAGCATCTCGAAATGTGGTGGAAGAGAGCCAACAATGCAAGACACCATCGGAAGAGACAAAAGCACAGACTCAGAAGGTTTGGAGGAGTGAAGTCCTAAGACCCCTGCAAAAACACAAGTTCCATTCAACAAAACCACCCCGAGGGCCTGCGGCTTGGACAAGAGGAGGTTTTGCAGCAGCATTAAAACCTAGAAGCATCATTCCACACAGGGTGAATCTCTCCTTTTTTATGGCCCTGAGGGTGGCCACATTTGTAGTGGTGACACAACGTGACCAAGTTCCTGCAGAAGGCCTGTCGTCCCTCCATGCAGAGGAACCAGGAGAAGGAGGCTGGCACAAGCGGGGCGGCTAAAGAAAGGAGAGAGAGAGCGGGGAGGGCGTAAACGGTCCAGCTCTGTCTGAACCCCAAGCCACACAGGTTCTGGGGATATTGAAAGCAGTCTGGGGCTGGGGCTGGGGCTGGGACTCAGTGGTAGAGTGCTTGCCTAGCATGTGCGAGACCCTGGGTTCGAGTCTCAGCGCCATATAAAAATAAATAAAGGTCCATCAATAACTAATGAAAATATTTTTTAGAAAGCTGTCTGAACCAAGACCAAAGCCCCAATCCATGAGCATGACTGAGTTTGCTGTTTGAGTCTGACGAAGCTAATTGCCCAATGAAACAAAAACAGCAGCATTCTTCAAAACAATGTCACAAAATCCAGAGTCTCCACAACAGAACATTCACAAACCCATATAGAATCCCCAAAATATCTACATATGTGTGTACCTATATGTGTGTGTGTGTATATATATATATATATATATGGGTACATATATGTACATATATACACACATACATTTATACATATGTGTGTGTATAAACGTCAAGGTCAGGAAAATGCAACTCATTCTCAAGAAAAAAGTCGACATATACCAACCCTACAGTGATCCACACGTGGTGATTATTAGAGAAGAATTTTAAAGCAGCTGTTATAACAATATTCAATGAAATGAAGAAAATCTGATCTGATAAAGATGAGACATCTCAGTCAAGAAGCATCAAGCATAAATGAACCAGTTGTCAGCAATATTCTGACTAACTCAAAAGCAGAAGAGTACATCAATCTACCAACTGCTGCCTGGGGGGGAAAAAAAACGTGGCTGTCCATAGCAATAGAATATTATTCAGTCATAAAAAGGAATGAAGTAGTAACAGATGCTGCAGTCTGGGTGAACCTGGAAGCATTATGTTGAAGAAAGAAGGCAGACACGGAGCCCCCATGTGGTATGCCTCTGTTCACAGAAGATGCCCAGCATAGGTAAGGCTATAGTAAGGCTAGGAGCTGGGGAGTAGATTAGTGGTTTTCAGGGCTGGTGAATGGTTGCTGATGGGATGGGGTTTCTGTTGGGGGTGATGGAAGGTTTTGTTGCACATCTCTGTGAATATACTAAAAATCACTTATTATACACTTAAAAAATAAAAATGAATCATGGAACTTTCAGAACTGAAGAGTATCTGAGACAAGAAAAATCACTGGGGGCACTCAGAATAGAAATGGCAGAGGGAAAAAAATCATCACCTTGAGAGAGGAACAGAAACTTTCTAACCTGAAAAAGAGAGAGGGGGTGGAAAACCCAAATAAAATGATCAGGGACATGTGAAACAATGTCAAAAGTCCTGAAGTGCAAGGAGAGGAGAGAAAACTGGGTGTGAGGAGTATTTGGAGAAATGATCATTGAAAACTTCCCACGTTTAGAGAAAAACAAATCACAGTTTCAAGAAGCTCAGGAAAATCTGAATAGATGAAATATAAGGCACATGATAGTCAAGTTGATGAAAAAAAGTAAAAAATAAAACCTTGAAAGTAGACAGCAAGGCTGGGGAGATAGCTCAGTTGGTTGAGTGATTGCCTTGCACACACAAGGTCCTGGGTTCAATTCCCAGTGTTACCAAAAAAAAATAGACAGCAAGATGGATCACCTACCGGGAGCTACGATGGGAGTGGCTGTGGAACGGAGGCCAGAATGTAAGGACATTTTTAAGGTTTTGGAAGAAAGGGCACTGTCAACTGAGAATTCATACACATGACAGCTGTGGTCATAAGGGTGGTGGCAGCCGGGTGCAGTGTCACACACCTGTAATCCCAGTGACTCAGGAGGCTGTGGCAGGAAGAAGGCCAGTTAGGGGCTAGCCTTGGCAACCTAGCAGAACACTGTCTCAAAATGAAAAGGGCTGGGGACACAGCTCAGTGACAGTGTGCTCCTGGTTTCAATCCTAGCAACCCCCCCACACACAAAGGATGGTGGGAGTTTGGATAAATGGTCCTATGTGTTTGCAAATTCCTTTCATTTTATATAAAGTGATGCAATATTAACTTAAGTGGACAGTGAAAAGTTGAGATGCATATGATGATCTCTAAAAATAGTCGTGTAAAGAGGCACAGTCAAAAAGACAATAGATATGTTCAAATACTAAAAATGTTAAAACAAGTAAAAAACTGGAAAGGTGAACAAAGAAATTAAAAGCAAGGAGATACTGTTAGTTAGCTTTCCATTGCTATAAAAAATACACCTGAAATAAACAACTTAATAAGGGAAAAAGGTTTATTTTGACTATAATTTCAGGTTTGGGCTCAGGGTTGCTTGGCCCTGTCATTTTGGGCCTGTGGCTGGGAACTTGTGGTGGAAGAGATCTGTTCACCTCTTGGGAGCAGGGCAAGGAAGGAAAGAAAGAAAGGGAGGGACTGGGATTTCAATATCCCCTTCGTCCAACGAGTCCCCCTCCCAAAGGTCCACCACCTCCCCGAAGCATCATAGGCTGGAAAACAAGATTCTAACACATGGGCCACTGGGGCACTTACCCAGTGGAGTGAATGCAAAGTAAATAATAAAACGATAAAACTATTCCCAATCAAACCAAAATTCACATTAAACGTTAATGGACTAAATACTCTAATGAGAAGGCAGAGATCACCAGAATGGAACAACTGTGAGACCCAACTATCTCTGTCTGTAAGAGATCCACTTTAAATATAAAGGTACACAGAGGTTGAAAGTAAATGGACAGAAAATTATATATTATGCAAACAGTACATATGACAGGGATGGAGTGGCTCTATTAAGGTTTAACAGACTTCAAGACAAAGAGGACTACTTCCAGCCCCCAGAACCGTGATAAATAACAGTGTTGAAACCCCAGGCTACAGTGTTGTATTATGGCAGTCCACCCTGAAGAAGACAGCCAGGAAGTGCAGCTCTGACTCCTAGAAAACAACCATAGGAAACAGAGGAAGGAAATCCCCTTTCCTAGGAGGGAAGGTGCACAATCAAGCTCAGGTGTCATTGCAACTGGGTGCACAAGGAGAGAAGGGCAAAGGAACCAAGGAGAGGTGGCCAAGTCCATGTGACATGGGCCATCCAGAGGCCTACTCTTGGAGGACACAGAAGGGACTGGTGGGAAACAGCTGGAGGAGTGACAGGGCCACTCCTGCTCCCAGGCAAAGGCAAGGTAAAAAGGGCCTGGGGCACTGCTCACGTCACCCCTGGCTGGCCTGGGAGGTGCAGCCTCAGGGGAATCTCCGACACACTTATGAATTTGGGAGTCCCCAGATTAACATCAGGAGGAGGGCTGAGCATCCGAGTGAGCAGGTCTGGATGGACCACACCGAGCTGTTCTGATCTCTGCCTGTGCCTCCGGCCAGCTTGGAGTCTCTTCTCCCAAGGCAGCTCTGTCACCTCCGCAGTCCTTCATCCTCCCTCCCTACGTGTCCCCAGCCCAGCTCAGAAACCCACTCTGCACAACACTCTGAGTGCCACCCCAGCACGCAGAGTGAATTCTTCCGTCCTGGGGTGGGGGTCACATCTGAGAACCACACCCCCTACTGACGGTTCCACTCCACAGGGGGCAATGGCGATGACCATGCTTCCGCCCTCAAAGGCAAGAAGGTGTATCTAGCACCTGATGCACATCTAGTCTTCCCTCGTCCCCACCTGCACAGAGCTGCTGGGAAATCAAAGGCACATCTCCAAATTAGGGTGACTTAGTCCCCCCATGTACCCCAGAGCCCCTCAACCCAGAACAGAGTGGACTTGACCAGCATTTGCTGGATCCGATTTGAATTCAAGCACTTCTTCAGGCTTGTGCTGAGTAGAGTCATGAGATCGGAGAAGTGGAGGGTTCAGAATAAGCAATCAGCCAAGTTCCTGTCCCCTAGGTCACAGACATCGGTGTGTGTGAGGGGGCGGGGGAAACCGCCAGCAACACCTTGGCTGGAACAGGGCTTTGCATTGGGGTTTTCTGTTGTGGTGGGTGTTGGCGTTACATAAGGTCTTACAGCGTGCATGTTCTCCATTGGCTTCCCAGAGAACCCCAGTTCCCATCCTCTGCACCATTTTACAGAGAAAGATGCTGAGGCTGCAGGAGGAAGTCTTGTTCCCCATCAGGGACTGGAAAGTGCTGGAACCAGGGCCTGCTGCCGGCCACTATTCCCCAACCCACGCTCCCGCTCGGCTCTAGCAAGGCCTGCTTAGGGAACCCCAGCTCTCCTCTTTAAAATACGAACTTGTCACCCACTCTCAGCCCAAGTCAGAGCCTGGTTCTGTGAAATAAGAAGTAAACCCTGAAGTTCCTCACCAGGCCTTCTCCCACAGTCGCCATGGAGATGGGAAAATATTATGCAGTGGAGGAATTATGGGAATATGAATCAGCAGCAGCAGCAAAGAGGACCTTTGGAAAGCTGTGACTCCCAGTGGACACGCTGTTTTTTCAAAGTAAACTCCCCAGGATGATGGATTGCACTTTGCTTCCTGTAGAAACCCCACGGCCATGCTTGCTCCATTAGAGGACGGCCCTTTCTCTCTGGGCAAACATTCCTCTTACAAGAAAAGCTTTGGCCATTTATTAGTGTGATTGCTGCCTGGCAACCTGGGGCTGTGGAAATCTGCCGGCTTCATCAAACTTTAAACATTTCTCCTTGCCAAGCGAAACAAATTATTGATGTTGATTTGGGCAGACGTTTAACGCTGTCCAATAGAATTTTCAAGGATGAGGAGTTCAAACCTGCTTTTTAGGTCTAGAATCGTAGCGCTGTTCCTTTACTATTAAATATTGCGAGCGGGGCGAGAGCAGCCTGGGTTGCTGCCGGAAGCCCGCCTAAAATGGGAGGTTGGGCCTCACGATGCGGGATGAAAATTACCCGTTCAGTTCCTCCAACAAAATTAAAAACAGAATTACCCTGCGACCCAGCAGTTCGGTTTTTAGGTATCTAACCAAGAGGACTGAAGGCAGGAATGAACAGGGAGGAGCACACCCATGTTCTTTGGTGGCACCGTGTGCAGGAGCCAAAAGTTCCATGGGTGGATGAATGGAGTCACCACACCTAGGGTGTACGGACAGTGGAACATTATTCTGCTTTAAAAGGGAAGAAAATTCTGACACACTGACATGAAGGCCCCTGAGAACGTATGTGGGGTGGAACAAGACAGACGTGAGAGGACAGACGCCTATCGTTCCAATCCCATGTCCCGCCTGGAGGAGCCAGATCCTCGAAACAGGAAGCAGAGGTGGGGTAAGCAGGACTGGGCTGGGGACACTGGAAGCCCAATGGGACAGCGTTTCCATTCTGCAAGATGAGATGAGTTCTGGGGAGGGGCCGTGGTGACAACTGGATTTTCTTAGCGGCCCTGAAGACTGGGTGAGAGGAAGCTTTCCTCCTGGGTTTTACACATTAAAAACCATCCTGAGAGAGGGGCTGCAGAACAGCGGTCTGGGGTCCCCACAGGCTGCAAGGGCCTGCTGCTGGCCACGCCAAGGGTCCCCGGGGACTGCACCTGAACCCCACAAGCCCGCTGCTCCCAGGGCCACCGAGAGCCCGCCTGCACTGGGACGCGGGTTGGGGCGGCTCCTCCTGGCTCTGCTGCACGGCACCCTCGGCTGTCCCCCCGGGAAGCCTGCCCTGACCCGCCTGGCCCCATCTGCTCCCAGTCCCTGGAGCACCATGAAGGCGCGGGGGCTTGTGCGAGCGCAGGTTAGATGCGGCGAGCCGGCACCGTCCAGGAGATTCGGAGGCGCTGGTATCTCGGTCACCGAGTTTCCAGTGACCCTGGGCAGAGGCCACAGCCTCGGGCCCCTTTGCCCTAACAGCCCTCGGGGGATTGATTCTCCCTGGAGCTCTGCTCTGGGCGGCTGGACCACTTTGCTCCTCTGGCAGGGGACAAAGTGCTGGGAACTTGTCCCCAACTTCCTCATCCTCTCCATGGCTCTTGGCCAACAATGACCGGTGAGCCCCAGCCTTGGACTGGGCCTGGTTCGAAGCCCACCTTGCTGGGCCTCCTGCCCTGCCCTGCCCGGCTCCTGGACCTTCCCCTGGAAGCCGGCCCCGGGGGCCTGGTTCATCTCTGAAGCCCAGGGCTGAGCCACGTGGTGTTCCTGCGGTCACTGGGTCGGATCTCCTCGGTAGCCTTTATCAGAGCATCTCTCTCTTCTTCCCCTTGTGTCCCTCTGGCCTCGGAGCCTGGCTGCCTCGCGGGCAGTGTGGGGACGGCCACGGATCAGCCCTGGGCCCAGGGGGGCAATGAATGTGAGGTGCCACCCAAGACCTGGTCCCCAGGGCAGAGCGGTTGCCCTTTTTATTGTCCACCACGGAGGGTGGCCACAGCAGGGGCAGCCCAGGGGTGGTGCCAGGGGAAGGGACGAGCAAAGGGACAGGGCACGGGCAGTGGCGGCTGGCGGTGGTTCTCGGAACACAGACCTGACGGCGGATGGGCCAGACCCGGGGCTGTGTCTGTCGGAGGGGGGACTGTCGAGGGCTGGGCCTTGTCCTGCCTGGTGGCCGGGGAGGGGACGCTTGGTGGAGGCAGAAGAATCGGGGCTGAATCGTGGTCCCTCTCTGAGCTGCCCTGTGTCACCTGTAGGACCCTGCGAGGGGGAGGGGAGCTCAGGTGAGGAGCTGCTGTTCCAGACTGAGAGGCAGGAGGCGGTGAGCAGGGGCAGAGGAGGAGGAGGCCCCGGCCAGCTCACCGCGTCCCACGGGGAGTCACAGAGAGGTGGGGAGAAAGGCGCGTCACAGCAAAACAGCGGCCAGCGTAGGATCAGTGGCCTCTGCTGTCCTTTTCCAGGGTTCCTTGACCCGCCAAGCTGTCTCCTCCCCAGAAGGATTCGGCCCTCCACTGAGCCAGGGTCAGCAAGAAGCAGAGCCTGGCCCTGGCGTCCACACCTGCCTCTGCGCCAGGCCTCCGTGGCCTCCCAGAGCCCGTGCCAGCGTCCACCTTGAGGCTACCCCAGCTCGCGGCTGTGAACGTTGCTGGCCTTCAGGGTGTACCTGTGTCACGCCCACCGCGCATGCTCCTGTGGACATCCACAGACACACCCCAGGCCACGTGCCCAGGAGTCCTTCTGAGCTGCAGCACATGCTGTGGTTTAGATGTGGCTAGAGAGTCTCCCAGTGGCTTCTGTGTTGGTCCTCAGGGTGGCACTAGAGGGGCCATGGGCCTTTGAGATGTGGAGCCTGGTAGGGGTCACTGGGGCTAAGGGAGAATGGACTAAGGGAGTTCTCATGGGACCCTGAGTTAGTTCTCAAGAGACGGTTGGGGAAAAAACAAGCCTGGCCACTCCCTAGCCTCTTTGGTTTCCTCTCCAGCCATGTATTCTCCCCGTCTCTTTCTTTCTCATACACACAGGGTTGTTCCTGCCATTGTGAGGCCATGTCACCAAAGATAAGCAGAAGCTGGCACCACACTCTTGGACCTCCAGAACTAGGAGCTAAATACACCTCTTTTCTTTATTAAGTCACTCAGCCTCAGGTATTTTGTTGCAGTAACAAAAAATAAAATGGACTGACACAGGTGATGTCGGTTTCCCAAAATGGTCCTAACTTTCTACCAGCAGTGTGGGTAGGTTCCAGTTGCTCCGTGTCTTTGGGAGCTCTTCACTTGGTGTTGAGTTTTCATGAAGTCTACAAACAAGCAAAGCTAATCCAGTGTGAGCTAATCCAAATAGTGTCTGCCTTTGGGCTCAGTGACTGGTGGAGGTAGAGGGGGCTTCTGGGGCTGTGATGTTCTTCTTCTTACTCAAGGAGCTAGTGACACAGTTGTGCGTGGAGCTGTGTGCTTTTGATCTGTGTACTTTTCTGTACACGTGTGACACCACCATTGTTTGGAGGGGTACTGTGGATTGAAACCAGGGGTGCTCTATCACTGGGCTACGTCCCCAGCCGTTTTATTTTTTGAGACAGGGTCTAAGTTGCTGAGGCTGGCCTTGAACTTGGTCCTCCTGCCTCAGCCTCCTGATTGGCTTGGATGACAGGCATGCACCACGGCACCCGGATCCCACACTACAAATTTTTGAGGTTTATGAAAAACATAGATTTGAAAACAACCCAATGGAGCAGGTGCTATTATTGTCCCTGTGACAAAGATGCAGAAAGCCAAGGTCACAGTCTGGTGTGGGGCTCCCTGTTGGAGTTCATTTACGTAGAGCCCCCTCCCTCTGTGACCCACCTCTGCTGGGCCAGAGTCCCTGGCTCTTCCTCCGAGTATTTCTCTAGCTGGTTCCTGCCACGTTGCAGCCCAGGCGGGTCAGGGTGCTGGGCTTTGCTGCCCTCGGGGTCGTGGCTATTTTGCCCTCAGTTCTGGCCTGGCTGAGTCATTGCTGACACTCATTCTGTGACAGGCCACACAGGAGCACGGTCAGCATGCCTCCGTGGGTCCATCCAGCTCCTCAGACAAGCTTGGGCCATGGTGCTCATCCCAGGAGGAGCATCAGGTCTCAGGACCCCCAGAGCCACCAGGGGTCTGTGTGGCTTGCTCGCCAGCCTGCCTGGGACCTGTCAGCACCCGCCATCCATTTCACAGGTATTAATTAACAAGCAGCACCCATCCCAGGAACATCCTGTAGCGACCACAGGGGCGGAACATGGAGCTGACAGGAGCGAGATGGTTGTGGTGTTTACAGACTCTGGACCCGGGCAGCCTGAGTTCAAATCCCGACTCCTCCACTCTGGGGCTGTGTGACTGTGCTCAAGTCACTTAACTTCTCTGAGCCTCAGTTTCCTCATCTGTAAGCTGGGGACCAGGATAGCGTCTCTGAGGGTGTAGAGAGGATTAAGTGAGTTGACGTTTGTAAGCTCTCTGGTCAGTGTCTGGTGTGGAAAAGTTCTCTGCACGCCCCGGGTTGCTTTAAGGGTCTGCTAGGGCCTCAGCATTTGTCTGTGAGTCTTGGTTTTCCTCTCTCCCTGCTTGCTCTGGCAGGAGGGGGAAGGCCCTGCAGGGAGGGACAGCCCCCACGAACCCTGGCCCTCTGGCAGCGTGCCCTCTGTGTGCCCAGCTCTGGCACCACTGGGGGGCAGAGCCCGGCTGTGAGGAGGGGAGGAAAGGGGAGGACCCAGAGTCGCCCCTCTGCTTGCCCCAGACTCCTGCAGGAGGGAGAGGGAGCCTGCCTTCCTGTTCCTGCTGGGACCCGGCCCCTCCCCGACTCCCAGCCCTGTGCCGTTCTGTGGCACCACCTGAGCCTGCTCTGGTGTGGAGAGCACGATGCGACCGCTTTTCAGCTGTGAGGTCTGACACTTTGGACAGCCCTGGGCCTGATCGAGGGTGGGCCGCTCGGGGCCTCAAGCCCCCCTAGACCTGCAGCATCAGCATCAGCATCAGCGAAGCCACAGCCCAGGCAACGCTGGTGGCTTTGCAAACCAGAGTCGCCTTTTTAACAGAGCTGGGGGGGGGGGTCGGGCTGCAAGTTCATTGTGATGGGGGTGGGGTGGATCCCGGGTGGGAGCTTCACAAGAAGTCCTTGTGAGCAGCCTTCTGTCGCCTCGGGCAGAAAACCACTCGGCCCTCCTCCCTGGCCTCCGACTATGGGATGCATAATTTATGAGGACCAGCCCGTGCATATTGATGAGCTCATTGCCTTCCAAGGCCAGTTGCCGTCTGTGAAGGATCCTGGGATAATGAATCACTGCGTGCGGGTGTGACCTGGCCCGGGGCAGCCTCCAGTCCTCCAAATTACTACTGATCTCCAAAACCTGCTTTGAAGAAAAACATTCCTGGCCGTGCCTGCCTTTGCTCAAATGTGGGCAGATGCAGAGAAGGAGGCCTCCATCGTGGGGGGCCCTTCACCCCCAGGCAGCACACATCGGGGCCATGAGCAGTGTTTCGGGGGAAACTGAGTCAGGTCTTCTCCCCCAAAGCCTCGCCCTGTACAGCCCTGGGACTCCTTGTTCCCGTGTTGGTGGAACGAGCCCCCCTCGGCCTCGGCTGGGGCATGGCCTCTCGGCTGTCCTTCCCTGCTGTGGACCGGGAAGGGAACCCCTCTTGAGTCTTGGCCTCCATGACTTTAGCACACCATTTCCACAGGCCCGCGAGCCCGCTGTGTGCCCTCCTGTCCTCGTGTCCTAGCTGATGTCAGGATTTTAGTGGATTTTTCTTTCTTAGTGTCCAGAAGATAATGCGCTTCTTACTGACAGGGGAATCCTAAGATCCGGTGAAATCCAGCATTAAGCTGCCAGTTACTAGGCTCTGCTGCACGGCACGCACCAGGTCTGGCGCCTGTGAACGTTGCATGGATTCCATGCACATCTGTGGACAGAGAGGGCTGGCACATAGTATGAGCTCAATAAACCCAGGTTTCCCTCCTTCTCCCTCCTAGGCCCAAAGAGCTGCTCTAGGCTTTGCGCTGTGCCTAGTCCAGAAGTCTATCCACAAACCCCTTAGGTCCACATTTTAATTGGGGAGCTTTGTGGCCTTGGAAACATTCAGTAAGTCCCCATTTAATTTGGATTTGGGGTGGGGGAGCTTTAGAGTCTTCCCAAACTAGTCACAACCCAATTAAAATGTTACTCATGAAACCCAAGACAATGAGTCACGTACAACTCCATCTGGCCCTTTTTGCTTCAAGCGACCCATCTGACTCAGCTTGGATTTTGCTTTTACGCTGTAACCAACGGATTCCCCGACCCAGGAAGAAATCATTTAGCACCTTGCTGAGCGTGCGTGTGAGAGAAGGCTTAGTGTGTGCGCGCGTGAGTACCTGTTTGTAGGCACCTGTGCAGTGGGTCCCAGGTGTGTGGACCCCGAGAACCACGGAGCAGGTCCTGGGTGTACGTGAGTCTGTCTGCCTGTCCCTGTGGGCACAAGAACACATGTGTCCCTCGGACCTGGGCTGAGTCTGTGGATGTGTGTTCGTCCATGTGTCTGGTGAGTGAGCAAGTCCCTCTGGGGCTGCGGGTGGGCGAGGACATGAGAAGTGGGTGTGAGAGGGGAATGGAGAATCTTTGTGACCGTGTCCAAGAGTACCCGAGACGGCAGGCCTCAAACCTCAGCAGCAAGCGACCGGCACAGGGAGCCCCAAGATTCGGACTCTTCAAGTCTGGGTGGGGCTCCAGGATGTGTCTTTTGGGGGAGGGGGTCTCACTCTGCTGCCCAGGTTGGACTTGAACCTGTGGGCTCGAGGATTCTCCTGCTTATGCCTCCCAGACGCCTCACTCACAATAGGTCACTTTCACAAGCTCGCCTGGACTGGGTGACTCCAACGCCCACACGGGGAGAGGACAGGCGGCCAGAGTGTTGAGGTAGAGGGAATCGAAGCCGATGAACCAGGAATTCTTTGAGGGCGGACTTGTGACTTCATCCAGCCCAGCACCATCTGACCACCACTCCACGATCTGCTGTCCAGGTTCCCAAAGGAACAGACCCACCAGGAACACGGGGGCTGTGACGAGCCAGTGTGCATCTGGGAGCCTTGCCTGGGCCTTGAGCCAGCCAGTGACTCACAGTGCAGCTGGACGGAGAGGCCTGGACCGTCAGCCCTCCATGTCCCGCGTCCCCCGTCCCCCATCAGCAGGGCAGGGCCAGTCTGCTACCCGTGACTTCTCCATCAGTGTAGGTCATAGCTGCCCTCCTCCCTGCCTAGACCCCCCAGTCAGGAGTGCGTGGCCCTGGTCAGTGTCCCCAGCTCTGGTGCGGCTCCTGGCAGCACAGCAAGGGTCTTCCCTGGGCCCCTGCAGCCCAGCACAGGCTGACGGAGTCCTCGGCACCCTGGAGGCTCACCCAGCTCCACCTGCTCTGGGCCCATTTCACGGAGAGCCCGTGGAGCCCACCCTGGCTGGGTGGGGGGCCGGGGGCAGCAGACACGGTGTGGACCCCAGGCTCTGCCCTGGGCCATCAGGTAAGCTGGGCAGGCGACTGGCACGCCCTGAGCCTCGGTTCCTCACGGGTAAAAGCCCCTGCCTCCTTCCGGCCACGCCCCCGTGTTCTGCCTGGCCCTCGGAGCCTGTCCAGATGCACAGTTGTTTCCCTGACCACGCCCCTTGGGAGGCCAGTGACAGAGCCGCCCACCAGCATGTGAATTAGGAGTCCTACAAGCCTCGGGGGCTTCAGGGGAGGCCCCCTGCCTCTCAGAAGGGGAAGCTGCACCCACCTGGTGCCGCAGAGTCAGGACCAGAACCCAATCTTCTGAGCGCTGACCCCGAGGCCTTCCTCCACACGGTCACCACCACGCACCTGCTGACCACTGCCAGGCACCTGGCAGGCTCTCTCCTGGATCCTCAATGACCTCCACAGAAGGCAGATGAGCATGTCACGGAGAAGATGGGGCCTCAGAGGGGTTAAGTGACTTGCCCAAGGACACACAGTTTGTGGGACCTGAGATGTAAACCTGGGGCCTTCGCTGTGACACTGGAGCAGAGACATGGTGCCCAGCCCTTCTCCAAGCACCCCCAGCCCCGAGCTGCTGTGGGCCTCGAGACCCCTGGGCTGTCCACCTCACATCACATTGCTTATCCCCACTGCCCCGCCCCAGGCGGGTGCTGGGAACCCAGTGCCAGCCTCTCCATTCTTCAGGCCTCCCTTCGGGTGCCAGCAGGGCCCTGGCCCAGAGGCCTGGCCTTGCCAGGAAAGATAAGGCCGCAGCGCCCAACGGCTTGCCTTCAGTGCCCCTCCTTTTCCCGAAGAATGAACACAAAGGCCTGTTGTTCCCGCAGGGGAGCAGGCCTCCTCCTTGTGAAAGGAGATAAACCATTAGTGGGATCAGGGCCGCCTGGGGTTACAGCCCTGCTCCAGCCACCTGTCCCCGTAGCGCTGCACCGCCACCCTGCCAGGCAGGTGCCTGCTGTCCTGGGTCGCAGGCCTTCACACGCATGGCCTGGAGACGTCGGTGTCATGTGTCCCGAGTGACAGGCGAGGAAACCGAGGCTCAGCGGAGCTGAGCAACCCGCTCAGGGCCGCAGCTGGCGGGCGGCGCTGCCAGCAGGCTCTGCCCCGACCAGGATGCCAGGCTGACTCATTTGTCCTCCAAACAGGACAGGAAGGAGTGAGGTCACGCCGCCCACCCTGCCCGCCCGCGCCTGCCTCTGACTTGACATCCTAGACTAACAGACGCGACGGCGGGGAAGAAAATGCGAGGCCCTCAAAGGGACCCCTGGGGGTCAGGCTGCAGCCCCTGCCCCTCCTCCTGCAGTGTGGGGAGCCAGGGAGGCCCACCCGGGGACTCCCAGAGGCCCCAAGGACCCCACAGCTGCCAGCCATGCGTGCCACCACGGGGGAGCAGGCCGGGAGGCGGTCCAGGCTGGGAGATGGGGTCCCCTCCTCGCCCCCTGCTGCTGTAGGATTATGTCACAGGAAGCAGCTTAGTGAGGACACCAATAAGCCTGTCCTGAGGCTGGCACGCCAGGGATGCACGATCACCGTCAAAGACAGCCAGCTCTCGTCTTCCGCCCGGTGCCCGGGTACTTGAGTGACCGGCAGTGTGGCTCCCCCTCCCGTTTTACAGATCAGGAAACTGAGGCTCAGAGAAGGGAAGGGACTCCCCAGGAGACCTGGCGATGCTGTGGCAGAGCCCTCTGGCCTTGCCACGTGGCAGCCCGGCAGTGACCCGCGTCCTTGCTGGACTGGCCCTGTGACAGTCCACATGCCTGGAGCCAGGGGCCTGGTCCATGCAGCGGGCCCATGGTAGCCCGAGCCGATGGCGGCGAGGGAGAGGACGCAGGAGGGTGTTTGCCAAGGTCTTGCCGACAGCTATCCGAACTAAGTGGTTCCTGAAGGTCGCCCAGGGAACAGCAGCAACAGAGAAGGCGAGACTGCCGTTGAGCACCTACTATGCGCTGGAGACAGGGGCGACCCAGACTCTGCCCTCAGACGCTCACTTCTAGAGGGACACATGGATGGGACCCACATGGAAGGGTGGGGCTGTGCAGGGACAGTCACCACACACAGGGAAGGGGGGCACAGAAGGACTGTTCTGGGGACAACCAGGTGTTCCAGGAAGAGGGACGGACTAGGATGGACTGGAGAGAGCAAGGAGGCGCTCCACTGCCTTGGCTGCCCCTGGGGCCAGAGGGGACAGGTGCTGAGGGGCCCCCGGGTGAGTGGGGCTGCCGCGTGCCAGGCTGAGGGCTCAGACTTCACTCCCGTGGGAATCCTCCCTGGAGGGTCCCACCTCAGAAGGGCCACCAGGCTGAGGAGGAGAGCAGGTGTGGAGGGATCAAGGCGCTTCTCAAGGCCCAGGTATGGACACCAGGTGTCCCTGCGGTCCCACTCTGCCAGCTTCCCTGCCTCCCTCTCACAGCAGCCTGAGGCGTGGCCAAGGGAAGTCACTGGCTCTAAACGACAGAGCAGGGCGTCAGAGCCAGGGCAGCCTTGGTCGAGCCTGTCCTCTCTCGTTGCGGCGGTCCGGCCGGCGTCCTGGGGCGTCCTGCCCCGTCCACACACCTCAGGATCCACCCCCTGACTCAGTCTCTGGGTTTCCAACGCTCAGTCTGCTGGGTCTTCAGTGTGGCTCTGGAAGGCAGCAGCTGCTGCTCTCCCGGAGTCGGTCCTGGGCCTCCTCTCCCACTGACCCCATTTTCTCAGGACCATAAATCACCTCCTTAAAGGGGCCCGGAGGCCCAGGGGACCGATGATTGTCCTTGGCAAGCTGTGCGTCACCAGCCAATGAGGCCCAGGCTCTGGAGGCCCAAAGGCTGAGGCTGCACCTCCTCCGCGGGAGCCTCCCCTCCCTCCCAGGGCGGGCACCCCCTGCCGGGCCCCTATGGGACCCTGACTCTTCCTGCCTCCAGGGCATGACCTGTGGGGAGGTGCTGGGTAGGGACCCAAGGGGAGCCTGAAGCTGCCAATAAAGACCAATATTTGGAATCCACAGTCATCCCTCTGAATCTGCAGGAACAGGTTCCAGGTTAGGGAACCTGTCAGAGGTCCTCGACAGTCTTGTGTCCCCTCTCTCTGAGCTCATCTCCCGGCACTCCCTCACTCACTGCCCAAACCGGTCTTGCCTGTGTTTTTTTAAAGACCTGGTGTTCCCACCCCAGGGCCTTTACACCTGCTGTTTGTTCCGCCAGGAACACCCTTCCCTCAGAGATCCTTGGTCCTCACACCCCTGGTCCTTCTCAAAGTGACATGCTCAGGGAGACATCCCGGCCTCTCTCGGTGGCACTGCTCCGATTCTCCCTCCTGATTCCTGGGCCTCCATCCTTCTCACCTGGTCACCACCACGCAGCATGGTCATTTGTTGTGTTCAGACACCGTCCTGGCCCCGAGACCAGCTCCCTGAGGACGGGAGCACATGTCTGCTGGCCGCTGCAGGGTTCCTAGTGAGCCCCGCGGCTCTGCCCCCACTGGGCTGCACGCCGCACCCTGCACCCGCCTGCTGCCCCCGGGCTGCCCCTCCAGGAAGCCTCCCCGCCCACCCTGGGGGCTCCTGGCATGCTGAGCCACGTGCTGGCATCTGGGGACTGCTTCCTCGGCCACCCCAGCCTTCCTGGGACCTCTCAGAAGCAGAGGTCACAGCCTTGACCCCAGGGGTGCTGGGGCTGGACGCTGAGCATCAAGGGATGGACATCACCTGGGGACGCAGGTTTCCCAGGAGGATTGAATGCGTTTCTGAATCCAGAGCGTCCCCTGGGCACCCAGGAAAGACCGTGGGGGCAAGGCACAGTGAGGAGGACAGGGGACATGGGACAGGAAGAGGGACTCAGTAAGATGGTGTCCTTCCAGCCACAGGGGGAGCACAGGGTGTGGTGGCTCCTGGAGGGGGGAGAGGCGCAGGCGCAGGTAGCAGGTGGCGCAGGTGTCCTGGGTCAGGAGGGTGGGCTCTCGCTGGGGACAAAGCCACCCCGGAGGGATCCGAGAGCATCATTTCCCTGGCTCCCCACTCCAGCCGGTGCCTGCACTGGGCTGGATTGGGCCCCCGGGACAGCAGGTCCTGATCCCTGGCCCTTGTCACGATGCCTGTCGGGGGAGGGGCTGCAGGTGTCACCCAGTTAAGGCTCCTGAGCGGGAAGGTCATCCTGGATCATCCAAGGAGGCCCTGACGCCGCCACCAGTGACCTCATAAGACAGGGGCAGACAGAGATTAGAGAGGGGCAGGTGGCCACAGCGGCAGAGTGGCCGGAGGAGGCGCGGTGGGTTTCCTTCTGGAGGGGACACAGCCCCCCCACCTCGCTTCTGACCCAGGGCTGTAATGTGGACTTCAGGCTCCAGAACTACAAGAACGTTCATTGCTTTGTCTTACGTGACCATGGTTGTGGCTGGCTGGCTGTCTGTCTGTCACCAGCCCCAGAAACAAATACAGTGCCAGTGTCAATCTGCGTCAAGCAAGAGGGGAGGAGGCAGGCCAGCTCTGGGGATGGCAGCGCCGGCTCCCTGGGCCTCCACAAAGCCTGACCTCCTGTCCTGGCTCGGCGAGGTCTGCAGCATCCAAACCCCAGAGCTCCCCGTGGAAACAGAGGGTCCCAGGTGACCCCAGACAGAAGCCAGGCAGCAGCAGCAGCTCACAGTTAATCAGTCAGTCATTCAACAAACATCTGCTGATAAGTGCAGACAAAGACTCCAGACTCCGGGTTCCCACCCTCGGGGGCTGACCCTCAGACCAGGGAAGGTTCTCACAGACACAGCACAAAACTGGAACCCTATTCATGTCCCTCCTCCCTCTACCATTTCTCCCGAGAGCCTGTCCCAATAGGCCACATGCCCAGGAAAGAAGCTCTGCTTTATGGACCGAGATAAAAAAAATGAGCTCTCTGAAAACACCCTAGTGCCCCCATTCCATCCTTGAACATCCACTCTTTCAGTCATTTGTAAGTCCTATCTTATGCACAAGGAGACAAAGGCCCAGAGAGGTTATATGTCTTGTAAAAATCACCCAGCACCAGTGGGCAAAACTCCAATGTCAAAGTCATGTCAGTCTCTGATTCCTTAGCCCCTTCCCTCCTCTATTTTTCCACCTATCACCCAAGTGGTCAGGGACATAGTAGTGGACCAGACAAGGGCCTGGCACTCCAGCCTGCTGCAGCATCCATACCTCCATCAGACATATGGTGGGCTTTCCACATTGTAGCCTCCACTGAACACCCAGGACCCTCTTCTCACTTGTCCCACGGGGTTCAGGAACAGAACAGAACCGGTCCCTCTGGCGGCCTAACGAGGTCACTCTTAGCGGCAGACTGGGTTCCACTGTGCCCAGCTGACTGTGGTCTCCCTCTCCTGCCGGCTCACATTACGGCCACACCATCAGCCTGAACCTTGGCACCTCTGCTGGGCTGCAGGCTCCCGGACAGGGGTGCTCCTGGCTCCAGAGCTCTCCACTGACGGGCACAGCTTAGCAAGCTGGCCGCAGCAAGTCCACGAAGCCAGATGTGGCCCCCGGGAGAGGCAGCCCAAGGGCAGAGGCCAACGACCCATAAGAACCCACAGAGGCCATCGCCAGGTGCCCAGTGAGGGGCAACGCTGTCTGCACGGCCGTGAGTGGCCCGGGGGTGTGTCCCTCACCTGCTCAGCTACAGGGCCTCAAAGCTGGGGGAAGGACCACCCAGGGCAGGGCCAGTGCCCTGAGCACCTTCTCTGATGCCATCTGTACCTTTCTGATGGGGTTTGGGACCCACAGAAAACTCCACTGCTCCTCCCACGGCCATCTCGCACCAGCCTTCAGAGGAGGGGCCCTCGCTCTGGTCGCGACTTGAGGCAGGTGGAGCCCGTGGGCAGCTGCTTGGCGCCAGACCTGAACCCGGCTCCCTCCCTCCCCACAGCAGACAAGGCAGAGCTTTGCCCCTGGTCTGCAGGTCCCAGAGCCCCGGGGTGGTGGCCAATGAGCACATGGGAGGCTGCTCCGCAGCCTTAGTCACTGGGGAAATGTGACTGGAAACCGCAGGGAGATGCCACTTCACACCCGCGGGAGAGGCCACTGGCTGTGACCAAAGCACAGTGGCAGGTGTCTGTGAGCAGGTGGTGAAAACAGAACCCGCAGGCGCAGGGCAGGAGCGGAGCCGCGGTGGAGAGCAGCCTGGCAGGTCCTCAGAGCTCGGCCTAGCTCCCCTCTACCCGCCCCACAGCGCCACTGCCAGGGGGTACCCAAGGGGAGGATCAAGGTCGCCCAGAAACTGCACCCGGGTGCCCACAGGGCGTCATGAGGGCCAGGGAAGGAGAATGGCCAGACGTCGTCCACTGGTGACTGCATCCAGAGGCTGCGGCCGTCCCTGTGGTGAGACCCCATTCAGAAAGAAGCCGGGACAGGGGCTGCAGCGTGGGGGGACTTGAAAACCCCGTCCTGAGTCAAAGAAGCCAAAGGCACAGAAGCCCTGAGCCAGCTGAGTCCACTCGAGAGATGTGAGTCTGTAGAACGGGAACGGGCGGTGGCTGCCAGGGGCCAGCGGGTGTGCGTGACACTGGCAGGAACGGGATTTCCTTGGGGTGATAAAAAGGTTCTAAAATCGATTATTACCAAAAAATAATGATTTTAATAATAATAATAATAATAATAATAATAATAATAATAATAATGATAATAATGATAATAAAGGAGTCAGAACTGGAACCCAGGACTCTCCCCTCCAGCCAGCAGCCAGGAGCATCCTGGCCCTCCCCTTGGCCTCCTCGGGCCCCTCAGAGGGGCCAGTCCCACTCACAGGGTCCCCGTTGCTGTCCTGAGGTTAAGGTCACCAGGAAGACCCCACAGGGGCAGGAAGCCCAGTGTGGGGGTGGCCCCGCAGACTCAGCTGGCAACGCGAGGGCCTCCTCTGGAGCAGTGGACATGCAGGGTCTCCCGGTGGCCCTGTTTAGGAAACCTCTCCTGGCTTAAGCTCAACGGGTTTCAATCAGAAGGGGGTGTTTTTTTGTGTGTTTTGTTTTTTTCTTTGGGTTTATTTATGTACTTATTTTTTAGGTCTAACACTCCTGACTCAGCCATGCAACCCAGGTAAGATGGGGCGCCCCCTCTGAGGATCACTGTCCTGCAGGGAGACCTCACAGGCTCCCCGGGGCCACCCTGAGCCTGAATGGCCACCGTCTCACTGTCGGCCTGCACAGAACAGGGGCTTGGTGCCTTCTGGCTGTGAGAGCGGAGTTGGTGGGTCCTAGGGCTTCACTTGGGCCTCCCCGACCCTGGCTGGTCCCCTTGCTGAGACCCCGAATTAGAGGGGGCACCCAGCTTCCCTTTATAACCCTGACCCAGAATAGGCCTGGGTTGGTGGGTGTGTCTTGAGGACCTAGACTGGGGTGCCCTGCAGGCCCTCACCAAGAGCCCCGGCCTTGCCCACAGTCTTCTCCCACCCGGGCCAAGCCCACCCCCAGTGCAGGGCGTGGCCCTCCCTCCTCCCTGCAGACCCCCAGCTTCCCTCAGGCCAGGCAGCCTATCCCCCAAATGCGCCTGGGCTAGGCACAGAGGCCTTCCCTGCCCCTGGGCTCCACCCTGGGGCCAAGGGGGACAGAGCTTGGGGCCCTCCCCCTCCCAGTTTCCAGGGGAGCTGGGAGTCGGAGGCTTGGTTTTCCTGGATGTGGGGGCTGTTTTTCTGTCTCTCTAATTGTGCTCACCTCAGGCGTTAGGGCCTGAGAGGTGGCACCGTGACTCCCAAGGCTGTGACAAGCACAGGTAAGAAAACAGATGGGGGCGCAGCCCAGGGCAGGGCAGCAGCACAGGCCCAGTGAACGGACCTCTCACCTGGAGGACCTGGGAGCCCTGGGGGAGGGGCCTGCCCGCGGGAGGGGCCAGCACAAGGTGTCCACACTTCTGGGACACCAGGTAGCCAGAAGTGCCCTCCTGCCGCAGGACTGGGACGGTGCTGGGTTGGGGGAGAGTGGCTACGGGTGTGGCTGAGCCCACGCTGGTCATGGGGCAGAGCCAGGGACCCAGCTTGATTGTAGTCACTTAGGAGCCAGCAGCTACTCCAGACAGGAGGCTGGCGCTGCCAAGGAGCCGCGGGCTCTGGGCTGGGCTCCAAGGAAGAGGTGAGTTCCTCTGTGTCACGCACCTGCCCAGGACTGTGGAAACCTCCCCAGAGACAAGGGACCTGGAGGCCAGTGCTGTAGTGACCACTGGCCCAGGGCCATGCCTCCGGCTCCCCCACCCAGGACCTGCTCTCCAAGAAAGGCGGGGGAGGCTGGTTGGCTTCCCTTGGCTCCTTCTTGAGCCTGCTGTGACCCAGCCCCCGTTTTGGAAGGAGTGCGCTGAGAGATGGCCCGGCCTGCGCCTGCACGGGGTGACGTGGGGCGAGTCACTGAGTTCGTGTAGACCGAGTTTGCTCACCTGTAAAATGGAGCCATCACGTCTACCGAGCAAGGTTCTACCGGGCGGCGTGTGTGTGAGAAGGGAAGTGTTAGGTCGGTGGCAGCGACTTGGTGGCGACTTAGTGGCAACTTAGAACAAGCCTGATCTGACAGGAACCTCTTGTGAAGGGCCTACCCTACGGGTTCTCAGCAGTTGGTGAAGGCGAATCCCACGAGAGGAGACTCGGGGTTGAAGCCCCTGCTCTGGCCTCACACCGCAGGGCCCAGCAGGACACCCTGCGCACAGCACATGGTCAATAAGCCACCATGCGACAGAATGTCAGCTCAGACTGTGAGCAGGTCCCTTCAGCCGGCAGCGGCGGGGGGGTGTCTTCTGCAACTGTATCAGGGCTTGGCCTGTTTTCCACCCCGAAAAAGCAAAAAACAAGGGCCGGGGTCATGGCCCAGCGGTAGAGGGCTTGCCTAGCATGCATGAGGCACTGGGTTCCATCCCCGGCTCCACATTAAACAAACAAACAAAAAAGCAGAAACAAAATCCTGGGGGTGAGCTTCCTAGAAGGTGTGTTTAGATTTAATAGAGAGCAGGGGTCAGGGGCTGGGCTGTGGCTCACCCTCTCCCTCCCGTGGGGCTCAGCGATCCCATTCGCCATTCCAGCAGACCTCACTGGCTCTTGGGGAAGGGCTTGGGGACATTCCCAGGCTCTGTGGTCTCATCCCGGTACACACGTGGCCCCCGAGGCTGTGCATTTTTATGTGATTTGTCCAGCTCTGCACACACATGCTGTGAGTTAGTGGGGCAGCCTGTGATTAAGCTTCTATCGCTGATGACACAAAATCAGGGGAACAGTGTCCACTTCAGAGAAATGGAGTCTCCTTGCAGTTTATACAGAGTCTCTGTTTTGGATCTGCGCCCGACAATCCGGCCCCAAGCCCTACCCACCCCAATTCCCTCTTTTGTGCCTTAGCAAATAAATTGTCAAATGAGATTTTTTTGGCCATTAACAGCCAATAGGTTTCTCTTGTGAAGGTTTTTCCTTGCTGATATTAGGACCGAATCCTTCAGAAATCTATTTTTGCGCTTCCCCTAGACAACACGAATCTGTTCTTCACGACTGTGGAGGACGCAGGTCTGAGATCAGGGTGGGCAGACATGGTTTCTTCTGCAGCCTCTCTCCTTGGCCTACAAATGACTGTGTCCCAGATCTGTCCCCTTCCTGTTTCTGCCCCAAAGTCTTTAAAATTGGGGAATAAAAAAGTTTTTTAACTGAAAGGTGACATTGTGTGATCTTATTATGTACGACGTCATGTTCCGAAGTGTGTGCACCTTGTGGAATGGTTAAGTCTAGCTGATTAACAAGTGGGGCAGCTCATTTACTTATCATGGTTTTGTGCTGAGAGAACAAAAGAACTCCCACAGTACACTCCTCAAGAATGCAGTATGTCCCCATTCACTAGTCACCTGGCTGAATACTAGAGGTCCTGAAATTTATCCCCCCAGCCATTGCCCCGGGTCCCTGGTGACACCCTTCTATTTCAGGGGATCAACCTTTTTCAGACTTCGCGTGTGACTGGCATCAGGCAGGGTTTGTCTTTCTGTCTGGCTTACATCACCAACACAGGTTCACCCTGTGCTGGGTCATCCGTGCTGTCACAAATGCAGGATTTCATCTTTTTGTGGCTGAACAGTCTTCCATAGCATAATAGACTGCATTTTTTTAAAAAACCCATTCATCCATTGACGAACACTCGACCTGGCAAGGATTCCTTTCATAAGACCTCAGAAGCCCAGGCGAGGGGCTGGGGCATGGATGGCTCTGTGGTCGAGCACTTGCCTAGCATGAGCAAGACCCAGGGTTCAGTCCCCCGTACTGCAAAACAAACACAAAAACCCCTCACAGGCACCAGAAGAATAAATAAGACCAATGAGGTGAGTGGGATTACAGTCGATAGGCAGAGACACAACCTACACGACAGGAGGGAACACCTGCCGACACTGTGGCCCCAGTCCTTGGGCTCTGCCTCTGTGGAGTCGCCAAACCAGGATCAAAAGTTTGAGAAAGATGTTACATTGTTGCTGTCCTGCACCATGTGGGGAGGCCTACAATGGTTCTGTCTGTGCTGAACAGGTAGAGACATATTTTTCTTGTCATCTTTGCTTAAATAACACAGTGTAAAACTATTTACCCAGCTTAGGTCGCGTTAGACGTTGTGAATAATCTAGAGATGATTGAAGGCCCAGGGGAGGATTGTGGGGGTTATATGCACACCCCACACCATTTTCTATAAGGGACTTGAGCAACGGGGATTCTGGCATCTTCAGGGGGTGCTGGAGGGGCCCCCTGAGGATATCAAGGCAGGACCATATGCATCTGTCATGAGCTTCATATGCAGAGTATACATAAGGAACTCAAACAGCTCAATAGCAAGATACCAAGTAATCCGATTAAAAGGGGCAAAAGATTTGAACAGACAGTTCTCAAAAAGACACACAGATGGCCAACAGGTATATAAAAATTTGCCCACATCACTAATCATCAGGGCAATGCAAACTGAAACCACAAGAAAGCACCTCGATCCTGCGGCAATGGCCGTTATCCAGCAGAGCACAGCCGAGCGCTGGCCACATAGGAAGAAACAGGAGCCCGCACACTGTTGGTGTAAATGACGACAGTCATCATGGAAACAGTGTGGAGGGGCCTCAAAAACTAAGAGCTACCATAGGACCCCGCTTGCCCACTTCCGGTCTATCACCAAAGGCAGTGAAATCAGCCTGCAGAAGAGATACCCGTACACCCAAGGCCACTGCAGCACCACTCAACACGACCAAGACATGGCATCAACCTCACTGTCCAACGGAGGGGTGGATGATTTTGTGCCTTGAAGTGCAAATTGAAGTTACATGAGAGAAGGGTGCTTTGAAAGACCTTGCCCCGTGCTTTGTGATTTGCATGTTGGAAGTCTCATGATCAACATTTTAGATGCTGGGCGACCACGGCTCGCACAATATATATATTATGAAGGGTTCACAACTAAAATGGATCACTTTTTTTGAAGGAAGAAAAAAAAAATAGGAGGATTGTAAGTTTGAGGCCAGCCACAGCAATTTGGTGAAGCCCTAAGCAACTTAGTGAAACCCTACCTCATAATAAAAAATAAAAAGGACTAGGGATGTGGCTCAGTGACAAAGTACCCCTGGGTTCAATCTCCAGCACCAACAAAACAAAATGTCAATAGGGAAACAGTCCAGAGTGGGCAGATATGACGACTGTTCTATCATGGAGGCCTGTCTCCACCCTCTTGCCTCCAGTGAGATGCCAGTGGCAAGGCAGGGTGTCCCTTCCTGGTGGGAGCATTTAGTTGCTTGTGCTTGGTGTCTTCTCAGGTAGCAGGGACTCGAGAAACATGGGTCGCTGCTGGAGGATGTCACTGAGCCACCGTGAGGGGACCTGCCCTGGGGAATCACCAGACCCGAAGTGAACAAGCTCCTTCGCTGCTTTGAACGCTGCAATTAGATTTTTCCATGCAGACCACGCCCGTCCTGACTTACAGGCAGTTCATAAGAAACAGGCTGGTTTCATACATTTTAACATTGAAATAAACACAAAGTCAAAACCTGAAATTGGACATGTGTGACCGCAGATGTTCCACCTGTTTCAACGCCCAGCTTGAGTTTACCTGGACTGTACAGGGCCAAGGAAAGTGCCAGTCAGGTGGCTGTGGAGGCAGCTTTGTTTCTTTTTAAAAATACAACAGTAATCATCGTCGTCATCATCATCATCATCATCATCAACTAACTTATTGCCTCAAGAATGCTGAATTCAGATTGACCCAATACTTAAAAAAACAACAACAACAAAAAAAAACAGAGTAGATCAGTTTAAAGTCTAAGTTGAATCCTTAACAGTCTGTGACCTGTATTTATTGTCACATATGAAGAATCCCCCAGGGTATTTCAGGGTATTTCTGCTGGGGCGGGGCTCTAGCAGGAAAACTGATGCCTTTGCTGCTCAGAGGTCCCCGGCCTGTGGGAGGACAGGGGTGAGCAGGTGTACCCACCCACCTGGCATCTAAACTCGGGCCACGTGTGCATGTCCACGTGCTGCTAGCCCATGGGATTCAAGGCCAGTGATCACAAAAGGATAGCCTCCCTGAGTCCAGGAAGGGAGGGAGGCCTGTCCATGGTCAGAGTGGACATTCCTGCATGCTGCTCAGGAGCCCAGGCTGGCATCGTTCAATGCCATTAGCCAGCAGGAGGGGCAGAAGAGGAAGACAGGTGCAGTGTCCCCCGGGAGCCTCAGAACTCAGGGTCCCTAGAGGAGGCTGGTTGCCCCAAGCCTCAATAATAAGCTGACTTTGGGCAGGAGAAAAGGATACCTCAGCACAGCGTGCCCTGGGCGGCTGTGAGGGAATGCAGCCTGAGAAACTGCCTGTCCCATCCTTGCCAGGTGACTTGGAGCCAGTCTGTCCTTCTCTTGGGCCTTGGATTCCCCTTGAAGACCATGGGGGGTCCTATGGGCAGGACCACGGGGCCAGGGCTGGGTTCTTCTGCTTCTGCCCGGCTTCCTCTCTAGGCCTCCTCGTGAGGCTACCTCACAGGTGCCCAGTGCCTCTCCAGTGACAGTTTAAAGATGCATGCCCAATCATCACGATCACTTATTTCTAATTATACTAAAGAGCTATAGTAACAAAAGCAGCCTAGTATTGACATAAAAACAGACGGGCAGGACAATGGAACCGTATAGAAGACACACAGAAAACCCCACATGGATACAGTTATGCGATCCTTGACAAAGGGACCAAAAACATACACTGGAATAAAGACAGCCTTTTTAACAGATGGTGTGTTGGGGGGACACTAAATATTCACATTTAGAAGAATGAAACTTGATCCCTATCTCTCACCCAACACAAAAGTCAACTCAAAGTGGATCAAAGACCTCAGAACTAGACCAGAAACACTGCGACTGCTCCAAGAAAATATAAAAGGCCCAGGCATAGATTTCCTTAACAAGACCCCTAAAGCTCAAGAAAAAAAATCAAGTGGGATGGTGTCCAATTAAAAAGCCTTCTGCACAGAAAATGAATCCAGAGTGTGGAGAGAGCGCCTCCAGAATGGGAGAAGATCTTTGCCAGAACTCAAAAAACCCACACCAAAAAGAGATTCCATCAAATGGGCAAATGAGCTAACAGACATTTCTCAGAAGAAGGACTGCCAATGACCAACAAACCTATGAAACAATGTTCAATGTCCTCAACCATCAGGGAATGCAACACTGTAACTGGGGACAATGTAACCGGGGAACGCCCCAGTTACAATGGCAGTCATCAGGAATACAATAACAATCAGTGCTGGCGAGGATGCGGGGACAAAGAACACTAGTACATTGGCGGTGGGATTGCAAATAAAGGCAAATACTGTGGAAATCAGTGTGGATTCCTCAAAAGGTTAGGAACATGATATAATATATGATGTGTCACCCAGCTATTCCACTCCTCACTATTTATCTATAAGAACTAAAATCAGCATGCTATAGCAATACATGCACACCAATGTTTATAGCTGCGTGACTCACGATAGTCAAGTTATAGAACCAGCCTAGGCCTCTGTCAACAGGTCAACGGGTAAAGAAAATGTGGTGTACATACACCATGGGGTTCTTCTGCTCAACTGTAAAGAATGAAATTCTGTCATTTGCTGGTAAGTGGAAATTGAAATTATGCTAATTGAAATTATCCAGACCAGGAGACAAGTGTTGAAGGTTTTCTCTCATATATAGAAGGTAGAGGGGAAAAAAAGGAGGGGTAGAAAAAAGGGGATCTCATGAAATTAGAAGGAAGACAGTGGAAGCTTTTTGTCACCACCCCTCACAAAGAACGTGACTGAGGGTCAGAGGGCAACGTGTGCATGGTAGGCATGGGGACCTCCTCTGATCTGGCTTTCCCTCCACGTGGACTTGCTTTCTCAGATGGAATCTCAGCCACTGTCGGGTCTCTCCAGGTCACCCTCAGCCCCCGCCCCTGCCTTCACCAGCCCTCTATACAGCAACGTCCAGATCTCCACTTAGCCACTGTCCCCCATATCCCGAGTTGGCCTCACCCCCTCCCCCCAGGACCATCCGACCTCTCATCCTCCAGATTCTGTCTTCAGTCCCTCCACCCACAGCACTGAAACAATCCAGGCACCCCCTTACTCCAGAGCCATCGCTGGCTCCCTATTACACAAGAGAGGAAGCCTGAGCTTACACAGGAGATGGAGGGTCACTGGACTGGCTGGCATGTACTTATCCTATCCTGAATGCCCACCCATAACTGAGTCTTAGACAGGCTAAGTGACTTGCCCGGGCCACAGAGCCAGGGAGCAGCAGAGCAGGAATTCAAACCCTGGGCTTGGATCCACCTACATTCCTTGCTCTCTGAGACTCTGCAGCCTGCTCTGTGGTGCTCAGAATAGTGAAGTTGAGCTGGAAACCTTCCCAACACCAAAGAAGGTGGGGTGTGGTGGGGCGACAGCAGGAAGACCGGATTCGCTTCCTGCAGAGAGGGGAAAGGGTATATCTCAAGGTCAAAGGCCGGAAGAGACAATCCACACACCCAGGATGTGTAAAGCCAGTCCCTTCTGCCTCCCTGTTCCATGCCCCCACCCAGAATGGCCGGCGGGTGCTCAGCACTTTAAGACCCTGACTCCAGACCAGCGAGGGTCACTGCCAGTCCCCTATTTTACAGATGAGGACGCTGAGGCTCAGTAGGTACCTTGCCTGCACCTCGGAGGCAGAGCCAGGCCTGGAATGCAGGCAACTGTAAAGGACGCGCCTCCACTGGCCTGAAGTGTGGCCTAGCGGTCCCTGCTATAAATATGGTGCTGACTCCCTGGTAACTCTAGCCTGGTGCTGCCTGCCCAGGCGCCTGGCCATAAATCCCAGAGTGGAGCCCGCCACCTCCTGCTGCGCTCCTGCTCTGCGGAATTTTCCTGATGCCCTAACAAGGTACCACATTTTTTTTTTCCCTACAGGCTCCAAATTATTGCGGGCAATGTTGAGCTAACTGTCTCTGAAATGGGGATGGGGGGGGTCGCAGCAGACAACAAAGCCCTCCAAGGCCAGCCCAGCCACCTCCCATGTGCAGGGTAGGGCCCCCTGGAGAGAGATCTGCTTGGGGCTCCAAGCAAACCAGTTGGGGACATGCATTCAAATCTCTGCTCCACCAGATGACCTTGGGCCAGTCCTTGCTTCTCTGAGATCGTTTGCTTCAGAGCACTCTGCAGTGGGGTTGGCATGTCCACAGTGTCCAGGACCCAGGAGATAATTTGGTTCCTTTGTTTCTTTCTCTGGGTGGCAGCTTAACTAATGGTTGAATAATAATAACAACAGCTAACAAGAAGCCAGGCTTAGCTTTGGGTCATTTAATTCTTACTGCACCATAAGGAGCTGATGTTCTATTATTGTCCCCGTTTAACAGATGAGAAAAATGAAGACCCTGTGCTCTTGTGTAATTTGCCGAAGGTCACACAGATTGTGAGTGGAGAACTGAGATGTTCCTGTTGTTGGAACGGGTCCAGGGATTGCTGACGAAAAACCAGGTAGAAGCATCTCAGGGCATCTTGTGCCCCCATCGCTGTGGGGCAGGGATCCTAGACAGGCGTGGACCTCAGGCCCCATAAGTAACATGCTCCCCTTGCCAGCCTGCCTGGATTCCTGCAGACCTGGCTCAGTGTCGGGCCCCATGCTTCACCGACAAAGACCACCACACAGGATTTTGTCACCAGGGAAACCAAGCCCAGAGTCTGCCCAGGGCCACCATTCCAGCCAGAACAGACAGGGTCAGGATGGAGCACTGCCCTGCCTCCAAGCCCAAACATCCCTGTCCTGAGCAGTGAGTGACAGGGAGGCCCACAAGTCCTCCCGTCCCAGGCGACACACAGGCACTCAGCACCCATTCCATCACCCCGATGGCTAAATATTGTCCCTGCCTTCCTGAAATACTCATCTCCTTGCGGCTGGCTTTACAAGCTGCTGAAAGCAGGGCCATGTCCCTGGTGAAGGGAGAGTGCTATTCCGGGTTCGCGTCAGGTGTGGGGCACCGCCAGCCAGGAGGGGCTGTCTGCCGGCTCCCCCGGCTCTGGTGGCCTCAGCAGCCCGCGAGCGATGCCTGGCAGCCACACAGCTGGCGCCTGATGAAGAGGGCGAGGTCAGGCTGCTGTTGTCCATGTCCCCCTCCCCAGCACACACAGAGCCAGACCCAGGCACCAGGACTGTCCGTGAAACCATGCCCTGTGCTGCCCACAACCTACCCCAGCAGCTCTCAGGACGGCTCGGCAGGCCCAGGAAGGGTTTTAGGATAAGGCTTCCGTGGGCCAGAAGCAAACTGTGGCTTCCAAAGGAAGCCCTGCCGGAAGAGATGCCCAGGGCTCCGCCTCTCTGGGCTCCTGCCCTGGGGGCCACTCACTTCTCCACGGGGGCCAGGAGGTGCTCATACACGCCAAGTGGGCGCAGGCAAGCCCTGTCACTCATCATTGCATTGAATTGCCACTGTCTCCATTTTCACCTGGGGACACTGAAACTCAGAGAAGTTAAGCCACTTGCCCAAGGTCACCCAACCTGGAGAGGAAAGAACTGGAGTTGAATCCAAAGAGCCCAACTCCAGAGTCCCTGAGCAACCCCTGGATTAGGCTGTCCCCAGCCCTCGCACCACTGCAGAGCTGCTCCTTTAACTGAGGGCAGCCAGGGGTAGCCAATCGCCCCCACAGCCTCCGGCCCCAGAGAGAGTGGAGGGCATGTGGGCAGGCCCCAGAACCGACCACCTCTCCACTCACCTGTGGCCTTGGCAATTTCTAGCCTAGAGGGTTCTGGGGCTCATGGGGCCCTTGCCTTTTGCCGGTGGGCAGGGGACTCAGGAATTCCCAGCCATCTCAGACTCCCAAGGAACCTATGGACTGTCCCCCAGTTAAATGTTCACACACACTGATTTGCATGTGGTGTCAAGGGCCTGTGCCACCCTGAGCCCACCTCAGGGTCTGGCCCGGGTCTAAGTCCCTGCCTCCCCGTGGGCCAGCAACTCCCCTCCCTGGGCTGGTAGCCTGGGACTTCCTGCCCTAGCCACGGGGAGCAAGGGTGCGGAAGAACTTGACTTTGAAAGCGAAGCTTCCCCAGGCTCGAAGCCCTGGTGTCACAAGAGGAGGACGGGGGTCCAGCCCCACAGCTGCCTGCAGCCTGCAGGGGCCCAGTGCCCTCAGCGACCGGCGGCCTCAGCTCTGCAACCGGAGCCCTGGCAAGTAAATATAGCGCTGCCACTCACCGGCCGAGGGGCCCTCGCCGTCCGACATAGTGCAGAAGATGGGGCAGCCGCTGGCCACCAGCCTGCAGGGACACTCAGGACTCCTCAGTGGCTGTCACCCACCCAGTAGGGATTGGGGCTGTTCCGTGTCCAGCCCCTAGGCAGTGTCCCGCCTCGGCCAGCCCGGCCACCCCCCCATGCTGGGCTGGGCAGATAAGAGCGTGCTTCAGTGCCAGGAGCCCGTGCGATTGGTGGATAATTCTGGGCACTGCCCTCCCCTGCCTGGGGCCTCTCCCAGGCAGCCCCGGAATGTTGCTGAGAAGCTGCTGCACCCCGGGTGCACGGAGGGCCCCCAGGACCCCCGTGCCTGGGATCTCAAGAACGCCCGTTCATTCTCCACTTGAGACCGATCCTGCCCACCCAGCCAGGGACACGTGTGGGCCTTTAGGGACAGAGAATGAAAGGTGATGCTGCCACCGAGCAGCGCTGATACCAGGAACCACATTACCGCACTTGTCCTGGTCCCGCGTGCCCTCTGGATGGCCACACCATGTCTGTGACACAGATGGAGTTAAGTGGCCCACCCAAGGCAACCCGGCCCACGAGGGGTGTGACCGGGACCTGGAGCCAGGCTGTCTGTCTCCAAAGCCACAGGAAGGCCTGACCTGGCCTTGGACTGTTTGGCTGAGAGCAGCCAATGCTTTGGAGCACCTACGGGTGCAGACTGCTCCATATGTGTTGGGGACAGCAGGGAGGGAAGGCCCCCAGGCAGCCAAGCGGTTCCGTGGTACTCAGAGAACATGAGCACCCAAGCTCACCACGGCTTGTTTCGCGGAGGCTCACTGAGAAGAGCCGGTTATCACCCTGCAGGGCTGGGGGCTTCCAGGAAGAGCCGGCATTTAATTCCTTGTTATGGGACAAGACAGGTTTCTCAGGGCAGGTGCAAAGGTCAGAGGAGCCTAAGCCAATAAGCCTGTCGGGGATCCCCAGCTGGGGCTAAAGGCGGTGGTGATACCCAGGAAAGAAGGACGGTGTTTGTGAAGGGGAGGCATTCAGGGCTGGGGAAACCCAGGGAGGCTTCCTGGAAGAGGGGCAGATGCTGGTGCTGATGATCAACCAGCCTCAGAAAACTGAGAGGGTGTGGAGTCGCAGGGCAGGAGTCCTCGGCCCCACTCCACCGAACGTTCCCTCCTCCCCCTTCCACATCTGGATGCCAGCCCAGGACTACTAAGTCCCAGCTGGAAGCCCAGCTGCTCTGTGGCAGGGCGTGGGGCAGTGAGCACGGGCATCAGGGGAAAAGGCAGATGTGGGTCTGAAGCCAATTTCCCCCTCAAGATCCTCGCCTGGGGATGGGTCCTCGAAGACTAACCAGTGGGAAGGGTCACAGGTTTCAGATATCCCCCAGGTCAGCATAGCTGGCACTGTATCCCCAGCACAGGGGCATGGCAGGGAAGAGGGCTGGTGGCCTCTGGAACTGAGGCCAGTTGTAGATACCAGAGAGGAGCAGGGGCTGGGTCAGGCCTGCCTCCGGGCCCCGAGTTGTTTATGGCTGTGGCCACCTTGCCGCCCCTCCACACTTGGTCCCTGTGTCACCCCAACTGTGGAGCGCTAATGAGCACCTCCTGTGTCCAGTTCCTAGGCCACGCTTGGGAGCAGGAAGAACCCTGTCCCTGCCATCAGGCACGCACAGTCCCATGTGACAATGCAGAACACCTGCTCTGAGCCCCTAGTATGGGCAGATTTCATGGAACAGTGACTTACCTCCGGGGGTCCCAGGAGACTGCCACGGTCCAGGCCAGGCGCCCTGGGGGTGCCACATGCCCTGGAAGGGGCTGCCGCAGAGATCCCAAGGAGGGCGTCTTCTTGGTCACTGCCAGGTGGGCTGCAGGAACGGGGCTGGAGGGAGCCTGGTGGCAGAGGGACCTGGGTCAGATGCCAGCTCTGCCAGCCCTCCCTGGTGAGGAGAACAAACCAGTCCCTGGCCTTGGCTTCCTGCCTGTGAGGGGCTGCAATGGAAAGGACCACCAGGGCAGAGATGCCCCCAAGGGGCGTCCCACCTCCCCACCCTACAGACGTCTGTCCGTCTGTCCCTATGTCCCCCCCACACACAGCCCAGTGCCGGCTCCTGCATGTAGTCCGCTTCCCCTTCCTGTCCCTGGCCGGAGTCCCTTCCTGTTCTCTTTATTGTGGGAACATGTGTCGCAGCGAAAAAACAACTCAACTCGCCACTCCTGAGGTCATCGCAGTCGCATGCCCCCCCCCAACGTGCCTGCAAGTGGATGTGGGGGTGTGCTCGGGTGTGAGTGTGTGTGGGCCTGGCAGCGTGCATGTGAGGAGGCAAGCGTGGCAATGTGGGGGGACCATGTGAGCACCGGTGGGTGCCGGCGTAGGAGCCGTACCCGCATCGGGCGGGCGTGAGGTGTGCACACGCCCTTGGCTGCTACCAGCTCATCAGAAATCCCACTTCTCCCAGGTGGTCTGTGTGCCCACCAGCCCCTGGGGGGCTGCAAGGGTTTGATGCCAATTTCAACAACTACTTGGTGGGCACCACAACATGGTGGCTGCTCCTAGTGCTTCAAAGAGACCTGGGGGCAGCCTCTTGAGGCTCACAGCTCATGGGGGCCGGGTGGGGGGCACCAGTGGAGGAACCAAGGTCAAGAAGGAAGGACAGGTGGTCACAGACCTCGGTAGAGGGTCCTTGGGCAGAGACCTGGAGGTGAGGAATGGGTGGGGGAGCAGGCAGGAGGAGAAGGGCTTGTAGGGGGAAGGGGCTTGGAACAGCCCAGGAATAGTGAGAGAACTGGTCATGCAGGAATGGGGGCCATTTGAAGTGGAACAGGGCAATGGAAGAGGACACCCGTCTACTGGACATCAGTGGGGCCGGCCCAAGCTGGGCGTCCAAATGAGGCAGGTTGGAGAGGGCCCCGCTTCCCATCCCTGCCAATGCACAGGCCGTCCCCACCTCAGGAGTCCCACGCCTCCTCCCTGGTGGCACCCCCCTCTCCCTGGGCCTTTGGTTCCTCTGTAAATAGAGGCAGGACGGGCCTTGGTGGCCATGACTGGAAGGACAGGCCGTATTGGGTGGGACCACGCCTGCTAGGTGTGGCCTTGGGCAGGCCTCCTGCCACAGGACATGGCGGGAGGATGGGATGCCTGAAGCTCCTCGAGGGTCTGGCCAGTGACACGGGCACAACTTCCACGGCCTCAGGCCAGAACAGACGCCCCCTGCAGCTCAGGGAGAGCCCTGAGCCTGAGACACATGCACGCATCTGCACACACACGTGACTCAGACACACGTGACTCAGACACACGTGACTCAGGCATGCAGCCCCGCATACACATCGCCACCCAGAGACAGGGACCATGGGAACACAGCGAGACACGGGGAGACAGAAGCCGCTGCCCATATAATGCTCACACACAGGGGTCCATACATGTGGGCCTCACCCCCCCCACGGATTGCACACAAATATGGACACAAAAGGAGCACACGTGTGTGCACGTGCATACACACACACACACACACACACACACACTCCAGCAAAGCGTGGGAATTAATTCCCCCCCCCAGCCCAGATACCCCTAAGCTGACCGCCACCTGGGTGGCCTTGGACAACCCTCCCAGACTCCAGGCTCCCGGCCAGGAAAGAAGCCTGAGAGGCCCCTCCAGCTGCACTGAGTGTCCCTGGGGTGTGAAAAGTGGGACTCTCCTGGGTCCCTTGGGGATAACTCCTCATATCTGGGGTGGAAGCAGAGAAGCCATTGTCATTAGTGAAGGGGGACAGGAGCTGGTAGGAAGGCCTCCCAGGCTCAAACTCTCAGGCTCCACAGCAAGATGAGGCTCCGAGGGGCTGTGCCTCTGCCCTCTGGCACGGGGAGAGGGCACAACCCCTTGTCTGTATCACAGGGTTACAGAGCAGCCGGGCCAGGCTGGCCTCGTGGCAGGTATTCAACAGAGGTAAGTGCCCCTCCATCAGTATCAATGCTCCTCCTTACCCAGGGAGGGGCTAGCTCTTTCCCTGGTACCAGGGCCACCCAAGCCACATAGGCCCTGCCCTTGGGATAGGGATTGAGGGGGCCACACAGCTGCTGTCACCCCCTGGGGCCCACCAAAGCCAAACCATCAGAGTTGAGCCCGAGGAGAGGGGCAGGATGGAGATGGCCCTGTGCCCCTGCCCTGACAGCATGGACCTGGAACTCTCCCTGGCCCTCTGGAAGGGCAGGTCTCTTGCTGCAGCTGCCCCCTCCCCTGCCCAGGCCCCTCCAGGGTGGGTGCTGTCCAGTGAGGCAGCTCCAGTGGGCCTGGGCCTCCTCCAGGACCACACCCCTTGTCAAGCTGCCCTTTCCACCTGTCACTCTCCCTTGGCAGGGAGAACTCCCAGGCTGGGCCTCTGGCTGGGGTGGGCATACCTGGCTGCCCAGGGTCTGACTGGCCAGTAGGGACTGCCCACAGAGGACAGTGCCAAGGGTATGACTATGGTTTCCATAAGCTAGAAGGACTTACAGGTAAGGGGCTTGCTCTAGAAGAAATCAATGTTTTTAATACTCCCAGTAAAAGTGGGCATGACTCTCCCCTCCATGACCCTGCTTCAGAGACATGCCCCTCCCTCAGTAGCAATTGTCCCCACACCCAAGCCCCAGGTAGCCCCTGTGTCTGTCCAACATCCAGTTGGAGTTACTTATGGACATCCAGGCAGAGATGGGAGGTTGTCCGAAGCCCAGCAGAGGCCTGGGTGGATGTGGATTTATGAGTCACCCAACCCTTGTGACCCTCCTGACTCTGGACCACCGTAAAGGACTCAGTGCCTTCTTGACCATGATTGCCAGGAGAAGCCAGCTCAGGCTCCCTAACAAGGCCCCTCCAGAACCTTCTAGGTAGGCAGCTATTTGCTGGGACCATGGGGCACAGCCTCAGTCCACCCACATTGGCGGAGGAGGGCCACCAACCCAGGACCCAGAGCAGAAAGGAAGAAAATCCCACCTTTTCAGGCTAGATCAAGACTCACCCATCCCTGCAGGCCAAGGCCCCTGAGGTCACCCCCAGCCCAGCCTGGGCTACTAGCGAGCTGGCTGGGATAGCTGGCTCATTTCAGAGTCCCTCTTCGGGGGTCCCCTAGGAGTTGCAGCAGCTGAGTGCTGAGGAGGCACAGTCAGGGGTGCAGATCCAAAGCCCGTGCCTCCCCACATCCTGCGCTCGCTCAGGTTTACCCGCGAGGGAACCTGCAGAAAAGGCCCACTGCCCAAGTCACACGGGAGGGAGGAGAAGGCCGGGTGGGCACCGGGACTCTTCAGAGCCGCCTGGGGTGAGGGGGCCACTCCCGACCTCCCCTTTGAGCGTGTCTACCCAAAGCTCTCTGCTCCGGTGGCCCCGGTCCGCTCCCACCGCGGCTAGCCCCTCTGCCCGCTTGCCAGCGTCCCACCGCCAGACCCGGACGGTGCCCACACGCAGCGATGGGAGACCACCAGCTCGGTGGCCGTGCCTCTGCGCGCCCAGGTATTGCTCGCCTGGCAATCTCGCCGCGCCTCGGTGGCCGCCCCCCTGTGACACGGAAACGCAGGCCCACCCCAACCCAGTGGTCAGGGGATGCCCGAGACGGCCGGCCGGCGCGGGTTCAGGCTTGTGCCTCTTCGCCCCCGCCCCTACTGCAGGAGGCTACGCAGGCGTCCGCGGGGCTGGTCGCTGGGGCCCGCCAGTCCCAGCCCGGACCCGCGGGGCGCAGAAGGCACCGCCCACTCTGCCTCCGAGCGCTGCGCCGGGGCGCCCCCGTGCGGCCCCACGTGCGAACTCTTTTAAGTCCCCCGCCAACCCTCGGAAATGAGTCCTATTACTTGTCCTCCCTTACAGATGGCAAACTGGGGCCCAAACGGCATGGCAGTGACAGACAGGCGAGGCAGGATTCCAGGCTGTCTGGCTTCAGAGCTTGGGGTTCAGTCCCATCCACCCTACCTGGGCCCTAGCCACAAGCTCCACCTGGGCGAGTGGCACCAGCCAGAGCACATGGGGAGGAGCCCTGGCAAGCCTAAAAAGAAAAGTTTCTGGGACCCACCCAGATGCCAAGGCTCCCAGCCTGTGCAACCCTTCCATGAAACCCGGACTGAGAGCCCCCGGCCCTCACAAATGGCCCCTTCTGTGGCATAAGAATGGCACTGGATGGCCAGGACATGCTGGCCCCAACACAGGCAGAGGAGAGCCAGGGTGGGGTGACAGGCTATCCCTGTCATCTGCCCCTCCAGCCCTGGGGTTCCAATGCTGAGGGCAAGGCCTGCTGGGCCTATGGACCACCTCGGGGTGCAAAGGGCGTCCTGCCTGGCCGCGGCCTTACTTCTCTGCCTGTGAAATGGCACATACTTATACCCCTGGCCTCTGAGCACGTGAGAAACAGTGTGAGGACTTGGATCAGCACTGGCTGGGCACCTGCTAAACCAGGAGATGGCAAAGTTGGCGACCTGATGTTCCCAGCAGGAGCTGGCTCCTCCAGAGGATGCCAATTGTGCCCTGCAATGCTGCGCCTTGGTGACTGTGACCCTTTCAGGTAGATGGCAAGAGAGGTACTATTCTGTGGGGCCAGGCTCAGCCATAGCAGGAAGCAGAGGGCGTGGACTTGGTCAAGGGGCTGGCATGGCACTGCCAAGGACAGTGAGGGGAGGTCACAGCAGGGGAGGTGGGGAAGCAGTGCAGGGCTGAGGGGCCCATGTAGAGTGGCCATGGGAAGGGGCTGCTTCTGGGCAGAGAGATGACAAGTAAGAGTGGCTTTGGCCACGCACATAGGCCAAACCTAGGCAGGCCATTCCCAGAGTGGGCAGGGGGTGCAAGGGCCCCAGGGAGGGAACAGAGGGGTTGGGGAGGCCAGCTCAGATGGCCAGGTGCTCAGGTGGTCTGGCATGGCACTGAGGAGCAGGAGGGCCACACCTGGCCAGGAGTGAGCCGCTGCCCAGAGGCTGCAGCAGAACTACTTGTGTGGGTGCCCATGATGCCCCTGGGCTGAGGAGAGAAACAACATGGAACCCAGCCCCATCCTAAGCCTACCTGAACATGTCGCTTCTGCCCCCCAGCCTGTTACCTTATCTTCTCAGTGGGAAGATCCCTCAGAGCTGTTATTCAAGACTGACAAGGACCAAAGGAGACAGCCTGGCACCAGCCCATGCCTGCCTTGGGGCACAGAAGGGCCTTCCTGGGGATAGACACCAGGCAGGGGCTAAGGGAGTTTTTTTGTCTTTGTTCATAGATAAGCTCCAAAAGCTGAAGGAGGAACTTGGGGCAGGTCCTTTTCCCTGGACAGACCCAGAGGACATGTCCTGCCCAGGATTTACTGCCCCTTGGCCACCCTAGGCTGGGGAGGAAGGGATGGCTGCTTCCACCCCGACACCCTGGAGGTAACAGTCCCCAACCTGGGGCTGCTGCAGTCACCTCCCCAGGCCAGGCCAGCAGATGCAGCAGTGCCCTCAGGTGCACACAGGTATATTTGTCCGGCTTCACCAAGACCCTTCCAGAAAGGTCTGGCCCTGACCCCTTCGAATCCAGCTCTCAAGCCTGTGATCCCAACCTCACGCAGCACCCGGGCCTCGGTCTTCTACACAACGCAGTAAACTGGCTTCCACTAACGCAGGGCCCTTGGGTCACCTGGGCGGGCTTCTCTAGGGGCATCTGTCCAGCAGCTTCCAGAGCGGTGCCAGTCCTGAGCGAGAGCAGCTCAACATCCCCCCTCATGCAGGTGAGCACACTGAGGCGGGTCCCTGGCCGACAGGGCAGCTCATTCATGCAGTCAACACATGTTTATTGGCATCGACTCTGTGCAGGCCCTGGGTGGCCACAGGGGCTCAGAGCGAAGCACAACAGAACCTGCCCCCGAGGCGCTCGCAGCCTGGCAGGGCAGTGGGTCACATCAGCGGGCACTCACGATACAGTGTGGTCAGTGTGGTGTTAGAGGTAGCACAGGTGACTGAGGGAGCACAGAAGAGGGGCCCCTGGCCCGGCCGGGGGTGGCAGAGAGGGCTTCTCAGGGTAGGTGACACTTGAAGAGGATCTTAGGGAGTGAGCAAGAGTTAGGGTGTGTCGTCTGAGGGAGTGGCCAGTGCAGAGGTTGGGGGGCAGGGGCAACACTGGCAGCAGCTGGGGGGACTCAGGGCCCAAGTCCGGCCAAGAGCTGTGGACAGCAGTGGGGTGAGGGGTGAGAAGCAGGCGTGGCAGAGGGTCCCCTGGGAACCAGCATGGGGGGTGCCAGGGGACAGGGCAGGGGCACAGGTGGGCAGCCGTGGGCAGCAGAGGAGGCAAGCGGCTTGGCCCGAGAAGTCCCATCCTGCCCAGAGCCCCGTCAGCAGGGCGGGGGTGGGGGCGCGGGCTGCCAGCCCCGAGGCCGCAGCGTGCAGAGCACAGGGTCCAGTGGCTTGAGCGTGGCCTGTTCCTGCAGCCCGAAGCGCTGCCCGGGCACCAGCCGGAACTCGAGCCTCTGCAGCAGCTTGGCCATGACCACCTTGACCTCCATCTGGGTTGGGGGTAGGTGCAGGGAGAGCCAAGCCAAGGGAATGAGGGAGGGAGGGAGGAAGAGGAAAGACAGTGAGCCAGATAGCAGCCAGCCAGGGCGACTGCCCCCAGCTAACCTCCTGCCCTCCAGGCCCAGAGAGGGGTGGAAGAGGCCCAGCTGCAGTCACTGCAGGGTGGGAGCCCAGCCCTGCCCTCCTACCTGAGCAAACTGCTGCCCGATGCAGGAGCGGTGGCCCAGAGAGAAGGGGAAGTAGGTGAAGCGCGGCCTGCAGGGAGGAGAGGCCTGCGGTGGGCGGGGCGCACAGCCGTGGTGGCTGTCCATTGCCAGGGGCACAAGACCTCAGCTGCAACTCCTGCCGGACTCTGGACCTGCTTTTCCCCACAGCCCCGCTCCTGACCCTCCCAGAAGGGGCTGCCATGGTACTGATTCACACAGGGAGAAACTGAGGCTCAGAGAGGCAGAGCAGCTGGCCCAAGGTCATTCTTCTGGTTCTGGGTCTGACCTCAGGGCCTGTCCCTGGAGCTCAGCTCTTCACAGCTGCTCTGACACATCAATGCACTGTCCCCTTGTCTCCAGACCTCATGGCTCCCACCTCCTGGGAGGAGCTGTGAGGCGGGGAAGGGAGTTGCTGGCCAGGTCATGTGGCATCCCAGTCCAGGGTGCTGGTTCTGAGCGGTGTGAGAGTCAGGCTGACTGGGGCAAGCACCAGCTCTGCCCGGGGCCTGCCTGGCCTCTCTGAGCTGTGACTTCCTCCCTGCTACCTCACAGAGATTTGGGAGCCGTGAGGGCTCTGTGGGTACAGGTGGCTCATGGCCCGGACCAGAGGCTGCTGTGATGGCCCCTCTCCCACCCAGGTCACTGGATGGGGGACTTACTTGGGGGCTCCAGGGCTGAAGCGATCGGGGTTGAAAGTCAGTGGATCCTCAAAGTAGGTGTCCATCCGCCCCATGACGTAGGTGCTGAACTGCCGGAGGGGAGCTGGTCTGCTTCACGGCTCTCACCCTCCCCCACCGCGGCGCCCACAGGGTGACTGTGGGAAGAGCAGCACCTCCCTCCCCACCCATTAGGCAGGAATGGGGTTCCACGGGACCCCAGAGAGCCTCTGAGGGGAAGAAAGGGGACAGTCTGTACTGCCAGCTGGACCAGGTGCAGCCCCGTGGGAGCTGCAGGTACCCCTGTTTTCCTGATGAGGAAACTGAGGCTCAGAGAGCGGCTCAATGCCTCTCTGGAGTCTCCCAGAAAATAAACAGCCCCTGAGATTCGCAGTCCAGCCTGCGAGGCTGCCCCTCTGGCTCCTGGGAGCTGCTGCTCCTCGGGTTCTTTCTTGCTTCCCCTCTAGGGTGGGGTGGGGGCTGCAGCCACCTCCAGCCTTGAACCTGCACTGGTGGCATCTCCTGCTGGGAGCTGATGCTTCCCTTGTGCCCCGGCCTTTGGGGGCAGTGCCTCTGGCCCTGGAAAAGCAATGTGCTCCCAAAATTTGGGCCTCGGGAACTGGGCTCTGCCTCTCTCCCCCTTGGACAGTGTCTTCCTAAGCTGGCCCACCCCGGCTTCTCTGTGTCAAGAGCCTAGGGCTGTGCCATGGAGGGAGGCTGGTGCTGAACTCCAGAAAGTGGGGGCAGCTTTGGGGAGTTGGGGCTGGGGTCAAGGGCACCCCCAGTCCAGGGGTTTGTGCCACACCTGGGATGTACCTTATCCTACTGGATCTTCTCAATTGCCTGGGATGCAGGCACCACTGTCCCCAACCTGTAAGGATGGACCAGGCCCAGGTGACGGAGATGGCCAGGGAGCCAGGTGCTCAGTGGGAGCTGGGTCTGCCTGTCCAAGCTCACAGGCCTTGGGCTGCCAGGGGGAGCAGCAGCTGCAGGCTGTGCTCTGCCTGAGGGACGGGCCAGCTATTGAGAAGGCCCTCAGCTGGAGTGGTTTGGTCCAGAGGCATTGAAGAAATGACCAGCCAAACAGAATGAAGAATGGGGAATGAGGCTTTGACATACACTAGAGGAGGCTGGGTAGCCCAGGGGACCAGAGCGCATCGTCCTCCACACAAACAAAAATGCGTCTTATTATGGGTGAATTGTGCCCCCTCCAAATCCACAGGCTGAAGTCCCAACCTCAGAATGTGACTGTATTTGGAGAAGGGGCTTTTAAAAGGTCATTAAGTTAAACCTAGGGAATTAGGGTAGGCCTCGTCCAATGCAACTGGTGTTCTTACGAGAAAAGGAGACCAGGACACAGACACACGGAGGGAGGACCATGTGAGGACAGACAGGAGATGACTTCAATGAGCCACGGGGACAGGCCTTGGGAGAAGCCAGCCCTGCGCACACCTGTTGTTGGGCTTCAGCCTTCAGGACTGCGAGGGAGTAGCCTGCTGTGAGGCCGCTGGCTCTGTGGACTCAGTGGCCCCCTGTCTACCTCACCATGGCAGCCGCGACACAGAGTGCAGATCCCTACCTCACAGCCACACACACAAGCACTCCACACGGCCAAGAGCTTAACCCTCAAAATAAACATGGAGAATGGTGAAGTGAACAGGAGGAAGGGAGCAGCCTTTGGAAGCCAGGATAAGGAAGCTTTCCTTCAACAGCACAAAGTGAAAAAAGGAACCACTGAAAATGTGAGAACTTCAGATCATCAAAAACACATTCATGAAGACAAACTGCGAGTCTGGGGGGTGACAATTGCCATGCATGTAACAGACCACAGATGACTATGGACTTTCTTAAAGTCAACCAACCCAAAAGGGGAAACCAAGTCAGCATCTCACAGAAGAGACAAAGCAGTGTAAGGGACGTACTACCTCCCCAGGAATCAGGGAAGTGCAAATCGAGACTGCTGGGAAATACTTTTATGCTTATTTGATTGCAAAAAATAAAACATAGGACACCATGTAAGTGCCAGGGAGGCTGAGGGAGGACCAGCTATGTCCTAGGCACTTCCTGGTCAGCAGGAGCAGGCGGGCAAGCACTTTGGGTCACCTGTTCAGCTGAACTCCCACGTGTCCCATGCCCCTGCTCCTCCTGGGCATAGGCCAGAACACGTTTCCACGTGGTGAGGGACATGGCAGGCAGAAACACAGCCACGTGGACTTCAAGGTAGTGACCAGCTGAGTGACCCCAGGAAGCCCCTCCCACGCCCCTGACCCAGTACTGAGGAGCAGGGTAGCCTGTGCATTCAGCAGACCTCACACAGCAGCAGAAGTGGACGACCCACAGCCTCAGGGAGAAGCCCACACCGAGCTCAGCTGTCCTCCGACACGCCACCACGTGGGGACACATGCACACACACACGGTATGGCAAACACACAACTCAGGACAAGTGACCATGCCTGGGGTGCGGAGAATGGTGCACACACAGATGGGTGGTGGGAGTGGATTAGGAAGGTCCTTACATAAACGGATGCCTGAATGGCTACACCAAGGACAGACACACAGAGAAACATCCTGGCACACCCCAGGAGCACACAGAGGGTGGCAGGCGGACGCTGACTGGCGGGAGAGGGCTTATGAAACAGGGGGAGGGGACTAAGGCAAGTTTGGGTCAGATGGGAATCCAGGCACATCCCACATCTCCTGTCCACTAGCTGAGTGACCCCAGGAAAGTGACCTAATCTCTCTGAACCTCAGTGTCTTCAGCTGTATAGGTAGGACCTCCCTTCTGCAATTATCCACCATGATTTTGAACTGGACTGTGTAAAAAAGACCTCACAGGATCACAATGAGACTCAAAGGAAAAAGCTCAGGGCAGCCAGGAGAGCCCAGCGCAAGGATGATTTGGGCCCATGGATGTCCCTGCTGCAGTACAGAGCTCCAAACTGGCCACCGCGGGAGCCAGCAGGCCAGCCCCCCCAGAGTCCCTACGCACCAAGAGTGGAGTGTTGCCAGGGACTCTGACCCCATCAATCAAGGTCTCCTCCTCCAGTAAGCGAAAGGTGCCCCACGCTGGTGGGTACAGCCTCAGTGACTCCTTGAGGACCTTCAGAAGCACAGGACACACAATAGAGAGGTCAGAAAGTCCCAGGGAATGTGCAGCACAAGCCCTGCATCCAACTCAGTCCTGCCCGTGGGGCTAAAGTGTACCCACAGCCCAGCCCTGAGTCCCTGAGCCCAGGACACTAGCCTCACGGTCAACCCAGCTCCTCGTGTGACTGATGAGACACGGAGGCCCAGAGGAGAAGGGAGTTGTACAAGGCCACAGTGGCAGAGCCGGGACCAGAAGCCAGGGCTCCTGCCCACCGAGAACCAGGGCCTGGGGCTACTGTGCAGCCAGCAGGCCTGGCTGAGCCTCCTGGGGTGCCCGTCGGAGTGGTCTGGAGTCTGCTGAGCCTGGCTCCAGGAGGGAATCCCAGGCTTATGGGCCCAGGCGTGGAGAAGTGGCGCCCCCCACCAAGGGCCAGTGTCCGGCCTGAGCTGCATGGTGGGACTGCCTGGGAGCCCCTCCCCACTGCTGTCATTAGTGTGGGGGCAGCTGAGGCCCGAGAGAGGCATGAAATCTCCTAGAGGGTTCTCAGGGGCAGCCAGATTTGGGAACCACTGTACTAAAGGGTCCCCGGAGGCGGCAGCCTGACTCGACAAATGGCCCACATTTGCCCGAAAGCTTCTTTTGCACACCCCACACCTGAGACAGGTACTGCAGTCTCCCCAGGTCCTCATAGTCCAGGTGCCTCTTGGAACCGACCACCTCGTCCACCTCAGCCTGCAGCCTGTAGGTAAGAAAGAGGCAAGTTTGTCCCCAGAGAGACTCCCTGCCCACAGTGCCCATGTGCCAGCCGCCATCGAGCACCGGGAGCTGCGTCCCAGGGGCCTAGACACCAACGCCTGTGCTGGAGTCGGCCCCAGGTCGCACACCCCACACGGGCCGTGCGTGGCGTGTCCAGCAGGGCCTGGTGATGGCGGCCAACACAGTGGTGCAAGGGCCTGCGGGCAAGTCTGGGTGCGTGCGGTTGGGGTAACATGGGGCGCGCTGAGGTGGGAGCCCCTGCCCAGTGAGCCCAAGGCCCTGGGCTCCAGCCCGGCAGTGGGACGGCTGCCTGCGAGGTTCCTGTTCCTGAAGCTGAGAGACACGGAGCGTTGTGCACTGTGGGTGGGGACAGACAAAGGGGTGACTGCCAGGGAAGGCAGCACGGCCAGGCCTCAAAAGGTTACAAATGGAGTCGCCATGTAACCGGGCGATGGTGCTCCGGGGTGCGTCCCGAGGCGGCAACTACAGAGGCCAACAAGCCCCTGGACTATGAGGTCCTGGCGTTAATTTGCGGTGAACCAAAGGTGGAAGCACGGGACAGATGAGGGAGAGGCTGGCGTCTCTCTAGGCCCATGGTTCACTTCCAAGGGGAGGAAACGACCCTGCGGCTGCGCGGAGGAGGCCACTGCTGAGAAGGCGGCCACAGACAGACCAAGGCGGCGGCAGCCCCCAGAGGGCTGCATCAGGCCCAGGGAAGGATGAGGGTGGCGGAGGCTGGGGAGGTTCCGAGGGCGCTGCTCAAGGGGACAGTTTTGGGTTGGGAAGGTAACAAGGTCCTGGAGATGGACCAATATCACAAGTGAACTCTGCTCCATAACGTGCCCGTAAGACGGCAAGACCCTGCAGGTAGCAGCCAGGCCCCGGGGCCGAGCGAGGGCGGACAGCAGCCAGGCCCCGGGACCCAGGGAGGGCATGGAACTTTGCGTGCGGAGTGGGAGGTGCAGAAGGGAACCCAGCCACCGCGGGAACTGCCTCGGAGGGGACACCCCGGCGCCTTACCACCATTATTATTGTAACTTTGATGTCTTTTCCGTGGTTTCTTCAGTGCTGGGATCAGACCCAGGGCCTGCGAGTGCCCGGCCAGGGCTCCGCCACTGAGCCACAGCCCACGCCCTGACTTGTCCTGTGAAGTTCTCATTACTATTATACATTTTAAAGCCACATAGCCTCTGTCATAGTCTCGGTTCCTTCCTACCTGTCACGCTAGTGAGGGGCCACACTTGTCACTGGGGCTCTGCCCGCCCCCAGCCAGGTACAATCAGATGCTTTCGTGCACCTGTCTGCCACCCGATGGCAAGGAAACCAAGGGAAATTTGACCCAGCTCCAGTCCCCTCTCCCCAGGGACACCCTCCTGTCCTTGCCAACTGAAGCACTTCAGATAGAATGCTGCCGTGTCCTCAGTGCCAGTGGAGCCTGGTACGCGTAGGGACCGATAGAACCACAGTTCTTGCAGCTTCTGGTCTCCTGGTGGAAACAGACCCGAAGCCAATAGTCCCAGGAGGAAGCATATTTGTGAGCTGCTGGGGGGAGGCCAGGAGGGGAAGCACAGGGCTGCTTTGGGATCTGAGAAGGGTTTGCTGGAGGGAGGTGGGGGTGGTTTCTGGTAGAAAAGCAGAAACAGACCTTCCAGAAGAGGAAACTGCAAGTGCAAAGGCTCTGGGGCAGAGAGAAGAAGGGTACACTGGAGGGTTTCTGCCACTGGAATTGGGGGCAGGTGGCCTTCAGAAACAAGACATCAGGAAAAAACCTTTTCCAGCCCCAAGTGCAGCTCTCCTACCTTGCCACGATCTCAGGCTGGCGAGACAGCTCCATCACCGTGAAGGCCAAGTGGTTGGCAGAAGTCTCGTGACCTGCAGGAAGGAAGAAGGGCAACTGTGCCACATGGGACCGTGGGGTTGCTGGCCACCTGGCTTCCAAGACCCCCAGGCTCCTAGAAGCCCATCTGTCCCCCAAGGATGGAATATGCAGGAGACATTCCTGTGCCAGTCAGCATCGGCAAGTACCAGAGTCCAGCTATGGGTTCGCAAAGCTCCTCCCTCCAGCCATCTTGGAGCTTCAGGGCCTGGAGGGGTGGAGGGTGCTCACCCCCATATTGCAGAAAGGCAAGCTGGAGCTGAGAAGAATGTGCCCCTGAGGTCCAGCAAGGGAGGAGCCTCTAGTCGCCAGGAGTGACAGGGACAACCCCAGCCAGAGGGTAGGCTTCCTGGGGGCTGATTTTGAGCTCTAGCAGCCCTGGCGCAATTGAGGGGGTCTGGACCCTCCCAGCTGCCACTGGAAGGAACGTGGGAGTTGCAGATGCTTAGAGGTGGGGGGGCTTCCCAGGGGGCCACTACCATCCAGCCCAGCCACAACACAGCAAGCAAGCCCTGGGAAGTGAGGCTGCGGGTCCTGGGTAGGAAGGGGGCCAGCCCCACAGCCAGGTCTTGCCCTGGGCCTGCCTCTGCACTGACCACTGTCCCTCCAGGGGTGCTTCCCTCTTGGGCCTGTTTCCTCTCAGGCACATGGAAGGAGAAATACACCTGCCTGCCCTCTCTCAGTGCCCTGGAGCAGACGCAGAGCTCAGGGTGGGCTGAGGACAGGAGGGGGTTATCCGGTCTTCACTGGAAGGCTGTGCCCAAGCTTGGAGAGCACCTCCAGCCCCCATCTACAGATATGGAGACTGAGGCCCAGGCCACTCCAGAAGCTCCATCAGGGCCTGGGTTCCTGGTGCGAAAAAAATGAAGCCATTCATGCCAGACATGGTGGTGCACATCTGTAATCCCAGAGGCTCAGGAGGCTGAGGCAGGAGGATCACGAGTTCAAAGCCAGCCTGAGCAAAGGCAAGGTGCTAAGCAACTCAGTGAGACCCTGTCTTTAAATAAATACAAAACAGGGCTGGGATGAGGCTCAGTGGTCGAGTGTCCCTGAGTTCAATCCCCAGCACTAAAAAAAAAAAAAAAAAGAAAGAAAGAAAGGTGCTTCCCTCCTCGCAGCCTCTGGGGTGCTCCCCCCACCCCCAGGAGCCTCTCCACCCTGTCCCTGCGGCACAGCTCCTCATCCAACAGGAGGCCTCGGCCTGCCTCTGCACTGGACTGCCAGCTGGCCTCGGCTGGTCCCCAGTGCCCAGCATTCATTCATTTGATCATTCATTTCATCCAGGCTGTGTGGGCACCACTACCCTGGACCTGGGGTCGCAGAGGAATGTGCTGTCCCCTGGGGAAACAGGCCTTGTTGAATTACTGCAGGTAAAAATGCAGCTTAACACTGGGACAGGCAGAGAGAGGCTCTGGGCGTCATGGGCAGCTCTGGGGGCAGGTGCAGCCTGGGCAATCACTGAGGGCTTCCCTGAGGAAGAGGCAGCTGAGGGCTCCTGGAGGGGAGGAGGACTTCTCCAGTGGGCAGTGACACTCAAGGTACATTTGATGAGCAAATAAACAAAGTCGTCAGCATGTCTGTTTGTGCCATCTACATGAAGGACACCTCACCAATTCTGAGGAAGGGGAAACCCTGAACCCGCACACCAAGCCCGCCCACAGCTGCCAGCTCCATGAGCAAGTCAGAATCGAGGTCACCAAGACAGCCCCCCAGACCCGCGGGGGGACTGTGCTCGGAGATCCTGCGAAATCTCTCAGGCCAGGATTAAGTGACCAGCAGTTCCCACCATTCCTGCAGAACTCTGAGCCTGGGCCACCCGAGAGGTACAAACCAGCAATGAAGAAGGTGACAAAGTTGTCCAGCAGAACCTCATCGTCCTGGGCTCCCTCTTCAGCTGCAGGACAAAGAAACCTGTCAGTCCCGGGTCACCCGGGCTGCCTGTCTCCTTTGAAGCCGCTGGGGAAGAAGGGTCAAGGGTGATGGGAGGGCAAGGAGCCAGTGCCCACCCACCCGCCCGCCGGCCCTCCCCAGGAGCCTCGCACCTTTGAGGAGCTGGGTGAGGATGTCCGCGGGGACCTTCTCCCCCCGCGTCAGGGCCTCCCTGCGGCGCTGAACCCAGTCCTTGCCAACCTGGCGGAGCAGGCGGACGCTCTGCCGGATCTCCTGGAGCTTCTTCCTCCTCCCTGGCATGAACTGAACAAGAGCCCCACTCAGGACGTCCCCAACACGCGCTTCCCTTCCCCGCCCTGCACCCCGAGAGGACTTCGGGAGCCCACAGCAGCACTGGCAAGCTGGGAGAAAGGAAGGTCAGTCAGGGAGGTGGCAACAGAAACAGGACCCTTCAGAGGGGGAGTCCCACCTGTCCAGGGGGCCAGGTGAGAAGGTAGGCAGCGCCCAGTCTTATGGGGTTAACAGCCGTGTCTGAAAGTCAGGAGTTAAAAAGTGGACCAGCTCTCGAGGCCATACTTAAGGTAACGCACCCCGAGTCTGGAGGTTGCGAGGTCAGCTCAGCCTTCAAGACCACAAGGCCAGCGGAGAGACCAAGAAGCCAGGGCCAAGACAGATGGCATCAAAATCCAGCCCACTGAGGCGAGCGGTGAGCTGCCCTGCTCTGAAGCCCCGTTAGGAACTTTCCCAGGCAATAACGAGCCAATTCCAGGGGCCGAGGGGCGGGCGAGCTGCAGAGTAGTCACTGTGGTGGCCCAGAGCCTGTGCCTCCTTGGCACAGCACAGCGGGCACCCTCAGCGGACGTGTCAGACGGCCCTGAGACCTGGGGCGCAGGAAGGGGCATCAAGAGCAGGAGCCCAACAGGCGCGATGGACCTCTACCCCCGCCTGCCATGGCCTCCAGGCGAGCCCTGGCTGCCGAAGATGCCATGAAGCTGGGCCTTTGTCCTTTGTTCACCTCCGGGATCTCTGTGCCCTCCTGGCTCCTGCCTTGTGCATAAGAATAAAGAGTGTGGGGCTGGGGATGTGGCTCAAGTGGTAACGCGCTCGCCTGGCATGCACGGGGCGCTGGGTTCGTTCCTCAGCACCACATAAAAATAAAATAAAGATGTTGTGTCCACCAAAAACTGAAAAATAAATATTAAAAAATTCTCTCTCTCTCTCTCTCTCTCACACACACACACACACACACACACAAAAAAGAATAAAGAGTGTGCAGCTGTACTGCCATCTGGTTCCTCTGCAGCACAAGGCCACCACGCCAGGAACCAGAGCAAGATGCAGGTGAAACCCAAGCGGCAGCCCCCCACCCGCACCAAGCCCTTAGAAATGATGGGAAGAGGCTTTGAACATCTGCATAGCACTGGGAGGAAGGGACCCCTGACCAGGCACAGTGGTGCTCACCCGTGATCCCAGCTGCTCTGGAGGTTGAGGCAGGAGGATGAAAAATTTGAGGCCAGCCTGGGTAATTTAGTGGGACCCTGTCTCAAAATGAAATTTTAAAAGGGTCTGGGAGCATAACTCAGTAGTAGAGCACTTGTTTTGCCTGCATGAGGCCCCAGGGCTGATCCCCAGCGCCACTAAATTAAAAATTAAAGAGAAGGGACCCCTGAAGAATGGAGCCAGTACAGACTGCATCACAAAGGAATAGAATCGATGGCTGTAAAGATGGGGTGGCATGAGGACTGCAAACTCAGAGACTGAAGTCCCAGGGAACAGAAGAGGAACCTGGAGATAACCTCAGGAACACCTCTGCCATTTCTTCCTTCTTCATATCTGGAATAAGGAAGGGATGACTGGAGCTTCTGCAGTCATCTTATAACAGTAAGGTGATGTGCAAAGGACAGTAGAACATAGAGTGGGAAGGTCCAGGAACATGGGACATAGCGGAGCCATCATAACCACCTAGAAAGTCTGCTGCAGGATCACTTAACAGGAGAGAAAGATTAACTCCTAATTACATTAATGTAATTAAGCCTTGTGCTCCCACTTGAGGTTTTGCAGGTAAATCCTGGTTCAGAAGTCACTTCAGCCACACTAGAACTCAAAACCCATTCTGGAAAAAGTACTGGAGGAGGACTGGGGATGTGGCTCAAGTGGTAGCGCGCTCGCCTGGCATGCGTGCGGCCCGGGTTCGATCCTCAGCACCACATACAAACAAAGATATTGTGTCCGCCGAAAACTAAAAAATAAATATTAAAATTCTCTCTCTCTCTCTCTCTCTCTCAAAAAAATAAAAAAAAAGTACTGGAGGAGGTGCCTCAGCAGAGGCAAACAGCACAGCTACGGCAGCTGGTCACGAGGGAACGGGGGCCCAGGCATCACCTTGGCCAGAGTGTTGCGGGACGCGCTGATGCCCTCCAACATCACCTTCACGGCCTGGGACAGGGGCTTCTGGGCACCTAACAGCATGCTGGTTTCCATCCCAAAAGCTGCCTGGAGAGAGAGAAGGGCAAGGTCACGCCTGGGGAGCAGGAGGACAGCAGATTCAGGCAGAACTGGCACCACTGAGCTGGAGGGTCGGCCCCGGGCTGAGGGATTCTGTGTACCATGTCATCCACTCCTCATGGTGACAGGTGACAATTCCACGGGCAGTTGTGGGGTTGAGAGCACAGGGTAGCTACTTGATAGACTTGGCTCCCTCCTTGATGGGACGTGTTGGCCCCGGGTGAGGCCTTCCCTGGGTATCCTGCCTAGCCTCAGAGAATTGCTGGAACTAACACTGGTGTTGATTCCACTTGCTGCCTCGCATGACCAGTCGCCTGACCTCCTGTCAAAGGGCTGGGCTGGGTCACTGCTGAGTCTGTGTGGCCACCAGCCGGCCACAGGCCCTGGGGGTGCAGAGAGGTGGGTCAGGAGCCAGGCAGCCTCTGCCACCAACCCGCCCAGCTCGGCCGGGCGGCCCCACACCTCTTGGGTCCCGTCTGGAGATCGCAAGTGCAGTCCCAGCCTCACAGTAGGCTGCTCTGGACATCCAAGGAGTCACAAATATGAAACTCCATGAGAAGGGGAGACCCACCCGTGGGGGCGGGCAGCAGCAGGAAGAGGGAGAGAAAGAGACCTCACCCATGTCCCCCCCCAGCCCCCTGGCCTGGCATCACTCGTTACCTTGGCTAAGATGTCCATGGTAGCATAGGTCAGCATGTCCTGCATGGACACTGGGGTCTGTCCGTCTGCCTTGGCTTCTAGAATCTCCACCAGCTGCTCAGCCTTCTCGTTGAATGTCTCCATCAAGCTGACCAAGGAGCTGGGGAAACACATGAGAATCAACGGCCACCAGCCCCACCCAGGAACTACCCTGCGCCCCTCTCTGCAGGGAGGACACTGCAGATGCCGAGAGTGGCCTCCCACCCTCTGGCCTCTCCTCAAGGCCTGGATCACAGGGTGGGGTCACGGTAAGGGAGCTGAGCCTTGGGGTTTCACACCCCCCACCCACCCCTTAGGATGGACACTGTCGCTTTGCCCTTGCCTTAGCGGTTTCCTGGGGTCTCTGTCTGCCACTGTGGCCCTCAACTCTGACTTCAAAGGGACATAGCAGCACTGAACCTTTGGGACCTCCTTGAGTCTATGTCACAGCCACCCTGGTCCCCTCCTACCCCCCTCTACAGTGTCCTCTCTCCTTACCTGGCTTGTCCCCAGGCCACCATCCTCAGTCTTTGTTGTCCCATCTCACTCCTGTCCTTGAGCAATCTCAGTGCCCAAGCCTAAGTGGAAATGAGTCCCTAGATGCCATCTGCAGCTCAGAGCTCCCAGCCCCAAGTGCTCCCTGCTGAGAGTTTTACCAAGAGTGAGATTTTTACCAAGAGTAAGCTTTTATAATTGGCTTTAATATTAATCTGATAGGTATAGGTATTCTCTGTCCTATTCTTAATCTGGAATTTTCTGTGAAATATTGAAATTATTCCAAATAAAAGTTCTAAAACACTAAAAGGAGAAAATGAGAGGAGGGAAACGAAACAGGCTTTTACTGAGGAAAGAGAATGGGCTCGTTCTCAGACTTGGCTCCTGCTCAGGACAGGCCTCTGCTGCCCGGCCCCGCCCCTGCCCTGCGCTGCACCTGCCAGGCTGCTCCTGGAAGCGCCACTGGATCTGGTCCCAGTAAAGTGGGACGCTGAAGCCCCTGCTGCCCCGGGGGAGCCTAACTTTCCGGCTCAGGAGGCAGGGTCTGCCTGGGGCTGGCTTCCACCCCCACACTGCCCTCCTGTTACAATGGCTTCTAGTGCCTCGGCCGCCTTGGGGCTGAAGTACAGGAATCTCCTCAGCCTGGAATCTTCTTCCATTCCTCTCCTTATGACCTTCACCATCTCAAGTCCACCTGGCTCTAGATGGACAGGGTCTCCTGAGCCCCAGCCAGCCCAGCGGAAGGCTCACGGTGAGTCAAGGGCGAGAGACAGGCAGTCAGCATGGGTAATGGATGACCAGGTCGGAAAGATGGGGCTGATCATCAAAGAGAAGGAGATGGAAGACTGATACCTCCAGAGCACGTCCCCCTCTTAAGCAGTGGCCAGCTCTAGGGCATTAGTCCTCAACACAGGGAGTTGATAGTGAGCAGCCTCCGTGAGGCTCCTTTCCTGCCTTCTGGTCACGTAGGCAGGACAGGGAGGTGGGGGAGGGAAGGAAACCTGAGATCTATACAAGGGCAAGACACCTGCCCCCCCCCACACACCAGCTCTGGGTCCCGGCTTCTCTCCAGGGAAGTCCAGCTCTGTCTCCTAAATACACAGGGCCCTCCATTGCAATGGCCCTCTGGTGCCATTGCCCTCTGTGCTTGCCTTGGCATTTCTGGGGTGTTGAATCCTCAACATGGGGGAATGAGGACTGATCCTGACTTTCAAGTCTGATATCAGATGGGGGGTTGGCCAGGGTCATCACCAAGGTAAGCTCCTCTCACCTCACAGCTTTCTGAGGTGCACTTTCTGTCTCTCTCCTTTCTGGGGGGCAATAATAGGCACTTGTTGGCTAATTAAACATGGTAACTGCAATCCACCCTTCTACAAGACTCAGATGTGAGGGTTCACAGTCTTGGTGGCTCCTAATCACCTGTCCTGTGGGTCAGGCATGTTGGGTTCTGCCAAAGCTGTTTCTTACTGTCCCATCCAGCCTCGGAGTGAGTCTAGTGTCAGTAGACAGCGTCCCTTAATGCTGGTTGCCTTTGGAGACCAACAAAGGGGTGAGACAACTATGAGACTCTGGCTGGGGCCACTCCCCAGTGACTCTCAAAGTTCTCCCCCAACCCCCTCTCTGGACAGCCCAGTGGGTATCCTACGTGACTGGTTGATTAGGTGGTGCAGAGTGAGAACCTCAGTGACATACACCTCCAGAGAGGGAGCTGCACTCCCCACAGGCTCCTCCCGAGCACCCTTCCCCTCACTGACTGGACTCTAGCCATTGAGAGAGGGACACTGAACATGGAGTGGTTCGTAAGGAAGTGCCTGGGTCCCCTTTGTTCACCTATTAAGCCCTTAAAAGCCTGTAGGACGTCTCCCCAGTGATGTCTCTGTGCTCTGCTAGTTTCTTTGGCTGCAAAAAGGGAGGCGTTTTTCAATTCACTTCTTCTATAAATTCCTCAGGGAAAAGGGTGTTAACCTTCTAACAACCACTGTTCTCCTTACCCTCTGGAGATTCCTTTAGCCTGCAGAGCAGAGGACTATACCCCACTGTAGGTCATTTTTTTATCCTCTCGGTCATCATATTTGGAAGTTTAATAGTGGCAGGAGGTAGATCATTCATGGCTGCTAAGTGTGAGTCCTCCAGGGTCTCTGGCGTGCAATAAAACAGAGACCCTCACATCCTCACCAGTGAGGCACCAATAAACCCAACAGATCCAGGGAGAGAGAGAGGCGGGTTTGCTGACTGTCAGAAACTCATTTAGGGAGATGTCCCTAATGAAATGGACAATTTCTCTGGCACAGGGACTGAGTTCTGTTTTCTCACACTTAGATGGAGCTTCATGCTCAACAATTCTGTCAGGTTCACCACTAGACTACACACTGAAAACCTGGGATAAGTTTGGCCCACAGACATGCAAGAAAAAGTGCCTCATTTTCTTCTGCCACTAAGGCCTGGGAGATGACCTAATCACAGTGGAAAAATGGAGATGTCTTATTATTTTCTGCATCCAAACCTGGCCTGACTACCTATTGGGGAAATGGAAAAGAGTCTCCAAAGGAAACATAAACTACAGCACCACACCTTCAGCGACTAATTTTACAAAAGGAAAAAAAAATATTAAAGTACCCTATGCATGAGGTTTTGCCTCTTTTCTCCTTAGCTTTCCAACTATCTTTATCTCTCCAAGGCTTGCAGAGGTCTTATCCAAAACCAGTTTGAGACCAAAGGGGAAAAAGGTGTCACTTTTAAATTCAAGGCACTGTAGTACCTAAATGGCTATCTTATCTGCTCTTGTACTCTACCACCTGCTTTCTTAACAAGTTCCTCCCTAAACACTATAGCACAGGGAGAAAAATGGAATGATCTCATACATACAAGTCTTATTTACCTCAAAAATCTTTACTTGAGGATTTCAGCACTCTCATTCTCTAAACATCTGGACCAATTCTAATCTGATCCAAAAGTGCACTCTGATCTGATAAAGATGTTCTACATGCTCCTTTACTAGAATAATTATGGCTGCATCATTTTTTTAGAACTCCTGCAAATTTCTATATTTTTGAGCTCATGATTTTATTGTGAATTCACATTTGATCCTGCATGCCTAAATTGATATATTTTTCTGATCAGTATTATTTTATCTAGCTATAGAGATTTTTACACTCTTTATTCAGAGGCCAATTTTTCAAGAGTTAGCTTTCAAATACAGGGGAAAATTTTCCTTTCACAAAATCCTAAGAAGAACATAGACATGGTGACGTTGTGAATAAATCCAATAGCCACTGAGGACAAGTGGCCACTTAAATCTTTGATTTCAGTGTCCACCATGTTTTTCAGACTTTGCATCTATCATTTCCAACAGTATAGGACTGCCCTGTATTTAAGTCATAATGCAAAGGTCTGATAAGCTCTATTTTAATTTCTAGTAGGTTATATCTAATAGAGGCTTTAATAGACATCTGTAGCATTGTCTCCTACCTGTGGAGATGTACCTACAAAAGGCTACAAGATCTTTGTTTTCTGTCTGTTCTATGAATGTGTGCACACCTGTGTATTGTATTGTTGTGTCTACTTATGTGCTTTTGTCCATATATCAAGTACATGTTATTGAAATTGGCATATAGATAAATGAGCACTCATAATTTAAAATTTAAATAACAAATAGATTCAAATACATTTTAGTTCATGTGACTTAAAAAAAAGAAGTTCAATTTAAATTCATGAACCCATGAGAGTAAAAATGACTTTAAAATTACTGGTTCACAAGTTTTTCTAGGTGATCAGACAATTAATATGGTGTTGGTTTCTATAAAATATCTAGAATGCAATATCCATTGTTTCTAGGATTTTTCTTCAACAGGGAAGAGACGGCTAATACTGTTAACTACACTTGTCTGATATCTTGGTTTTACAGCTAAAAATGAGTAAATTAGATTTAACATCAATGGGATTAATCTTCATAAATGATCTCATATATACCAGAGGAGACATCAGATTAATTCGCAAAGTTAAAATGCTAAAACATTGGACTGGGGCTATGGCTCAGTGACCCAGAGTGCTTGCCTGGCATGTGTAAGGCACTGGGTTCAAGTCTCAGCACCACATAAAATAAATAAAGAACGGTATCATGTTCATCTACAATTAATTTTTTTAAAAAATGCTAAAACATCAACTGCTAAATATAAAATCAAATATTCTTGACTTCTTAAATTCCATAATATATTTAAACATTAATCATTTCTGTGTCTTCACTAAAAACAAGGTTATTAAGAGTTAAGATTCGGGCTGAGTTGTAGCTCAGTGGTAGAGTGCTTGCCTTGCATGCATGAGGCCCTGGGTTCAATCCTCAGCACCACATAAAAATAAAGAAATAAAAACAAAGATATTATGTCCATCTACACCTAAAAAAAAAAAAAAAAAGAGAGAGAGAGAGTTAAGATTCTATCAGCCAGGCATGGGGATAGTGGCTTGGAGTTGAGAGATGAAGGTCACAAGTTTAAAGCCAGCCTCAGCAATAGCAAGGTGCTAAGCAACTCAGTGAGACCCTGTTTCTAAATAAAATACAAAATAGGGCTGGAGGTGTGGATCAGTAGTTGAGTACCCCTGAGTTCCATCCATGATACCCCCCAAAAAAGAGATTGTATCAGGTATAATTTTATATACAAAGGTTTCAGTTAGGTTTCATTTAAAATATTATAAAAACAGAGTATTTCATCTTATTAAAATGGAGTAATTTGGGCTGGGGATGTGGCTCAAGCAGTAGCGCGCTCGCCTGGCATGCGTGCGGCCCAGGTTCGATCCTCAGCACCACATACCAACAAAGATGTTGTGTCTGCTGATAACTAACTAACTAAATAAATAAATTAATTAATTAATTAAAAATAAATAAATAAATAAAATGGAGTAATTTGTCTAAATCAGAAATTTTATAAGGATTGTTTCAGAATATAAATTTTTAAAAGGGTCAATAACTAGGAAAGAAATATAAGAAAATTCTAGGTATGGAAATATATTTTAATATTAAAAGTAAAAGAAAAATAAATGTTTTTGAATGAGAAATTCTTTTATGTGGTAAAATAAAAAGTTGTAGAAAGACATTCTACACAAAAGTTGCACAAAATTTGTGGAGGGTAAATCTCAAAAAGTTTGTGTAACTAAGTTGGCTATAATTAGCACAATCAGTTAAAGTTTTCAAGATTATTTCCTAAGATCAAATATTAATGTGCTGATATAAACCAAAGTTTAATCTTCTATGTGGTGAAGTAACAAGAATTTTTTAACACATTAATCTGCTTTTATACTACAAGATAACTTCTTGTGTCTGATAAGTTTTGTTATTTAGAGAAAATAGTCTTAAAGGAATTTGGGTTTGTACAACTCTGGTTAAACAACAACTATTATTTTAGAATATTACACTATACTACAGATTCTAATTTTTTCTTTAAAAGCTACACTTGGTTAATATAAAAACACCAGTGTAGTTGTGGCGTTATTATTGGCTTCTTTGTATACTAGATGTATCATGTCTTCCAAGTATATAAAGCTTCAAAATATATGGTTTAGAAGAACATTTTGTCAAGCTCGTGTACCTTGAACTTTAGTTTTGGGATTATAAAAATTATATTTCTTGCCAGGCATAATGGCACACACCTGTAATCCCAGCAGCTCAGGAGGCTGAGACCAGAGGATCATGAGTTCAAAACCAGCCTCAGCAATGGCAAAATATTAAGCAACTCAGTGAGACCCTGTCTCTAAATAAAATTCAAAATAGGGCTGGAGATGTGGCTCAGTGGTTGAGTGCTCCTAAATTCAATTCCTAGTACCAAAAAAATAAAAAGTTTCTTGGTTCATAACTATTATACAAACTAAATATGTTCTTATTCTTGTCAATTTCATTTTGTATTTTCCCTGTAAACTTTATAACTATTGTCTGTTAATGCCTTACACAGGCACAACTTCTAATATAACAACCTGAGTTAATTTGAGGTAATAGGCCATCATCTATAGGACTGACAAGATGGGCTAACTTCCAGTACTAATACTGACCCAGTTAAATGGAAGGAGTAAATAAGTGTAAAGTTAGAGTCATTAAAGTTAAAACCCAGTTCTCATACTTTAAGTGTGATCAAACTGGCCTGCTAGATATTAGAAAATTATATTATAAAAATTATATTTTGGAAACCAAAACTTGGAGATTAAAGATAAGGAAATAAAAGTGCCAAGAAAGAAAACAACCAATATTTGGCTCTTGCTCTCTGAAGTCAGCTTGAACCTAAGGACTGAGGGGACTTCTTTCTCTAAGGGCTTTGCAACTCGGGGTCACATGATCTCCCAATCAAGGAGATTCATGAGACCCTGGAGACCAGAAAGCCAACTAGGGTGCATGCTGCAAAGAAGAAGGTCATTGGAGAGGAAAACATCCCTGATCAGCTTGAACCTAAGGACTGAGGGGACTTCCAAGGGAAGCCACATGTGGTCAACAAGACCCTGACCCATCCTGGCAGATGGCACTAGAGTTGCTAAGAGGCTGCTCTCAAATTCCCAATAGTGACCTCCTGAGGAAACTCAGCTGACCCTTAACAATAGATAGGAGCAAGGCCAAATTGACCAGCTTGGTCTTAAACATCTAGAAAAATAAGTTATTACCAAATGAGCCATACCTGGGCATTTCAGAGAAAAGAAATAGTTCTCTGAATGCAACCTAAGTTGTACACTGTTACAGCCCCACCAAGAGTATGTAAGGCTGTAGACTAGGAGAGTAGGAAAGAAGGATTCTTAGATGAGAGTGCCTGAGAAGAGACTATCAGAGTCAGAAGCTTTTTAAAGTCAATTCAAAACCCACAAATTTTAGGATTGGGGCCATAGTGCAGTGGTAGAGCACTTGCCTAGCATGTGCGAGGCACTGGGTTTGATTCTCAGCACCTCATATAAATAAATAAAGGTCCATTGACAAGTAAAAAAAGTTTTAAAAAACCCAAAAATCTTCCTAACCTCCCACATAGGCAGGCTTTATCTGTGTCTGCTAGTTTGATTATCTAGCCCTAAGTGACATAAATAAAGCGATCTCTACTAAACACAGGTCATGCCAATAGAAAGGTACTTTAAAAATTTAGATGACTTTAGATATCTTAGCTACATCTTATGGGGGCATCTATGACATTATAAAAACTAAGGGTGTGTTTGTATTCCTGATAACACTGACAGATAACTAATATCCTGAAGATTTGCACTCCCAAGTAGAGGCCAAGTCCTCACTGGCCTTGCCATGGGAACAACTTCTTAGCTCTTAAACCTCCTGGTGAAGAAAATGTGCTGGCCTCTCTTACCCAATCACCATATTCACTTATTTTACACTAATCTCATCCAGAACCCATGTCTTCTTGTTCCTCTCATAGAAGCGCCCACCTCCCAGATGACTTTACAACCTGTTCTTTTTGAACCAGACTTTTACCCTGGACCTTTCAACTGACCCCAAATAGTCCTAAAAGGGAAACCCAAACTGCTTGCTCCATGTCGCTCCCTCCCGGCCTGAAGAAGCCAGAGTGGTCATCACCCATTTCTCCTTACAGCAGTAATGGTTCCTTTGATAGGAGAGGGGATGAGACAAGGGCAGAAGACAGGCAGTCAGCCTGGAGAATGGATGACTGGGTTGGAAAGATGGGGGCCGATCACCAACAAAAAGGAAATGGAAGGCTAACACCTCAGAGCACGTCCCTGCTCTCAACTGTTACCCACCCCTCGAGGAATAGCTCCTCCCAACAGGAGGAGTGGCCAGTGAGCATCCCCAGGGGGCTCTTTTCCTGCCTTTTGGTCACTTAGGCAAGATAGGAAGTAGGGGAGGAAAGGAAACCTGAGAGCTATAAAGAGGCAAGGCACACACCCCTCCCAGAGACACCAGCTCTGGTCCTGCCTTCTTTCCAGGGAAGTCTAGCTCTGTCTCCAAGGAAGTCCAGCTTTTCTCTGGTGTTGAATCGTCAACACCGGGGGAATGAGGACCCGATCCTGTTTTTCCAGACCTGCATCAACAGCACCCTGGAATTCTCTTCATAATGCTTACACTGTTTGCAAGTACACATTCATTTGCAAGATAATTTGTACTCCTCTTTTGGAAAAAAAAAAAAAAAAGTCCATTTCAGTTGACTTTTGAACTATTGTACCAATGCTGAATCCCTTGCAGCTACTGTAGAGAGAGAAGGTCCCCCTGGAGGGCTGGTTGTCCTCACCCCCTTGACTTTCATAGAAAGGATTAGGACCAGGATCTCCCGGCCAAAGTAAAATCTAGAAAAGCAGAAACTGGCAACATACCCTCATACCCTCAGTACAAACACGCACTGGTTTCTACGTCATGACCATGTGGGCATCATCTGCTCAGATCCATGTCCACCTCCTGTCCTCACGAGGGCAGGGACCACACCACCCTGGCTCTTGGTACAATGACCTTTGTGGAGTGGAAGCCCCCCAGCCCATGCCACCATTCTTGCTTCTGGGGAAGTAAAGCCGCCAGCTGACCCCCCGACACGCTCTTGCACCCACAGGCCCACCTGGAGGGCACGGGAATCGGGAATGGGGCACCCTCTGCTCCTCGTTCCTAGGATAGAAGCACTCACTGAGCATGAGGGGGGCAGGAACCAGCCTCAGAGGGGGCCTCCGAGCTGGGCATCAAAGAAGGGCAGGCATTCCCCTGAGGGTCACACTGAGACAGAGGGAAGGACAGGAGCAAGGGCAGAGATGCCAGCGAGGTCAGTGTGTCTAGGAAGCTGGGGCAAGCAGAGGCCAAGGCCCCAAGGGTTCAGGGGCAGACTGAGGGTGGGTGGGGTCTGCCCTTGGTCTTCTGGTGATAGGGAGCCACTGAAAGTCTCAGAGTTGGGGAGCGGCATGGCACACCTGAGTCCTGGCTCAACCTCTCCTCCTTGGAGAGAAGCACAGATATATCTTGCTGTAAAAAACTTTGCATGGGGCTGGGGATGTAGCTCAAGCAGTAGCGCGCTCACCTGGTATGGGCGGGGCGCTGGGTTCGATCCTCAACGCCACATACAAATAAAATAAAGATGTTGTGTCCACCGAAAACTAAAAAATAAATATTAAAAAATTCTCTCTCTCTCAAAAAAAAAAAAAACTTTGCATGAAGAAGATGCTCGCTAAATATTGGCTAACCACACAGATCAGTGACTAAATATTGTCAACTGTCCTGCTGTCCTATTTGTCCAACATTTTAAAAAACAAATTATGAAGGCATAAAACAGCTAAACTTTTCTGTGATCATATCTTTCTTTTCATTTTAAAATACTTCCATCTTACAATAATAAAATCTTTAGCTGGCATTTAAAAAAAAAAAAAAAATCTCTCCAGGGCAGTGAGGAAGTGCATCAGAGAAGGAAGAGCTGGAGTGTGGCTCAGCAGCAGAGTGCTCGCCTAGCACATGTGAGGCCCTGGGTTCAATCCTCAGCACCACATAAAAATAAGTAAATAAAATAAAGGTATCATTCCAAATATAACTAAAAATTATATTTAAAAAAGAGAGAAGGAAGAGAGGAGAAGGGAGGGCATCGAGGAGGCCACAGTGAGGTCTAGGAGAGGCCGCTTCCAGCCCCCAAGGTTACGAATCCCAGAGTGAATTCACAGAGGGGAACCGGAGGACTTCACCTTCACCACAGAGCCAGGTTCACATGGTGATCAGCACCAAGATGATCACCATCAGCCTCCTGATGCCAGCCTGGAGAAGGACACAGCATGTACCTGAGCTAACCACACAGATCAGCGACAGACCCAAGCTGGAGGGCTATCTGCAAAACTGGCCTGCAGTGTGGAAAGGCAGGAGGTCAAGATGAGACCCAGAAGGGCCCCAGAATGCAGAGGCTAAGGGTCAAGGCTAGGAAATACAAGGAATGCACCTGAACTGGGCCTCAGTCGAGGGCAAACAGCCGGGTTGTCACGGACGATGGAATCTGAGCGAGGGCGGGGTGTGAGAGGATGGGTGTAGATTAATACAGATTTTCCTCGTTTTAATAATCTAAGTGTAGGCACACTCATTGTCCTTAGAAAGGTCCATGCAACTATTTAATGGCATTCAGTGCATGTCTCTGACTTACCCTCAAATAGTGTGATGTGTGCACTGCATAAAAATACAGAAACATATATACACATCCAAGAAGGAGTGATCTATACATTTTATACAGACATATGTAGATAGAGAAGAAATTGTAAGGCAAATAATGATTTTTTAACAATAGACAAGTGAATCTTGGTAAAAAAAAAAAAATATCCGGAAGTCCCATGTACTATTAGGGTAATTCTTCTACAAATTTGAAATTATGTCAAGCAAAAGATTGTTTTCCTCAAAATGTTAAACATAGAGTTCCCGGATTACCCAGAGATTCCACTGGGTATGAAATATGTATCGACACAGGGATACAGAAAGGTCCACAGCACTGTTATTCATAACAGCAAAAGGCAGAAGTAACCCAACGTCCCCACCTGAAGAACGAATAAGCAGCACAAGATACATATGCAAAGGAATATTAGTCAGCAACAAGAAGGAATGAAGCACTGATGTCAACAGGCACCAGGGAGTGAGCCGTGGAAACAGTGCAGAAGCCGGGCAGGAAGAAGCGCGCGTCTGTGACTCCTTTTGGATGCAATGTCTGGAATGTGAAGACCCACGAAGTCAAAAAGGAAGCAATGGGTGGGGTATTGGGGAGAAATGGGGAGTGACTGCTTGGGGTGATGGAACTGTTCTAACTGCAGTGGCGACGGCTGCCCGAGTCTACGAGTGTGGTGAAACCACAGTTAGACATGCGAAGTAGGCGAGTGGTACGGAACATGAATCAGTTCTTGAAAACAGAAAACATCACCCAAAAATAAGTAAATAAAAGCTAAAATGAATGAAAGGAGCAGCCCAAACAAGGAGTGAAGAGGTCTGGGTGAGTTCCTGGAGAAGGGGGACCTGCCTCTGGCTGCATGGTCATTCTGCCCTTGACCTTCCCAAGCCTCTTGGGCACCTTTCTCTGTCCCACACCCAGTCACCAGTCTGGCTCTCTTTTGACCGTGAGCACCCTCCCTGTCCTCTCTCCCTCCAGCACGGTGAGGCCCGTGGGTGGAGACTCCCTTCCTGAGGACTGCTGTGCTGTGACCGCCCCGAGCCCATTGCCATCGCCAGCTGCACTCACCTCCGGCTGAAGGCCAGGTCCATGACTCTCCGCTGCTTGTGCCAACGCTCATAGTCACATTCGGACACCAAGCCCTGGCCAAATAGTCTGTGGGAGACAGAAACTTGATGCAAGACCAGGGTGTGTAGACAGTAACCGTGTGGTGTGCATGGGTCACCTGTGGGGCTGTGAGAAGGTCCTGGGACATACCGTGAGTGCACCAATTGTGCCATAATAAAAATGTGTAGCGCTCAGGTACTAGGCATGGCCTGTCACCCCACAAGTGCCACAATATCACACATCTATTAGAAATAAGACTCGGGATTGTGTGTCCCAACCTTCACAACCCCACACTCCCAGGAAAGAGCCAATGACAAGAGCAAGGACACCATGCACAGACATCCCCTGTGCCTGCCTGCCAGTGCCACCTCAGCCCTAGGGAGTCCCTGTGCTCCCAGCGGAGGCCCTCCCGCCCCTCAGCTCCTTACCTCTCACCAAACACAGTCTGGATGGCGCGGTACATCTTGGAGTCCTTGTTGTACTTGGTTGACATCAGGAACTTCTAAACATCCCCAAAAAACCAACGTAAGCTGAGGTACCCATGAGAGGCTGCAAAGGGCCCTCCTGAAACATGCCCCAGAGCCTTGGCATCGGCTGAGCGCCAGCCCTGGTGGGAAGCTCCACACACAGCATCTCTCGGAAGCCCCCACCTATTCACTGAGGAGGGCAGTCTTGAGGCCACAGCAACGCCTGGGGACGGGGGATGAGGGAAAGGGGGTCCAGAGGGGCTGAGCGATCTTCCATCTCAGCTGTGGGGTTCCTCACTCCAATGCCACACTCAGGACCCCACGCTACCCCGCCGTCCCGAGCAGCCCAACGGAAGGCGCAGGCTGCTCTGAACCCAGGGTGGGAAGGGGAGAGGCCTGGGGGGCTTCAGGACACAGGAGAGACACTGGCACAGATTCAGACTTGCAGCCCCAAGCAGCCCCAGAGGCCGAGGAAAACCTCCTGGAGGCACAGCCAGCTTGTCCCCAGGAGCTGGCTGGTAGCCATGGCAACATTAGCCAGCAGCTGGGCGGCAGCACAGGCCAGTGGTGAGCAGCATGGGCCCGGATCTGCCAGTCTGAACTGGGATCTGGGCCCACATCCCCGCACGAATGCTGTGGACTCCATGACCCTGGCTGGGTTACTCATGTCCCCTGCCCCTCAGTGTGCCTGTCTTATAAGATGGGCTAAGAGTGCCTGCCCACTGAGGCTGCTGAGCAGGGAACTGGGTGTGTAGGTGGGGTGCTCAGCACGCGCCAGGTGTGCACCAGCACCCTATGGCTCACCCTCAGACACAGGTCACGGAGCTGAGGGTTAGAACTGGCCACGGTCACACTCATGGAGGACACGGGACTTGAACTCAGGCAAGTTGCTGCAGGGCAGGTGAGAAAGGCTGGCATGTGGCTGAGGGCAGTGGGGGCCAGGCACATTCCACAGAGGGGTGTGGAGTGGGGAGGGGTGTGGACGCCACAGAGCCTGGACCCTGAGAGCTGCCCTCTCCGATGCCAAGCTTTGCCCTGTGGGCACCAGGAGGCAGTCAGGCTGCTTCTCTACTGGAAATCAACCCAGGGCTGCTACCTTCTGTAATTCTAGCTCCTGGGGTGGAATGCTGATCTTTTTAGCTGAAAGAAAACCCCAGAGATGACTGACTTCACATAAAGAGCCATATCCCAGGAACCCTGAGCCCACCCCAAACACTGTCATTTATAAGCTGAGCTCTGTCATCAACCCCTCTGTCACCAGGAGGAAGACACCAATAAAAGCCCACCTCCTGTCCCTGCTCAGAGGTCCCTGAGAACCTGAGGTCCACGGCCCATCCGAATCTGAACCAGTCCCTGCTGCCAGGGCAGGACAGCTTCAGCATGAGCTCCAATCAACGTCCCCACAGCCTGGCGCCTCCCAGGGCCTGCTGTCCTTGGGCTAGGGACCCTGTGGTTGCCCGCTGAGCAGAGCTCTGGGCCGGGGCATGCTCAGAAAGGCATGAGCTCTTTTTGCCTCTTCTCGGATGCACACCAGCCCAGGAGGCAGTAAGGGTTCCAGACGTGCCTCCTGCCGGATCAGAAAACAGGGCAGAAATGTGTGACCGTCTGTTTTCCGACACCATTTTGAGACAAGCAGGACAGGACTGTGAACCAAAGGAGGGAGGAAAAAAAGATGTAGGCCTTATGACCTGGAGCTTACCCAGCGTTCACCTGGAGGCAATTCCAGGACAATGACACTAAAAGAAGGGACCTAAATACAGTCCATCAGCCTTGCCAAGTTGCACACAGAGCTCAGAGTCCAGGAAGGCCAAGGGAAGCTGGAATTTATAGGACAAAGAACCAAGAGGAGCAATACCCAAAGGAGCTCCATGTATGGGGTCACCAGAGTGTTTGACGACCACCGGTACATCTGTTGGGGACTCCATGAGGCTGGGCCAAAGCAGATTCTGAGAAGAGGAGGATTATCACACAACTACAGGCTGGGCAATTCCCAGAGCTTAAACAGAGCCAAGAATCACTCAAGTACCCACCAGCCAGAGTAGACACGTTTCTAACATGAAGACTTCATTAAAGGCCCTAGGAGAGTCACCGTTTAGCAATAGGAATAACCTGGCCCTGGAGTAATCAATACCTTAATGCAAGCTGAGAAAGGATCAAATTGATCTGCAAGTTACTTTACCATCTGTCTGAATGAAGTCCAACAATTTTTAAAGGAAGAAAGCAAAAACATAGATTTTTTTAAAAAACAGAGTCTTCTTCTGTTGCCCAGGTGGGTCTTGAACTCCTGGGTTCAAGTGATTCTCCTGCCTCTTGAGTAGGTGGAACTATAGGTAAATGCCACCATGCTTGGCTCTTAAAACAAAATTTAATGCTCAACAATGAAAAATCCATAGTGTAACAAGGGTGATGACTACACCACTGCGTTTTACACCATCTTAGCCAATATTAGCTTTACTTTGCCGAGGTGAAGTTGTTCTTTGTCATTCCCTTCCTACCAACTCTGATCTCCAAATACTAGTGAGCAGAATGGAACCTTGTAACAACATTGGCCAGTCGTCAATTAAAAAAAAAAAAATAGAAAAGTCAAAAAAGAGGAAAGTCTGGCTTATACCCAGGCCTAGACATAATAAATGTGATAGAATGGTCCAGCAGAACTTTAAACACCAGTTGAAATATTATAAATATATTCTAATTGCCTAAAAAATTAGAAAAAACTTGGAGGATTTAAATACCACTACACACCAACATATTCAAAGAATCCACATATCCAAGAAGTTCAAAGAATCCCAAATAGAATTGATACAAAGGAGCTGGGCACAGGGGCACACACCTGTAATCCCAATAAACTCTGGAGCCCTGAAGCAGGAGGATCATGAGTTCAAGGCCAGCCTAGGCAACTTAGCAAGATCATGTCTCAAATCAAATCAAATCAAGTAAGGGCTTGAAAGGTAGCAGCCCTGGGTTGATTTACAGTAGAGAAGCAGCCTGACTGCCTTCTGGTGCCCACAGGGCAAAGCTCGGCATCTGAGAGTACCTCTTTGGTGTACTTGCCTAGCATGCATGAAGCCCTGGGTTCAATTCTTAGTACCACAAATAAATAAACACAAAGAAAAGGACCCAAAGGCAGATCATAATTCAATTGCTAAAGTGATAAAGAGAAAGTCATAAAAACAGGTAGGCAGAGATGAAGTGGCAACTTGAAGATAGATTGATATAAGTTAAAGATGATATTATCAATCCTAGGATGACCCCTGAGAGAGAATGCGAAAAAGCCAATAGCAGAGATAAAACAGAATACTAAACTGTACCTGATCCAAAGAAGGCAGAAAAGGAGGAAAGGGAGAGAAACAACAGACGAACATACAGAAAACAAACAGGAACACAAGGGACTTAAGCCTAACTGTAAAAATAATTACATTAAACATAAATGCCCTCAAGCGCTCCATTTAAAGGTAGAGACTGTCATACCGTATACAACCACAAGAACTCAACTACGAGCTACCTATGAGACACCCACTTTAAATCCAGAACCCCAAGGGTTAATAGTAAAGAGACGCCAGGCGACAACAAGCGGAAGAAAGCTGAAGTGGCTGTATTGAAGCAGAGAAGAGGCACTCCAGGCAAAGAGCACTCCCAAGGGTAAAAACAGACATTTCCAAGAATAAAGGGGTCAATTAAAAAAAAATTAGGAAAGTCAAAAAAGAGGAAAGTCTAGCCTATACCCAGGCCTAGACACAGTAAATGTGATAGAATGGTCCAGCAGAACTTAAACACCAGTTGCAATATTATAAACATATTCAAAGAGGTTAGTCCTTCATGGAGACATCATCCTACTAAATGCATACGTATCGGATAATAGAACACCAAAATACATGAAGTAAAACAGGTAGGACTGAAAGTTGAGACAAACTCATGACTTTGATTGGAGGGTCCAAGACCCCACACCCAGTAATTGTCAGAACAGTTAGAAAGAACTTGGAGGATTTAAATACCACTACACACCAAGTTGATCTAATAAACGTTGGTAAGACACTATTCAGCAATTATGAAATATGCATTCTTTTTAAGTATTTGTAAATGTTTATCAAAATGGACCATATGCCAGGCCCTAAAACAAATTTCAATGAATTTAAAAGAATTGAAATCACAATGAGTATTTTCTCTGATCTTAAAAAACTAAATTAGAAATCAATAACAGAATAATATCTTGAATATCCAGTAATATCTAGAAATGGAATAACACACGTCTAAATAATCCATGGTCCAAAGAAGAAAGCACAAGAGAAGGTTAGAAAATATTTTGAATTGAATTAAAATTAAAATATGACCTACTAAATTTGTATTAAGGCAGTTCCCTTTAAGTATTTATTTTATAGGCTTTTTTTCCCTATACTTTTATTTTGTTGATTTAGGTTTTTTTTTTTTTTTTTTAATATGGTACTTGGGATCAAACCCAGTGCCTCACACTCTACCAATGAGCCACAACCCCAGCCCTTAAGTGTTTCTTTTGAAAAAACAAACAAATGATTGAAATCAATGATATAAACTCTCACCTTAAAAATTAGAACAAGAACAAATTAAACCAAAATTAGTAGAGGAAGAAAATGATAAAAACCTGAAATCAGTAAATAAGAAAATGGAAAAACAATAGAGAAAGTTGTTAAAGCCAAAATGGTTCTTTGAGCCACTCATTCATTTGCCTTGTAGACTGATCAAGAAGTAAAAGAAAACCCAAATGACTGTTCTCAGGAATGAAGGAGGGGACATCACTACAGATCCTACAGACATTAATAAGATGAGTAAATGTCGTGAATGCCTTTGTACCAATTATTCTGACAACTTAAATGAAATGGACAATCCATGAAAGACATGAATTACCAAACTCAAGAAAAAACAACAACAACAAAAAATCAGAATGACCAAATGTCAATTAAATAAACTGAGAAGGAAATCCTGACACGTGCTACAATGTGGGTAGAACTAGGGGATGTTTTGAAAGCAAAATAAACCAATATCAAAAGAACCAAAATTCTATGAGTCCACCTAGATGAAGGGCTGCAGTTAGTCAAATTGATAGAGGCAATAAGTGTGGTGCTGGTTGCCAGGAGCTGGGGTAAAGGAAAATGGAGCTTTATTGTTTAATGAGTACAGAGCCTCAGTTTGGGAAGATGAGGAAGTTCTGGAGTTGGGTGATGTTAAAGAATGCACAACAATGTGAAGGTACTTAATGTCCCTGAGCTGTACACTTAATTAAAACTGTAAATTTAGCAAGGTATGGTGGTGTGTAATTGCAACCCCAGCTATTGGGGAGGCTAAGGCAGAAGGATTGCAAAGTCAAGGTCAGTCTGGGCAACTGAGGGAGACCCTGTTTCAAAATAAAAATTTAAAAAGGCCTGGGGATGTGGTTTAGTGGTTGGACATGTTTGCCTAACATGGGCAAGGCCCTGGCTACCAATACTAAAATAAATGATGCATTTTATGTTATATTTTATTTTATAATACTTTAAAATTTAAAATATTTTTAAGTACATGACTTTTAAAACACATGAATTATTTATTTATTTATTTTATGTACCAGGGATTGAACACATAGGTATTTAACCACTGAGCCGCATCCCCAGACCATTTTTGTATTTAACTTAGAGACCGGGTCTCACTGAATTACTTAGGGCCTCAATAAATTGCTGAGGCTGGCTTTGAACTAGTAATCTCCTGCCTCACCCTCTGGAGCTGCTGGGATTACAGGCGTTCACCACCATGCCTAGTGAAATGTTTAATTTCTCAAAATACAAACAAAACTTCCCTTAAAGCCAAGTCTAGATCCATGGCCCCACTGGTGAATTTTATAGAACATTAAAGAAAATAGTAATACCATTCTTATGCAAATTCTTAAAAAAAAAAAAAAAAAACGGAGGAGGGATTACCACTTCCTGACCCGCCTTGAGTCTGGTATTAACCTGATACCAATACCTGACAAAGGCACTACAAGAAAGTAAATACAAGAACAAAAAACCTGAATCTAGAAAAATAAGCCTTAACATATCATGACCAGGAATGCAAGGTTTGTTTAATACTTGAGTATCAGTTGCCACACTCACATAATGCACCATACTAATATACACCTGCAAGTATCGTGAAAGTCTCTATGCATGTTCTTGGTCGCATACTTTAAAACCTCTTAAACTATGTCTGTGAAATTGAGCTTTTTTTGAAAATAATCTTTGACCTTCAGTTAGTAACACCATGGTTGTTCAGCCTGTCTCCTGAAGTGTGCCCAAAGTTGTATATTAGGGTTGGGGTATTGCTCAGGGGTAGAGCATTTACCCAACACATTTGAGGCCTTGGCTTCAATCCCCAGCACCACAAAAACAAAACAAAGCAAACCCCACTAACACCACCTGTTGTATTTCGCCCCTCACCGCGGCCACGCAGTGTCACAGCAGTATATCTAAACATCCACTCTGAAAAATAACAGTGCCAACACTAACTGAGCAAATGGCGTGTGCCTGGCATGGGCCCCATGGCTCCAGCCCACTGTTCTAAGAGAGGCAACATCCCTGTTTTATAGATGAGGAACCAGGCCAAGAATGAAGTCACTTGTCCTAGGTCCCACAGCCAGCCAGCCATAGAGCCCAGATTTGAGCCTGGTTTGGCCAACTCCAAAGCAGATGGTGGGTATTCATTCTTTATTCCTACATGGTACAGACTAATGCCATCTGTCTTGGTTTCCTCATCTCTAAAATGGGGACTAATAAATGCCCCCACCCCGTGAAGATGAAATGGGTCAACAGTGATGGAGTACCTAGAAAAGTACCTGGCACATAGTAAGCACTGCTTGAGTATCTTAGAAGCTTCGTGTTAGGCAAATCCACCCATATTTGATTCTCATCAGAGAGCTTCAAGGTAGGGTTAAAATTGCTGCCTCTTTAGATGAAGAACTGAGGCCAAGAAAGGCAAATCCACTACATTTTAACCAGATGGATCAAATTCCCAGCCCAAACAGGAACAGTAGAGTCCCCTCCCTCTCCGTGTGCCCATGGCAGTGCTTGGAGGTGGCCCCAGTGGTGGCCTCTTTCTAAGAGGCCTCCCCTTCTGGAACCTTGGGAGAACAGCCCGAATGCATCTGGCTCTGGAGCCGTCCTCCATGTCCCTGGGACCAGGTTTCACTCCCCCAACCCAGGGAAAGGGAGGGAGCTGCCCTGGAAACCACACCTTCCCTACCTTGACTGACTCAGGGCTTGTGACGATGACAGAGGTTTTGTGGAAGACGTTGACACGCACAACAGGTCCGTACTTCTTAGCCCTGGAAATCAAAGTGACCAGAAGGAGGCTGTCAACCATCAGAGATGTGCCCCTCAGCCCAGCCTCAGCCCAGGGGGTGCCCTACTGCCAGGGGAAACAGCAGCATCCCGTCCCAGAAGGTGCTCAGCACAGGGCAGGAGAAGAACCCCGTGCTGGGGGTCCGGAGGCCTGGGGGTGAGGCTCTGCTCTTGCCCAACCACGGCTGAGTCACATCCCCCTCTGGGCCTCAATCTCCATGCCCATGAGATATGACTGCAAGACCCTCATTCAATTGCCTGGGAAGGTCCTTCTGGGAACCATATCTTCATGACAACTTTTCTTGGGAAGCCCTTTGAAGAGCATTAAGTCCCATCCCAAACAATGACAGTCTTGTCCCCTGCCACACACCCAGTTTATAGATAAGGAAACTCAGGCTCAAAGGGCTTCTGAAGGCTGGTCTAAGGTCCCCCCTTTGATGAATGGCACAAGGTGGCCTCCATCCAGCCTCATTCAGGTGTGGCCTGGGCCAGGGGAGGGTGGGGCTGGGATTTGTGTGACTAAACGGGATGACTTCCCCCTGAGGACCTGGAGTAAGGCAACAAGTGACAAGTTTGAACCCACCAATCCAAAAACACATCTTGGAGCACACGGCCACAAACCTCGTCCTTTTTCCAAAAGCAGGGGAGGTGTCCTAGAAGGAAACTGGAAGAAGAGGAAGCATTAGGCTCAGCAGCAGCACCACTGAAGGCTGCCCACCCCCACAGGACACAGGGAGGCCTGAGCGAGAAGGCCGTGGGCTGGCTCAGGACCACCAGGCAGTGAGCAGAAAGGACGCAACCCCGGTCCCACCAGCGCTAAAGGCTTCCTTGGAGGGGAGGCATTGTCCCTGGCCAGAGCTCCAGGGCTGGCACATAGCAAGGTTCAGGAGCATGATGTGTCTCGCCTTCTGACATCCGTGGCGTACTTCCTGTGGCGAGCACCATGCTAAGCCTCACCCCACCTGGGCACTCTGTCTCCTGGGTAAGCTAGGTATCATGAACCGTGTCACTTGTAGGCAGAGAGGTAGGGACCTGCCCACAACTGCACTGCTAGTCCTGGGGTGCTCCAAAAGCCTCACCAAGGGCCAGTTTATCTAAGTCTGCAGGGGAGGCACTGGAGCATAGCAAGCCTGTTGGGTGTGACCTTGAAGCACATTTCAGGATGCCCGTGACTTCTTGCCTCTTACATGATTTTATTCCAATCATGCTCACTGCAGCATCCCAAATGGGTGACGATGAGACTGCAGTTGGAGTTTTCTGGGTCATGGAGCTCAGATTCTCCCAGGGAGAGATGGAGAGAAGATTAAAAAGAGGAAGTAAATAAACATGATGCCAGAGAGGGATGGGAGAAAAACAGGATACATATTGGGACGAGAGTGCTGGGGAGAGGGGCAGGAATGGCCATTTATACAGGCAGGAACATCTCTCCAAGAATGTGGCCTGTGATCTGACACGTGCAAGTAGTAAAGGATTTGGCCACACAGGTATTTAGGGAAATAGCAGTCCAGGCAACAGGAGCTGGTGCAAAGGCCCTGGGGTACGCATGTGCTTAGATAGCGAGAAACCCCCTGTAGCCAGAGCAGAGTACTTAAGAGTACAAGGTGGGGTCACCAAAGTTGTTCAGTGGACATAGGGTGCCATAGGCTGTTGATCAAACTTTGCTTTGAAATCAGTCACATGGGACCACTGTAGGGTTCAAGCAGTGGAGGGATCTGATTGGGGCAGATCCCAAATAGATTCTTTCTGCTGCTGTGCTGAGAGTAACTGGAGTGGGACAGGGGACTGGAGTGAAAGCAGGGGCACCAGTGAGGGGCTAGGAGAGGCGATGAGGCCAGACCAGGGTAGGGCAGTGGAGGTGATAAGAAGTCAGATTTCTGACTGTCCTCAAAGGCACAGCCAACAGCGCACACTGACCACACTGATGTGGTGGTAAGGCATGGGAGGTGCCAAGGGTGCCCTGGGCTGTGGCCTTGGAAGCTGGGAGAGTGGGTGGAGCTGCTGTTCACTAAGATGAGAAGGACCGAGCAGAGCTCGCCGGGCTGGCAGACGGCCTCCTGCCCACCGCATGATTCTGCCACCAGGACCCCTCTGGCTCTGCTCCAGAGAGGAATGGGCCACAAGTTCCAGGAGGTAAACACACCGTGGAGAAGCCCCCACCACCAGCCCCGGCTCCCTCCACCTCTGCCGGGTGGCTCTGGCATGTTCTCTGTCCAGGACACTGAAGGACCAGGCAGGATGAGGACGGGGAGCTGACAACTGGGTACCCCTGGGGTTCTGGAGCAAAGCTCATTCAGTGGAGAGGCAGGAGCCAAAGTTCCGAGTTCCGAGGCAGAGTTGGCCATGGGGTAGGAGCTGCAGGGAGCGAGAGGGTGAAGGGCAGGGTCTTCCAAGCCGGGGATTGGACAGCAGGTTATATCAAATGGTGTGGTGCAGAAGAGAGGACCAACTGATGGCCAGGGTGGGGGGCAGAGGCTGGCTGGGGCAGGGTGGCTGAGCAGAGGGGCAGGCTGGCCTGGGCCAGGACACCGACATCCATCTGCAAGAACAGATGGAAGACACAGGGTGGGCATCGAGGCGCAGGCCCCTGGAAAGAAGTTCTCTGCACTCATTCCGTTGGCTCAGGGAAGTAGGAGGCGAGAATAAAAGCCGAGTGTGTGGGTGGAGGAGAAGGTGACGGAAGTCAAGAGAAGGCAAGAGAGCAGACTGGAGAGTGGGCGGAAAAATGCTCTGGGGCAGGAAGTACACAGTGACCCTGGCAAAGGAGGCCCATTCCAGGTGAGTAGCCCTGCACCGACACCACTCAGCTTACAGAAGGATGAACAGACAGGCTGTATTTTCAGAGTAATCTAACATTCTTACTGTCAATCCCAAAATCTATTCGTGTTGGGGGAATGGTCTCATTCTTGTAGGCCTGTGTGACTCCAGTGGGTCCCCAGCTGCTGGGGTCTACCACCACCTGGGAAGAAAGGCAAATGTCACCAAAAGGTGACAGAGGGCAGGGAGTTGGGTAGGATTCCCATGGCCAGTCAAGAAAGGAAACTAAGAGCTATTCCTTCTGGTTCCTGCAGGAGATGCCAGGAGAGGACAGCAGGAGGCCGGGTGTTGGAAATAGGCAGGTATGGCTGAGGGGATCGCGCCACACTGGGGCTTTCAGCTCAGCACCCCCAACGGACAGAAGCCCACTTGCCACACCCCTGGTGATAGACTGGATATGGTAGGGCAGCCCAGAGAGATGGGGCGGACAAAGAGTCCCCCTGTCTGGCACTGCCCAGCACGTCCACTTTCCTATAACACTGTGATTGGCCAGGTGTGAATCCAAGGTTTGCTATGGTGACAGAAAGCCCTGGACAGGAACCAGAGGAGGGGCCCACAGTGAGACCACTTGGGGATGAAGGGAGCCTACGCCCTGGCTGAGCAGTGGGGACCCCACCAGGGGTGAGAGCTGGGTCAGTGCCTCACCTGGTGGGCCGGGACGGCGAGTGTTCAGCTGCGCATCCAAAATCTACTGGCTGCACCACAGACAGAGCCCGAGGAGGGGCCTCGCCATGGCTGGGAAACACCCTGGGCAGCTGGGCAAGTCAGACGGGAGGAGAGAACCAGCTCTGTCCGGAGTCAAAGTCAAAAAAATGTCTTCCAAAATAAATAAAAACCAGGAGAGACCGTGCAGTGTCAAGTTGACACCACTGCACGCCACCAGACGGCCGGGGCTGATGAGAACATTAGAGAGCCGCGACAGAGAAATAAAGAAGCAACCCACATGGGTGTGAGACAGGCAGGGGGCTCTAAGTTTTTGTCTGTTAAATGAATCAGTGCAGAGGGACATGGTAATAAGAGCACAGAGAAGGTCACTGGGAGGACATCCTGGAGAAGAGGGCCTCCTACAGAAGAAGGTCAGAGGGTGGGCCAGACCACAGCAGCTATAGAGGTTTCTTGCTACAAGCTGGCAAAGCCTTGGAATAACAAGGGACAAATGCCACTACTGGAACCCTACTACACAGACCTCCTGTCAATTACGGCATTGCCAATCACGGTTCCAGGATTGAGGCTTTGAATGCCGAAATATCTAATTTGTGCTAGGAAAGTTTTCAGAACTTTCATCAAGCGGTTTTATATTTGACCACCAATCAAGTTGTAATCCAAAATCTTTATATATGCACTGTTCAGTTCACCTCCTTAATAAAGAGCCCTACAGTGATTATATTCAGCCTTCTTCTACTTTTTTGCCCCCTCCCACACACCTGTAGGTCACAGGTAAACTCTTGGTGCAAGAGATGGGGATCATTCAGCCGTAAAAAGAGAAGAAATATGCACACATTCCACTATATGGATAAACCTCGAATACATTAAGTAAAAGAAGCCAGACTCAAAGGCCATATATTTATGATTCCATTCATATGAAATATCCAAAGTAGGTGAATCTGTAGAGACAGAAAGCAGATTAGTGCTGGGGCTGTATGGGGTGGGATATGAGGAGTAATAGCTAATAGGTAAAGGGTTTCTTCTTAAAGGGACAAAAATGTCCTGAAAGTAGTGGTGATGGTTTTATGACTCTGCTACTATATTAAAATCACTGAATTAGAAGCCATGCAGTGGTGCATGTTTGAAATCCCAGCGACTCGGGAGGCAGAGATAAGAGGATCACGAGTTCAAAGCCAGCCTCAGCAATGGCGAGACACTAAGCAACTCAGTGAGACCCTGACCTAAATAAAATACAAAATAGGGCTGGGGATGTAGCTCAGTGGTCCAGTGGTCCAGTGGCATTGGTCCAGTGGTCCAGTTCCCTGGAGTTCAATCCCCAGTAACCCCCCGCCAAAATCACTGAATAATATACTTTAAAAGGGTAAATTTTACAGTATGCAAGTTATATCTTGATTTAAAAAAATATGTAGAGATAGGGAGTTGACTTAATTTCTTCCTTCTTCACATACAGAGATCCAACCAGGTATGTAATGTTTGAAGCTCTTGGGGTTATAAGGAGACTGAGACCCATGAGAACAAGCGCAAAAACACGCATTCCCAGCTTTGGTTACTGAGTTGGAGAGTGCTAGTGCGCCTAACGGAACTGTAGATTTCCACCATTCAACCTTGAATCACTATTTATTGTCTACTGTGCATGTGCCAGGTGCTGCTGTGTTGGGATGTCAGGACACAGCAGTGAATGAGACAGACACAGGCCCCAGGGGAGAGACAGGCACTTAACATGAGGTTGCACAAATAATTTGCCAGTTACCATTATGCTGTTAAAAACTACATGGTGGCTTAAGGGTTTATGAAACAAATGCAATAAATCCAAGATCAGGCAAGGAGGGATCTCTCTGAAGAGTTAGCTTCTAATCCAAGCATGGAGGGCTAGGGAAAGATCCACCTAGGTGGAGTAGAAAGCAGAACTGCTCATCAAGGGAAAGGAGGTACCAGGAAGACCCAAAAGTTGGAAAGGGCAGAGACAACAGAGAGCCAAGGGGAGAACAGTTGCCTCCCCATGTCACCAGCCAGAGATCATTCCTGAAACCACCAAACAGAAATTCAGGCTCTAGAGCCAGCACTTCTGGCTTGGGCTGGAGACAGATACCTTCCAGAATGTTCATGCCCTGAGATTTTAAAAAGTGTGTCTAATACCATTGTTTATTCATTCATTCAACAGATATTTATTGAGCAACTGCAACATGCCAGGTGCTGGGTATACACAAGTGAACACAGAGCATCCCTACCCTCTTGGGGCTCACAGTCTAAATGGGGAGACAGACAATCAACAGGTGAACAGACAGTCAACAGGTGGAAAGGTGCCTTCAGGAGAGATGGCCTCATAAAGAGTTTGGGGCTGAGTGGTTTGACACAGAGTGGTTGGGGAAAGCCTATCAGAGGTGACAGAGGAAGAAGCCCACCATGCCTAGGCTCCAGAAGGGAAGGGGAAGATCTGGTGGGGTGAGAGCCAGCTTGGGATAGAGGGAGGGCAGCAGTGAGCAGCAAGACAGAAGAGAAGGGTGCAGAGCTGGCCGGGAGAACTCATCAGGGGCCTTGCTGGCCATGCAGTGGACTTAATTTGGAACTGGGTTTTTTGGTTCTGAAGTGACGGAAAGCCCTAGGAGCAGGGAAATGACATAGCAACTCCAAAATTCAGCAACTCCAAAGTTCTGGTGAGGGGGTTGGTAAGTTGGGTGGGGACCAAGAATGGGACAAAAGTACTGAAATGATAACGGGTATTTCCCAGGACAGAAACACAACAAACACGAGGGAATGTAACCAAAGAGTGCACTTTGCTAGGTTAATCCTGTCCGAATCCCAAAGTTAAGAGCACCCACTTTGGAGTCAGGCTGACGTGAGCTTAAATCTAGGCTTATCAACTGTGTGACCTTGGGCAGGTGACTTCGCTTCTGCGCGCCTCAGCCTCCTGGTCTGAACGATGGGTTAACAATAGAGCCTACCTGACAAGGTTGTCGCTGCTATCACGTTTGTGGGGCCCAGCCGAGCGGCGGGCGCCCAGCAGCTGCTGCGGCTGTGAGTAATTTGTTACTAAGAATAGTTAGCGCCCCTCTCACGGCCTCGGTCTCCAAGCGGTCGCGCGCAAAGACCAAGCTGGACCCCCAGACCCGATGCTGGCAGGGACGCGGCCCCCGGCCCCCCAGTCGAGCGCCCCATCCAGGCCCCCGCCCCCACCCCCCGCTCACCTGGGCCGCGGCGGCCCGGGGATGTGCTCATAGCGGCTGCGAGCGCGATGCACGAAGGTGCAGCAGAGGCCGAAGGCGAGCAGGACGGCGCTGCCGAGTAGCAGCAGCCCCGGGGCTCATGGCTCCGGGCCAGGCCAGGCCAGGCCAGGCCGGGTGGGCGCCCGTGCCGAGGGGGCGGGAGGCCGCGAGCGACTCGGCTGTCAGAGCCGCGCGCCGCCTCGGCCCCAGGCCCCGGAGCTCCCCAGCACCGCCCCCGGCCGCTCGGCTCCGCCCCCTCCGGCTCGGCCCCGCCCCGGGCGCGCGGTCCCCGCCAACCACGTCTCCAAGTTCGACTCCAGCGCTTGGAG
>NW_025999900.1:63314009-63332479 GCF_001458135.2 Marmota marmota marmota | reverse complement strand
CGCCCCCTCTACGCCACGCCCCCACTTAAGCTCCTCCCCGATCTTCACACAGCCGGGTCTCAGACCCTGCCCAGAACAGGAGGTCTCCACCAATCATAACTTCGCTTCTGGCTCGCACCCCCAGACCCCGCCCTTCCCCGCCCTCTCAGGCTCAGGCTCCGCCCCGGCAGCAGCCCCGCCCCAAACGCGTTGTCCTTGGCAACCCTGATTTCTCCGCGCGTGCTACCCCGGCGGCCGTGTAAAGTCTAACGGGTTGGCTCCGCCCCCTTGGCGCCTCCGAATAGCGGCGTCTCTCCACGCGCGGTCCTAGGTCCCTTCCTTTCTTGCTCAAACCTTCTGGAAACCCCATCGAAGCCATCAGATTCCGGCGTTACGCCGACGGTTCCCAAGCCTCTTCCTCCAACCCAGTCTCCCAAAGTTGGTCTACCCAAATGCCCCGCGGGCGCCTCTCCTCGCCGGCCTGTAGGTGCCCAGCGCCCGCGGTCCGCCAGCAGGCTCCAGCTGGTGACGAGGACCCCGCGGGACACAGGGAGGCCTGAGTCTGCGGATGAAGCACACTGCGGGACTCGAAGCTGCTCTCTTCGAGTCCTGGCCCCGCCAAGTCTCCCAGACCCAGGTTGCCCGAGCGTGTGGCCCCGGGTCCGGAGCACCTGGCGTTGGAGTGGGCATCATGTACCCTTGAGCCTCTCCCTGGGGAAAGCGAGGAGTGTGACCCAGGTGGCCAAAGGCTTCTCCTACTCATCCGGGTTTGTCCAAAGAGGCCAACTCTGGGCTTTTAAGTTCACTGTGCCTATCCCAATGGTCACCCAAAGTGTCAGCTGTGGACTGCAAGGGCCAGGTGTGCCTACTCCTAGCGCAGGTAAAGATCTTCTGGGCTAGAGTGGGAGCGCCAGAAGAGTTCGGACGCTGCGGGACTTCTGGGAAGAGGCCATACACTTGCCCTAGTCTTGGGCCAGTCCTGGAGAGGTTGGGGATTGAAAAACAGTGACCTGTGTGCCCACCTTTCCAGGTATAGCCAGGGACAGTAACCCTTATGGTCTGCGGGGTGATGGAGAAGGCCAAGCTTTCAGACGCGTGCCTTGCACGGAATAGACAAGATTTCCGCTCCCGAGGACACCGCCGCCTAGGCTGGTCCCGCTGCCAGGAGTCCATCCCATTGCAGGGACTTGGACCGTCAAGCTGGGGACGGTGACTTGCCACCGCGCCCCCGCGTGGCGGCCAGAAGCAGACGTAGGAGTGCACCGAAGACCTCAGGCTCTTGGGACTGCCAGGAGAAAGGCAGTGAGGTCAGCCAATCCCCACCTTGTGGGCTGTGAGAGCTCCAAGATTTGGGGGCAATTTGGAAGCAGGGTGGGGTTGCAATCAGGAGGGATGTAGATTTGTGCTCTCAGGTGAGTGTGTGGTTAGCTAGAAAAAGAAAAGTGACAGGACACTTTTAAAACCAGAGTTCCTGGCACCATGCCCTGAGTTTACAAAAAGTTTCAGGCTGTATGGCGACCACTCTGCATGCTTTGTTCCTCTGGAGCCTGCACAGTGGTTTTTCTTGAGGACAGGCCCAGATCCTGAACAGCTCTGGGCACAGGCTGGGGCCCCATGAGCAGCATCTGGGCACAATTGCCAGCTGAGCCCGTCCACCTAGGGCTGAGGGGTTGATGTTAATACTCTGTGGAACATCAGGCAATATCAGTGACCTCTGATTCAGCCCAACTGTTGCTCACCCCTGCACTTTTGTCCATAGAGAACCCCCTTCCTCCCACTATGTTGGACAACAGTCTCCCCTACCCAAGGCACCACATGTCACCCTGTTCTTTGAGAAATCAGGTGGTGGGACATGGGCATGCACAGAGGCTCCAAGGCTGAAGGTCCTTTTCCTGGGCCGGCAGCACTGCCAGCTGCAGCAGAGGGTACTACCTGGAAGGGCCACCACCTGCCCCTTCACAGGGATGGTCTAGACCAATGTCATCCAGTATGGTAGCCTCTGTCCACATGTGGCTATGGAGCACTTGAACAGTGGCTAGTCCAAACTGGGATGGGCTGTGTGGGTAAATTACACATCAGATTTCATAAATTGAACGCCCAGAGAAGTTGTTTTTAAAAAGTCATTGATATTTTTGTATTTATTACCTGTTAAAATACTATTTTGTATGTTGCTTAAATAAAATATATTATTATAACTAATTCCACCTAGTCTTCTTACTTTTTAATAGGGCTACTAGAAAAATTTTAATCGCCCATGTGGCTCATATCATACTTTATTGAACAGCACTAGCATGACTCTGACTCTCAAAGTCTGGCCCCTAGGCACAACCCAGGAACTTGGTGGAACTGCGAAGCTTCAGCCTCTCCCCAACCTGAGTCAAAACTGTGCTGGAACCCAGCCACCTGGGTCTTAAGCTGCCCTGCATTCTCCTCAAGCCTGAAAACAAGCCACCAGTGTAGACCTGCCATAAAGGGAGTAGTTTCCCAGCAGGAACCTCTGGGGAGATGCAGCCAGGACGGTGGCTCTGAAGTGGCCGCCCTACTTGGGTGCCTCTCAGGCAGAGGGGCAGGAGCCAGGGAAGAAGGAGGACCAGGCCCTGGGAGAGCCAGCCTCCATTCAAAACTGCCTTGGAAGCCCTGGAGACTGGTTACATAACCACCCTGGGATGGAAAAGAGGGACTGTGATATTGGTGGTGGCTTGTGGGGCCACTGTTAAGATCAAATGAGCCGACACACTGGAGACATGTGGCATGCAGTCAGTGCTCAATAAAAGCTAGTTCTCAGCAGGGGAGGGGAAGCAAGCACAGACGCTCGACAACAAGAAGACCTGAGTTCTCCACGTTATTCTAAAGGAGCTCATTTTCCTCCCACTTTAAGGATTTCTTCCCGTATCATCCCAGTGCTGGTCTCCAGTATGCCCATTCCCACTCTGTCTTATACAGTTGGAAGCTGCCAGCATAGATACCACTAGATTGATCCAGAGCTTTCTGCCCAGGAAGCCGCCTGGAACATATTGGGCACATTTGCAATGTTACCTCTTTTTTTTTTTTTTAATACGGTAATCCTGCTGATAATCTCTGTTTTCCAGTGAGGCTCAGAGAGGTTAAATGACTGCCCTAAGGTCACACAGGCCAGACTGGAACCTGGTCTCCAGAGTCCTTACTCTTCTAGTCAACCTCCAAACATCTGCAAGGTGTAAACGCAGGGTATCTTGGGGAGCTGGAGGCTGTGCACTCCCTTTACTGACGTGGCTGTTGAAGTCATGGACAGAGGGCTTTTCCTACTGTCAGAAGAAAAGGGTGGCCACTCAGCGTCCTGGGGGCAGTTGGACACAACTGAACAAGGTACAAGCGATGCTTGGACAGGGGTTTGAAGTGCTGTTACGACAGGCTGATATGCTTTGGACCTGGTCCTGGATGCTGAGCCACACGGAAGCATTGGCCCTGAGGGTCCAAAACTAAGATGTGTGCCTTTGGCAGCAGCAGCTTCTCTAGGAGCCTAACCCAGGCTGCTGACAGGAGGCCAAACTGGGCTGGGGAGGTAAAGTGGGAAACTGGCAGGGCAAAGGGACCCGAGGGACTGCAAGGCAAGGAGTCCTGCATTCCACTCCACGCAGGTGCTAAAGGCAGCTCTCCCCTCCCTGGGCGTGAGTTCCTATCTGCACAACCACAGGGCAGTTGGGGGTGGGGGGGTGGGGGGGACTTAATGCCTCAAGCGGCACAGCAGGATGGCCACAGCTGGGGCTCCAGGGTGGACTGCCTGGATTCGAATTTAAATAATGGCTGTGTGACATTTGGCAGAAAGTAACCTCTCTGGAGTTTCTACATCTGTAGGCTGCCGGGAGGTGTGATCACAGCACCTGCCTCCAACTGTTACTACAGTGTTAAGGGAGTGGATAAAGCAGCACTTGGAGAAGAGTGCCTGGCATGTGGGGTGCCAGCCACCCACTCTTATCACTGCCCAAGGAATAGTGACTCCGCCAGCCCCCTTCTCATGACAGTGGCACTCTGCCCTGGGCAGGAGGGGCACACAGGGTTGCTATCAACTGCTTCCCAGCCAGACTGGCAGCCCCAGTGGCAGGGCCTGGCACTTCAGGCTGTCATACCCCTCTCGCAGACATAGCAGCAGTAGAGCCACAAGCCAGCTCGGGAGCAGATCTGGCTTCAGCTGAGCCTTGGATTCTCTCCTCCCTGCCTGGGGCCCTCAACTAAGATATTTAATCTCCATGTGCCCCGGTTTCCCCTCATGTGACAAAGGGAGAAGAAGAGGGCTGTCCCGAGGGTCGAGTTGAGCCACGCTGTGCCACCTCTACAACCAGGCCTGGCTCACAGGCCACACTCCACAGCAGGGCTAATGGCAGCCCCCACACAGAGACAGCCCAACAGGGTCAGATAAGACACAAGGTCCTGGGTCCTCGCCAGCCCCACTTAGCACAGAGGTATGAAGAGTCCAAGAGGTGACGAGAGGAAAATTCTGAGGTCCTACATTAAATTAATAAGGGCAGGAAGATGGACCAGGGAGGAGACAGGGAGTGAATCAGTAAACAATGTGGGAGAGCAGGACTCTGACCCTGGTCTCTAAACACCAGAATCCACTTCAATCGACAGGAAAAGACCTTCCTCAACTATTAGCCTCAACCAATCCCTAAGTACCAAGCATTTGTGCTTAATGGACCACTCACCAATGCCAGCCCACCCACCGCTGCCTTCAGCTTATCCCCGCTTTATCAATAGCCAACCAAAGCTCAGTGTATACAACCTGTGCCGCCCGGACTGCATTACCAGGACCCTCCCTCCCGAGTGAGGCTACAGCCTCTACCCGGCCAGCCTTGCTGCTGGTGGCTGCACAGCTCTGCACCTGAACCTGGTCCCTCCTGTCTTCTGTCCTTCATTTCTTTAACAGCTCAGGAAGCTCTTTCACTTCAGAGAACTCCTGACCTCAGAATTTCATCTTTGACAGGTGCAATGGCTCACACCTGTAGTCCCAGCAACTTGGGAGGCTGAGGCAGGAGACTGCAAGTTCAAGGCCAGCCACTCCAACTTAGCAAGACCCTGTCTCAGAAAAGTTAAAAAAAAAAAAAAAAGACTGGGGATGTCACTCGGTTCTAGAGTACTTGCCTAGCATGCACAAGGTCCTGGGGTCAATCCCCAGCATAACACACACACACACACACACACACACGTTTCGGTTCCTCTGCAACCAAGTTCTACCTAAACTTCAATGAGCAGAGGCTGAGCCCGGAGACCTTAACCCCTCCATAGGCCTAGTGCAGTCTAGAGCCGAGGCCCCCAGTGAGCAAGGGAGCCTGTGGAGGAAGAAGGCTGGGGGCCACCCCTTCCCCTGTCCCCTCACCCCACACCAGCCTCCCGGGTAGTCAGGATCAGAAAAGAGGCAGGAGGGGGTCTGTAAACAGTCACATTGTTGGCATAGTCCTGGGGACAAGCTCTCAGTAGTCTCACTGGCCCCCAGCCTGGTGGCCCCTGAGTAGGGCTAGAGAAATCAGAGGGTCTTTGGGGTTTCAGAGCAGGAATGGGGATGGAGATAACAGAGGTGGCCTGATGGTCCTGACACAACCCTGTAAGTAGCAGGGCAGGGCCCCCCACTCAATGGCGCCCAGGTGCTTGGAGAGGTTGCAGGGGAAGCTCTGCTCAGCATGGGGTCCTTCTGTCCCAGGAGCAGGAGAGGACAGGCTTCAGGGCTGGAGGAGGCCAGGAACTATCCTTGGAGCACCTGCAGGTGCTTAGCATGACAGTGACGTCCAGATGACCAGGGGACTTCACCGGTGCCCCCTGGCTAGCTGTCTCCTGAGATGGCTACTCACTTCCTCTCAAAGGGCCGACATGGCCACAGGACACCCGGGATCTGTCCACATGAGCAGCTTCTCTTTGCCCCACAGCATGCGTTCTGTTCTCTCCAGTGCCTTGGACTGTTGGGCCACTGGGCCATGCTCTTTGGACCACGATCTCTGAGCCAGGCTCCAGCTGGTCTGGCACCCTCTGCTCCTGCACTGCTGGACAGGCCCTCTCCTTCAGTCGGCCAGAGGTGCCTTCATTCATGCAGTCATTAAAGGACGGTGTTCCTGCTGCTATCTGGAGACTTGGAAGTAAAAAAGAGCTCTTCTTGCCCCAAGATCACACACTGGCAGACCACACCGTCCCAACACACCAGCATTAAGTCTGCAGAAGGCACACGGCCAGAGACACACGAGGGCACACGTGCACTGCAACACCTCACACAGGTCCAACAGGACAGCTAGGCAGATAAGGCCACCTCTTGGGACACACCCACACCACCCTCCCCGGTTAGATACGTGTGCATAACCAGGCGCACACTGGGCTGCCTGCCGGCTGGATGGCCAGGCTGGGTAGCCGAGGCTTGGCTATGAGTACGGGTCTTCGTGGCTGCACACGACGCCCGCGTCCTCTTGGTGCCCGCAGTTGTGCGTGCCCACACCAGCGTGCGCGCACTCAAGGAGGTTGCGCTCGCTGCCTGCGCAGCGCACATCGTCCAGAAGGATGGGTAGCGTGCGGCCCTCGCCGAACTCCGCACGCTTTGCTGCGCGCACTGCATGTGCGAAGCCCAGCTGGCGACACACAACTGCGGCGGCCTTGGTATCCCAGGCATCGTCGCACACGGTGCCCCAGCGTCCGCCCACGAACACCTCCACGCGTCCTCGGCCGGAGCTCAGTCCTGCGGGTCGCACCAGGCGCACCGCGCCGTTGGAGGGCGTAGGGTCCGCGGTGCTCGGCCGCCCCCGTCGCCGTCCTCCGCCCCTTCGGCCCCTGGCGCCGGGTGGGCCTGACCGGCCGTGGGGTGGGAGTGCGCGGAGCGGCCGTGGGACGGGTCCTGCGGGGCGCCTTGGTGGGCCGTGGGGTGCTCTCTGGCGTTCGGATGAACTCTGAACAGAAGAAGGGCACACGGTCAGAGGGTCCCCTAGCCCGGCTCATCTCCCACCTGGCTGCCTCCAGGTGGGAAGGTGGACCTCAGGGAAAGATGTCCTCTGTCTGTCCCCCACTCAGACCCTGAAGATAGGGTGCTTCTGAGGGCACTAGGGGTGCTTTCTGGGTCACCCAGGCCCCATAGGGTGCTAGATGCTTCTCCAGCCATTCAGCACCAATCCCGGGAGCTCCCTGTTTTATGACTGACTGCCGCTGGGTTCCCGCACCCCCAGCCCTGCCCTCCTGGGGGGTACCCATGCTGTAACCTCTGGGCCTCGATGCAAGCAGTGCTGGGGTAGAATTCTAGGAGCAAGGGACCCTTGTTGCTTCCAGTCCTGGTTTTAGGGTGGAGAACCTGAAGCCACAGCGGGGCATGGACTTCTGAGGTCTAAAGCAGTAGGTGGCCAGCAGGACAGGAACTGGGCCCATACACAAACCCTAAGGTCAGGGTGACTCTCTCCTCCAGGTTCTGAGGCGCTGGCCTGCCACTGGCACAGAAAGCTGGATGGGAGCTCTCAGGGTGTGTGGCTGGGCCCACACGGATCACAGCTGGGGATGGAGGGGTCAGAGCAGGAACAGCCACCCCGTCACAGGGCCTGGACACCATAGGTCTATGGGGGACTGAGGTTGGTGATTCTCTTTGTCCTGAAGGACATAGGACATGTTGGGCCCAGGATGGCCATGGGAATAAACTTCACTCTACATCAGGCACTGTACTCTGTCTAGCCCTACCCCCTGCAGGGCCAGTGCCAGGCAGTGGGCACTGTCCCCTGTGACAGCCGTCAGAGGAGGGCTGAAACCTCGACTAACACAGTTACTACGGGGAGAATCCTGGGGCCACCAGGGCACATCCCATTGATCCCACCCCACCTTGGCCAGCTGCACTGTGAAATCCATGGGGTGGGGGAGTGCTGAGAAAGTACTTCTTGGAACAAGGACAAGTGCAGGCCAGGCCCAAGCACCATGACATGAGCAAGGGGCCGCCCCCCCACCCCAGCACCAGCTCTGCTCCACGCACTCCTCTGCTCCATCCAGACTGTCCTCAGGCCCAGCCTCTCTGCCCCCTGCCCCTGAGCTCTCCTTCCTTTTCTCTCCAGTTCAGGAACCGCTACCCCCACCCAGTCCCACACTGCACTGGGCAGGTCCCCACAGGATCCGGACACACTTCTGCACTAAACGGCTTCTCTGTCCTAGCCAGGACAGGGCCTGGTCTGACTTCCTCCTGGTCTCAGCACCCAGCACAGAGTGGGTGACTGAAGCAAGTGACAGAAACGGCTGAATGTGTGGATGAAGGCCTGCCACACTCAAAGCCACCTGCTGCTGGGACCCCTGAGCTCCACCCTCCTGCAGCCGCCTCTGCCCAGGCGCCCTGCCCTGCCTTCCTGCTCCCCACCTGGCCCGCACTGGCACCCTGCTGGCAGCCCCTGCTAGTCCCTCGGGCTGCACAGTGATTCTTGCAATTCTGAGTTAGTTGCCAGCAGTTTCAAAGTGTAATCTGAGAAGGCAAGGCCACACCTGCCTCTCTCTGTATACCTCCACGGTGTGGGCAAAGCACAGATCATCCGTGGCTGGATGGAAAGCGGAAGGTCTGGTAATGGGGGGCCTCTGTTTCTACCCAGCTAGGGCCCGGTGGTAACCCCTCCGGCAGAACAGCCTTTCTCACAGCCCCAGGCCCCTCAAGCCACGGAGGATTGCTCATCCCACTGTCCCTCTTCACCAAGCAGTCAAAGGGGACCATCTTGGAAAGCCCAGCCGAACACCCCACCCCAGCCTCCCCTGCTCACACACAGGTGTCCTCTCTGTGTCCTCCTAGAGGACTCTGAGCATACCTTGCCTGGCACAGCTGTTCCTCCCCTGGCTGTGCCCTTCCTGAGGCTGCAGCCCCTTGGACCACCGGCCCATAGCCTAGGGCCTGGTCTAAGGAGTTGTGGCCGGTCCAACAGACCACTCTAAAGTTCCTTCCACTTTACCTGTGGAAGTATGCCAGGCAAGCTGCTAGGCAGAGGGACCTAGAGGCCCCACTAAGGGGCCCCAGCATCTGACTTGGGGGTCTGCAGGGTGCAGACTGCAGGAGCTTCCCTCCCCCACAGAGAACCATCAATGGGCACTTACTTTCTCTGGGCACAAAGGGGATGAGGCGGCTCCTCACCTTCACCTGGGTGGGATGGATCTGACACTTGCCGGGTGGCGCTCGTCTGCCAACAACACACAGGAGGTCATGAGGTCCCACCCTGGTAACTCGCCTTAAGCGTGTCCACCTGACACCAGCCCTTCTCGTGGGTGGTGGCAGGGAGGGCAAGGGCCATGCAGGTGTGGACAGGAATAGCAGTAAATGGTGGCCAGTTATTGAGAACCTACTGTGTGCCCTGCAGGACCCTGGCACTCTCTGAGCCCCCAGGATTCTAAGGGCCCAGCCTCAGGACACAGGCACCAAGGTAGCCCACTGGCACCTGCTCAGTCTCTACCTGCAGAGCACTAGGTAGTGCCAGAGGCTCCCTCTCTCTGAGCCACTTCGGAGTCAGAGGTGGACCCCACGCCTCATCCCCCACCGGTGGAATGCCAGACTCTTTTCTCCCCACCCCGCCACTCTGACACCTGTTACCGTGCCCCATTCTTGCCTTCTACCCTGGCCCTCCAACCCCCAGACTTTGAGGATGGTCTCTCCGGCCTCTGGTGTCTGGATTTCTGGTGATGCCCAGCCTGGCCAAGGAACCTGGGAAAGGTCAAGGCTAAGGGGTAAAGCAGGGAGGAGGAGGGAAGCAAGCCTGAGTGGGAGCCCAGGGCCTGGGGCTGGAGAGAACGGCAAGAGAGCCGTGTGCCAGGGTTGCCAGGGTATGAATGGGTCTCCTTTTACATCCTTCAGGGGCACAAGGAAGGAACGGAATTCCATTTTAATTAGTTTTTGGCTGTTGATCTGTGATTCTTTGAATGGTACCGGCCCTGTATTCTTTGAAGGGTACCGACCCCATTCCCAGAGTGCCCCACGTGGGCCCAGGACTTCAATAGGGTCCCGTCAGCCCGGGGTGGGAAGCAGCCACGTGAGGGGCCTCCAGACAGGCTTGGCAGAAGAAGGGACACAGGCTTCTCCCCCAGAGCTGAGGAAATGCAACTGGCACACACGCCCTCTTCGCCTCTCTTCTGGAAGCCGGAGGAGCCGCAGGGCTTCCCTCCAGGTCATGTCCACACACTTCAGTCAGGCCCAGCTGGGCTTTTGTTCTTTGAGGAAATTATATTTTAAAATCTGTTACGCAAAAGGATGGGAGTAAGCCCAAAAATGCCACCGTTTTATGTCTGGGCACGGTGAGGTGACGCAACCCCCCCCCCTCCCCTACTGGCTCTTCATTTTCCAAATGTTCAGTGCCGGACCCCTCTGGAGTCCGGGTGGCTGCAATAAAATACATTTGGCCAGCCCGGTGCGGACGGAGGTGCACACCTGTAATCTCAGAAACTAGGGAGGCTGGGGCAGGAGGATTCCGAGTTCAAGCCCGTCCTGGGTAACTTCGCAAATATAAAAAAAAGGCTGGGAATGTAGCCAAGTGGTAGAGACCCCGGGGTTCAATCCCCAGAACCAAACAACAACAGCCACAAAACATATATTCCAAGAGAGAAAAATGGAAGGGCAAGGGGTCAGGGAGGAAGGGAGGAGTCTTCCATCTGGGCTCCTCCTAACCCTAAAGCCCGGAGCTGGGGAAGCTGCTGGGTCTCGGCAGGTTCCCTCTCCCTCCACAGGGACAGTGAGCCAACAGAGAGAGGGTGTTGCAAAAACCGGTGGAGATGACGCCTTTAAGGCAACATGTGGCAGGAATTAGACACCCAATATATGTGATATTTCCTCAGAGAAGCATTCTTCTTAAAAAAAAAAATGGAAATAACCTCAATTCCAAGGAATTGGTAAGACAGTTATGGCTCAGTGACTCAGCAGAAAATGACCAGCCATTAAAAACCATCCTTTTGAGGTTGATGTTGCAACGTGGAAACGCTTACACAGAATAGGGAACAAATGAGCGAAGAAGAATGTAAAGTTTGCATGTGATCCAAGTGCGGGGACTTAAATCCTGGCACCACAAGATGGATGTGACCTCAGGGAGATGAACACAGGGATGAGAGAAGGATTGCTATGTTTTCCTTGATTTAAAAAAAAGTTATGTCATTAAATAATATATTTGTGAGATGATGTCACAGACCAGAGACCAGAAGCTAAGGAGACAAGATGACTAGATGTAATTTGGGATCTTGGACTAGAAAAGGGACACAAGAGAACAACTGGAAAAATCCCTTAAAAAGCCCAGAGTTTAACTAGTGGTGATGTGCCAAGGTCAGTTCACTAATGGTGTACACGTTCACGTTCAAAGACCACCTAAGAGGTAGTGGGGTGCACTGCACCCGGGGTATGCAGGAAACTCTGCCACCTCCTTGTAGCTCTAAAAGGACTCCAAATTTTAAAAAGTATTGTTTAGGTGCACCGGGTGTTTCGGGACTTTCCCATACCAGTAGGTCTCAGAGTTTGGGGTAACTAAACACATCAGGGTTCCCCAGGGCCTGCCAAACACCCGCAGATTCTTGGAGTGCATCCTTGGGCTTGGTGGGGAAGGGGGTGAGCATGCGTGGTGTCACTCCAGGTATTGGATACAAGTACAGACAGCAGGGAGCAGGGGAGAAGCCACAAGGGTGAGGCACTGGCTTCAATTCTCAGCCCCGCATGTAAAAAGGAAAACAGAGGTCGACAACTAAAAATAAAACTTAAAAAAAAAAGCCACAGTCTTTGCTCTGTGCCATTCCTGGGGCCTGAGCTGACTTGTTGGGGTGAAAAGACACATCTAGTCCAGGAGATGTGGACTGGATCCAGGAGATATGGACCAGACAGACAGGTGGGGCACAGTCCTACAGCTGGGAGCTCCAAGTCTGGGTGATAAGAACTGAGAAAGATTAGACAGGCCTGGAGGGGCAAGTAGGTTGGGGAGGACACCTGGAGGCAGTGAGATCCAAGGCCCTGTGGCCAGCACAATGAAGCTTAGAGGTTAGAGCAGGACTCTCAAGCCAGTCACCTGGACCCAGCCCCAGTTCTTGCTCCTCTGGGACTCTGGCACATGACTTTATATCTTTGTACTCATTTCTGCCCCATAAAATGGGCAGCTGAAGCCAGGTGTGGTGGCCCACGCTTGTAATCCCAGCAACTTGGGAGGCTGAGGCAGGAGGATTGCAAGTTAGCAGGCCAACCATTTAGTGAGACCCTGTCTCAAAATTAAAATAGAAATTTAAAAAAGCTCAACGGTAGAGCATCCCTGGATTCAATCCCCAGTATCACAGGGGCGGGGGGGAGGGGAAGCAGTGGAGAATCATACCTAGAACTGAAGCCGATAGAGAGAGAGAGTTGGAATGGGGTAGTCAGGGAGGGTGCTTGGAGAGCCCCAGCAAGTTCTAGCCAGTAGCTCCAGGAGAAAGGCCAGGGTCAGATGGGAACAGGAGGTCAGGGGAGGCATCTCAGAGGCAAGCAGGAGTTTGGAGGATGTGGGAGATGGAGCAACCTAGGGAACAAGGAACGAGGGACATGCTAGACAGAAGGAAAGACACAGGAGAGGTCAGGCAAGGTCGCTACACTCACAGGCCCCAAACCTCATCTCCCACTCGCCACCACCTGAAGAGAGCCACACTCTGGTGGGCAGACCTTGGAATCCTGGATCTGCACCTCCAGGTGGGAGCTTGATTCAGCAGGTCTCTCTGGGAATCAGTCTTTTCATCTGAAAGATGGGGATATGAATTCTCCCCACGTTGGGAGTGGGGGAAAGTCAGAGGAGTGAGACAGTAGGTGCTCGGTCTGCACCTTGCAGGGACTCACCGGGAGGGGTCGATGACCTTGTAGATGACCCCACGTGCAGCCGTAGCACTTGGCACGCCCGTGGACATGAAGTACAGCTCCCCTTTGGAAAGAAGAAGATGGCAGGTGAGCGGACAGCTAGAGTAATGTGGGCCAGCCCCACCCACCCCCAGCAGCCCTCAGGTTGGAGACTGACCCCAGCCTCAGCAGACATCAAGGGGAGCACTCCAGGGCAGCCTCTTGGTCCAGCCCCCAGAACTGGAAACTGAGGCTGGGAGAGGTGTCCAGATGTGGCCATGGGCCTCTACAGCACTGTCCCTGAGCGATCAGTCACCCTGCCTGCCCCCACTTCCCGCTCAGATCTCTGCTCCTGCTCCTTGCTGGTGGCTTGTCCCCCCACCCCCAGCCCTGGCCGGATTGAAGCCCAGCACCACACATCTCTGGGCATAGATAAGGCCCTGGAACAGCTCCCCACACGATGGCCTCCCAGGTGACCTGCGGGCACATGTGGCTCCCCAAGCCTTAGCTTCCCCATCTTTAAAATGGACAAGCTCACAGGGCTGCTACGGAGAGCAGAGAGCAAGAACTCAGTAGTGGCTGTTACTATTGCCACCTGGAGAGACCTGGGAGCAGGCACCTCCCCGGCAGGGCAAAAAGCACTGGGTCAGGAATCTAGTGTGAGCCCCCAGGGCCACCCGGAAGCCCTCTGTCTGGGAACTCTGTGATGGCCCACCCCCATCTTCCCCTCCAGCTCTCAGGTACAGTGAAAATGTACAGATCTGAGTTCTGAGCACCACGGAGCTCACTCTCAGGTGACATTAGTCCTCCTGTTCCCTGACCATCCTACCCTAATCCCTGCAGCCAGGCCCTCTGGGGCCCAGGAAATGGGCTTCATTATTGCCATCTTGCAAATGAGGAAACAGGCTCAGCAAGGTCGAAATCACGTAGTGAACACGTAGTGAATGGTTAAGCCAGACCCAGAGTGCAGCAAAGTCTGCTGTCCCCACCCCACACCAATGTAGGATCCACGAGTGTGTGCGGAGGGAGAGGAAACCTGACGCAAGCCCCCCATGGCCCAATGTGACAATTCAGTCGCACTAAGACCTCTGTCCTTGTAAGAGCATAGCAGAGAGCTCCTCCAGGCCTGGGGGCGGGGCGCATCCCCAAGGAGAGGCTGAGACAGAGAAAAGCATGTCACAGGAGACAGGGGCAGACAGGGAGGGTGCATGGGGGCAGGGTCAGCAAGCAAGGGCAGGCAACCCTGGGGATTCTGCAAAGGGGGAGACCCTTGAGGGGTAACTTGTGTAAGGGGTGGACCCAGCTGTGACAGGAGCAATGGCCCACCAGGGAAGTGGGGATTAGGGGCATAGGTCCACATGGGGAGGATGCCACCTGCAGGAATGGGGTCACCCTGGCAAGATGTCCCTTCAGGAGTCCATAAGGGAAGCCACAGGTTTGCAGTGTCATCTCAGGCCATCCACCTCCCTCTGGCCTCTCTCTGGACAGAGACTCTGGGGGCAGCCCCTGTCCCTCTATCTGTGCAGCCCTCACACTGACACTCCAGCTCCTTGTAGGTCAAGGCTCCCTGCACATCCCCAGCCTGAATGCCCTTCCCCTGTGTCTTTGTCTGGCTGACCAACCTAAGGCCCTGCTCTGCCCACAGTGCCCGCCCTCCTTACTGGGTGTGAAGAGTCAGTCTCATTCCCCGTAAGTAAAGTGACAGGGTTAGATCAGGCAGACTCTGGGGCCGTGAGCAGGCTCTTGGACCATGTGCACACACAGGGACCCTTCTCATGCTGCCAGGCCCTCCGAGGGCCACACCGCCCTCTTGATCTCTGTGGTGTGGACTGTCCCTGGCAGATACTGGGCCAGCAGGAGTCCTCGTTTGTAATTTTCAAGTGTCAGGAGAACTAGAAAGGGGGGAACAGAGCCAGGAGCTCTGCTAATGTCACTCTCTAGTAGTGGGAGAGACTGGCTGACACTGGACCTGGAGCTGGCCCTGGGCTCCTGGCTCGCGGGTGCCTCCTCCTGGTTTTCTATCTCAGTGCCACTCAGAGGGCTGAGGAAGGGCCCCAGGGGACCGCACCTTCCTCCAGGCCCTGCATCTTTGGGGGAGAGGGAGGTGGGGAGGGAAGCTCCCCTACTGACCAAAAGAAAGGGCTTTCAGGGGCCCAGGGGCCTCTCAGGGGCTGGAGCTGCCCTTTTGGAAATTCAGATGTGATGGGGGGATGGGGGAGGTTGGTTCAACAAAGGTTTCCCTGACTCCCTGGGGGCTCTGGCACTGGGCCTTGCAGGGACACACCTCCAAAGCACCCCCCCAACTGCGTTGCCTAGAAACCCCTACAAAGCATCCACCAGGGCCTGCTGGGGGCCCCTGGCCTTTTGTTGTGGCATAGTCAAGGGGTCCAAGGACAAAGGCACGAGACTGGAGCAGGATCCAGTCTCCATGGCCCTTCTTCTTCCCCTCCCCCTCTGTCCCTGCTTTGAAAACACAAGTGCCTCAATGTGTGACCAGTTAACAGGCAGGAGGGCTGCCGTCTGTCCACCCACTGTGAAATTCCAGTGCTGCTTCACTGAATGGTCCAAGTGCATTTGCCATGAAGAACCAAGGGCCCTGCAGTTCTCTGGGGAGACACTCTCCCTCCGCACTCCAGATCCTGCCTGCAGACCCAACCCCTGTTAGCACTGGCCTCCCCGCAGCCCTGCGCTAGATGGGAACAGGGAAGACGGACCATTTCTCCCTTTTTCCAGATGAGAAAGTGAATATGCCTTAGGAACTGAATGCCTCCCTCCCCAGCACGCAGGTCATTTCAGGCCGAGACCCGACCCCTCACAATACAGCCAGGAGCCCTGGGAGGGGGAAACCAGTCCCAGGCCCAGTGAGTCTGGACCAGGGGGAGGTCCACGAAGGCTCACCCGCCTCATCCTCTGCAAAGGAGATGATGTGTGGGTAGTAGTTGTTGATGAGGCCTGGGAATGCGCAGGTCTGGCCACGGCCCATGCAGATCTCACTGTACCGCCACTGGCCTGTCCCTGGGTTTTCTCGGAGGGACATCAGACGCCTAGAGAGGAAGATGAGGTCTGAGGTCATGGCCGGTATGGTGTACGGGAACACACCATCAATTCATCAACTCCTCCACCCATCCAATCATCTATCCATCCTCCCATCTGTCCTCCTGTCTGCTCATCCATGCAACCAGGACCATTGTAATTGGCAGGATCCAGTGCAAAAGGCATGCAGGGTCTCTTGTTCAACAATTACTAAAAACTTCAGGAGAGTGATGGGAGAGCAGTAAGCGCAGTGTGGGCCCTTCTGTGCAGGGCCCTGCAGCCGCACAGGTTGTGTGTCTGTGAAGTGGGCTAGGTGTGATCTTCACTGAGCATCTGCCAGAGGGACCCCGGATGAACAAGATCAGCTTGGTTCCTGCCTGTCAGTTCAATGCAGTCCCTGGCCAGGTGAAGGCACAGTATCTCTGGGAGCTGACGTCCACCACAGCTGCCCCAAGGTGTATGCATCCTTTGGCACTGCCTGTACTTCAGACAGCAGGCAGTTGGCCATCTTGGGAACATGCTCATCTTGCGCCAACTCCCTCTTCTGCTTCTCCAGCACCTAGGCATACTTCCAGCCCCTGCTCCCACATTGCCTCCTCTGTGAAGCCCTCCCTGATTGCACCTGCTCTGGGCTCCCAGCACTGGGCACAGGCTCTCTAAGGTTGCAATGTCTCAGACCAAGTGTGGGTATGTCCCTGGCTTGGATGCAAGATGCTCTTCATCTCAGTTGCCCTGACCCTGGCATAATGCCTGACCCAGCAGAGGGGCTTGGGAATGTGGGCAAAATGAATTGAATGTCTGAGACCAGAAGACTTGGGGGAGAAAGAACTGGTGGCAAAAATAAAAGCTCCATCTAGGAAGCTTTTTCTAGGTGGAAAGCTGGGTGGCCAAGGAAGGGAGTCCCCAAGAACTGGGAGAATGATCCAGTATCTAGGGGCATAGGGCTGGGTACTTTCTCAGCTCCTGACTGAACCTAAGTCAGCAGCCTTCCAGAGGCAAGAAGTCCCCTGCCAGCCTTGGGCTCTGGATCTCCTCCCCGGGCACCTACTCGGCTGTTCTCCCCAGAATGGGAATTAGGGGCATCGTGTGTCTGTGAGTTTGAACTAACTTCCAAGTGCTGTGTATGTCCTAGTAGATTCTGTCCTGAGGACCCCCTGAGATGGTGGGCACTACTGTCAACTGCTTTTTGTAGGTGAGAAAACTGAAGCACAAAGAGGTAAAGTAACTGGCTCAAGGTCGACTCCAGTGAGCAGAAGGATCCAGACCAGGCATCTCAGGTGCACTTTTAAGCCTCAGCATGCCAGGCTGTAGTCACCCTGGTCCTCTCTGACTCTCAGTTTTCTCCTCTGTACAATGGGACAAGTTAGTCGTAAGTGTCCAAGCTCTACAGAGGACGGAGTCTGGTTCACAGCAGGCCTAGGAGGTGTGCTCTCTCCTCTTCTAGAATGCACCTGGATGTGACTCATGCCCTGTCCCCCACACCCACCCACACACCTGTTAAGTCTCAGTGGTGGGAATAGAGGAGGGAGGCTCCACAGGCCACAATGGTCAGGCCTGGACAGCAGCCTTAGCTCCCCCTCTCCTCAGCAGGGTCACTTTGGATGGGCCACTGCCCTCTGTGGCTTCAGTTTCCCAACCTGTGCAAGGGGCTTGGGGACCAATGCTCTCTGCAGGCCTGGCTGGGGTGGGCTGGGTAAGGCTCTATGGGCTCCCATTCTGTGCAGTGATGGGTCCTGTCTTCCCCAGGAGGAAGGTGGCCCTGGGGATAGAGGGCTTGCTGGTGTTCTGTCCCTGACTATCAGAAGGACTTGTAGCTCAAAACGCAGGAGTCTCAGGAGAGAGGGAAAGACCAGGTCCCAGCCCTTAAGCCCATGGTCTGCTAAGCCATGACCTGGGCCTTCTTCCCAGCTCCAGTCCCTGTTAGGAGAGCAGGAGCAGATTTCCTAAGGGGTGACTCTCAACTTCCCCCCTGAGGAAGAGACCTGTTGGCCCACACCCACAGGGGGCTCCTGTCAGTGTGCCGGTGCATCTGTGTACACACACACACATATACACACACTCACTTCATCACAGTCCAGGGAGCAGAGGACCTAACCATGAGTACTCAGGGCTGTGGGCCACCTACCCGCTCATGAAATCCCCGAAAATGTAGAGGCCATTCAGGTTGGGGTACTCGCAGCCCCGGTACACATAGCCCCCTGTGACCGACTTGCCCATCTTGTGCGGGTAGGCAAAGATCGGCAGCACGTCATCTGCAGAAGGGGAAAGAGCCCGGGGTGAACATGTGGCAGCCTGTTCAACTGCCAGGTTGAACAGCCCCAGCCCGAGGCCTGTGAAAAGGGGACTGGGGACAAAGGTCAGCAAGAGACAGGGGTCACGAGGTCAGCCAGAGGTTCCCCGATGGCAGGCAGAAGGAGGGAGGTGCTCACGGGGGACTGCCTGGGGGGGAGGGGATTTGCAGGGGCCCAGGGCCAGGGGGAAGCAAGAGCAGAGGAGCGCGAGGGAGGGCACGGGAGGTTCCAGTGGGGACAGGAGGTCTCCTCGCACAATTCGCAGAGGGTGGGGTGCGGGGACCGGTCCAAAATGAAGAGGTGCCTGGGAAGGGTCCTGGGTGCAGCCCCGCGGGAGCCCCAGTCTTGGGCAGCCGAGGGGAGGGTTGGGCGGATCGGGGTTCGGGGTCCCTGGC
>NW_025999900.1:63229708-63313488 GCF_001458135.2 Marmota marmota marmota | reverse complement strand
AAGGAGCAGCGCCACATGTTGCGCACGCCCAGGGCGTAGACCTCTGGCCGCGCGGCCGGGTCGCCCACGAACGGGTTGTCGGGCGGGATGCGGTAGAGCGGGCCGCGCTCGTTGCGGTTCACGTCGATGCGCAGCACCTTGCCCAGCAGCGCCGACCTGCGGACGGGCGAGAGGCCGGGGTGTCAGCGCGCACCATCCCCAGGACGGGGAGCGACGGGGCCCGGTGCAGGGTGAGCCCCGGCTATGCGGCAGAAACCCGGGTGCGGTGCTCCTCAGCTATTGGCAGCTGGACAACCTCGTTCATCCTTTCAACTGGGTGCCAAGCCCTGTCCAGAGCATTGGACCTAAAGTCGTCTATTGCCATACTTCATGGCCACAAGGAAACTTTTAGGTTAAGTACTGTTATGATCTAGTTCTACAGACGGCAGCTAAGCTCAAAAAAAGTCAGATAAAGTGCCCCCCTGCCACCCGGATAATCAATGGTAGGGCAGAGATCCAGCCCAGATGGCTGGCCCAGAACCCCAAGCCCTTTTCCAGACCCTCTATGGAAGCCCAGTGTCCTCCATAGTGACAGAGGGTTCTGCTCTGCCCTCCTGTTTACAGGGTTGTGCTAGCCAGTGAGGATTCCGCTAGAAAATGACTCATATTTAGTTTTTTTTTTTCCAGGACCCAGCCCAGCGATCCAACCTAGTAGGTGACATCAAGTGTTGAGTCAGTGATCAAAGTCATATGCGTCAAGCAGAAAGCGTAGGGAGGGCTGGGAGAAGGTGGGAGCTGCCAGCAGCTCTAACCTCTGTGCAGCTCTGCGGGGGGGGGGGGGATAGCTTTTGGTTCCACTGGTCACATGACAAAAATCACATGGAAAAATCTGTGCTGTGCTTGGAGATGGTGTGGAGGGGAGCAGGCCTCTCACCTGGTTTCTGATCTCCCCTCTCGGTGTTGGTGGACTCCCTCCCTCCAGGCTGCCTTTCAAGGCAGGGCTGGTGTCCTTTGCCCAATTGACACAACTGTGTGCCTGTCATTCCCACAAGAATTAGCACCCAAGTGTTCCCCCATCAGTACAGACACCTCACAGGAGTCTTGCTAATGGTGACAAAACACTCCCCCAGCCCAGGGTCCCCACCACAGGCCTACCAGCTTCCCCAGCAGCTCCTTCCACGTGCCCTGAGCTGCTCACACCCTGAGCCACAACAGGCATCATGCCTCAGGATGCGAGTGGGCAAAAACCGCATAGCAGCAAAACAATGTTTTAAGTCCCATCCAATTATCCACAAATCCTTAATTTCTATTTTCTCAACTTCATCTCTGAACACATTACAAACTGAGAAAGCTCGGATGATTCTTACACTGTCACATGTGAAAGCATAAGTCACAAACTGTGAGCACTTTAATTACAGTAATCAATATCACCCTTTCTATTTTGACTTCCTGGGCTAAGGGAGGTTTTGTCATTTTGGCTAAGGAAATGGAAGAGGCAGGCCGGAGACTCTTCAACATCCTCGTTTACGTGCACAAGGATGTACACCCGCGTGTGTGCATGCATAAAGAGGCACAAGGGTAGGCCATTTGCTCAAGCCAGCAGGTGGGTAAATGAGGCCGAGATTATACTTCCGAATTTGGGTCTTTGTGAGTGACCCTGGGGCAGAAAACCCACCTGTCCATAGAGACCCTACTCTGGCCTGCTTCCCCTCCCTGATCCATCTGGGGAGCACCCCATACCTTCCTCCAGCAGGGCTCTGTTCAGGGCTGGGCTGACCTTCCCGGAGGGTCACTGATGTCACTTATCAGGCACCTGTGAGAAACAGGCTCTGGGCAATTGTAAACCAAGGAGCCTCCCATGGAGATGATTATCATTCCCCTGTAATTGATGGGAACAAGTGACTGCCTGGGATCCCCAGCTAGCTGCAGGCTGAGCTGGTTCCCAGACCCTTCCCTACTAATCAAAGCTGCTTGGCTAAGAAAGTCACTTCTGGCTCCAAAAGAGTGCCAGAAGCCCCGGAGTGCCCCCCAAGGTACCAGACAACTAGAAGCCGAACATACTTGTTTTGGGCATTTCCAAACTTTCCGAAGGGGTCTCCAGCCATCCCGCCATCTCCGGTAAAGATGTACAGGTACCCATCGTCCCCAAAGAGCAGCTGACCCCCATTGTGGTTGGCAGCTGGTTCTTCAATCTCCAGGATTATCCTAAAGGAAGATAAACCCCCAACAATGAAAACTCAGCCTTCAACACATAAACAAACAAACAAAAATCAAGATCACAACAATGAACCCTCCTCTCTGTTGGATGTCATTTCACAATGGAGAAAAGAATGTTGTTGTTGTTTTCTGATACTGGGGATTGAACTCAGGGGTGCTCTACCACTAAGCCACATCCCAGCCCTTTTATTTTATTTTATTTTTATTTTGAGACAGAGTCTTGCCGGGGCTGTTCGTGAATTTGTGATCTTTCTACCTCAGTCTCCTAAATCACTGTGATTACAGGTGAGTGCCACATGCCCAGCTGGAAAAGACTTTTTATATCCTTTGTAACAAGTGATTTTCACAAGGACCTGGTAAGTAGGTTGAACTGGAATAATTTACTCCACATGTCAAGGAGGACCTGGAGGCTCGGAGAGGTTGAGCGACTGGCCCAAAGTCTCACAGCCGGTAGGTAGCAGAGCTGGGACTAGAACTCAAAACTTTGAGTTCTGGCTCAGTGTTGTTGTTTTTTTTTTTTTTTTTTCCTACTGCTCTCTATGCTAGCATCTGCCCTACTATAATTATGTGAAACTGTCCACCTGACCACTGGTTCAACTAGTTTCTCCATTGTCCTAGCTTCTAACAGCAGCTAGTCAGGCCATGCACACTCTACACACATCCCATTTGTTAGCTACCAGAACTTCTAAGACCTTGGCAGGATGCTTGGGCTCCACACCCTGCCTTGGGGATTTCCTGACTGCCAATGCAGGGAACTTCCCACTATGCCCCAGCCAGCCAGCTTCAGGTCAGGGTCTGCCGCTGGGGAGCAGAAGGCAGGAAGGAGAAGCCAGGTCTCTGACCTCTGGCTCCACCTCCAAAAACAGCAGGTGCAGAGCCAGCCACAGTGGTGGCTAACAGGGACCGAGGGCAGACACACCTGCACAAACACCTCTCTCCCCTTTGTTCCTCCCGTCTCAGAGCGGCAGTAGCTTGTTATAGCCACCACTCTCAGGAAACTGATCCTTCCTCTGTCCTCTTCCAGCCCTCTCAACGCCTGGGTAGCCAATTCTCTGTGTAAATTCCCTCCTGCCAGGTGTGGTGGTGCACACCTGTAATCCCAGATACTCAGGAGGCTGAGGCAGGAGGATCACAAGTTCAAGGCCAGCCCGGCAACTTAGGGAGACCCTGTCTCAAAATAAAAAGGACTGAGGTGAAACTCACTGGTAGAGCTCTCGTCTTACAGGTATGAGGTCCTGGGTTCAATCCCCAGGACTGAAAAAATTATCCTCCAGTTGAGCCGGGTGTGGTGGCGCATGCCTGTAATCCCAGTGGCTTGGGAGGCTGAGTCAGGAGGAGAGGATCACGAGTTCAAAGCCAGCCTCAGCAATGGCAAGGTGCTGAGCAACTCAGTAAGACCCTGTCTCTAAATAAAATACAAAAAAAGGGCTGGGGATATGACTTAGCAGTTGAGTGCCCCTGAGTTCAATCCCTGGTATCCAAATCATCATCCTCCTCCTCATCATCATCATCCTCCTCCTCCTCCTCCTCCTCCTCCAATTGAAATAAACTTAAGATATTCTAACTCTCTAGGATTGGCTACTCACTCGCTAAACTCTCATTAATAACAGATAAGAAAAACCAGGATACAGAAAGGTGAAGTCACTTGGACCCTGGATTTGAGTCCTTCAGAGCCAGGGCTGCAAGCCTTTGCACTGTGATAGCAATGCACGGCAGGAGGTGAGCAATACAGGACCCAGCACCAGGGCCTCCTGCGGAGCACAGCTCAGACTGAGGGATCCCAGCCCCAGATAAAGAGACCGACAGCCTCGGCACAGAGGCACACACCTGTAATCCTAGTGATTCTGGAGGCTGAGGCAGGAGGATTGTAAATTCAAAGCCAGCCTCAGCAATGATGAGGTGCTAAGCAACTAAAATAAAATACAAAATAGGGCTGGGGATGTGGCTCAGTGGTCGAGGGCCCCTGAGTTCAATCTCCAGTATCCCCCAAAATAAATAAATGAAGAGACTGCCAGTCAGCTTGAGCAAAGATGACTGCTTTTCCCTGACCTGCCTTCGGCCAGCCAGCCATGCCTATGTCCCCCTCTAAATGAGCTCAGGCTTGAACAAATGATGTCTCCAGAAGACCCTTAATGAACCCTCACTCTTAAATATGTTCCTCTGTATATTCTGTGCTCAATTTAAGTTTTATCAGGAACCATTTTTTTAAGTCACTGTTGAAGGTACTTTCATTCTGCCCTTCCATCTTCCCTTTGTCAGGTTCATATGATAAATAATCTTTCATGGAGAAGTAGTTGCATAGGTTCGTATAAGATTATGAGCATCATATTTTCTCGTTTTGCTCCAGCTGCCAGGAATCTCATAGTCAAAATTAATGCTGGAGCCAGGCATGACGGTTACATCCATAATCTCAGCTGCTCTAGAGACTGAGGCAGGAGGATCATAAGTTTGAGGCCAGCCTCAGTAACTAAGTGAGGCCCTAAGCAATGTAGCAAGACCCTATCTCAAAATAAAAAAATTAAAGAAAAGGGAGGAGGGCTGGGGATGTGGTTCAGTGGTTAAGTGCCCCTGGGTTCAATCTCTAGTACCAAAAACAAACACAAAAACAAAAACAGTGCTGTACAGTAAGAGCCACATTAGCTCACCAAGACAGCTGTCTGGTGGTCACTCGTCCTTTCTCTATGTTCAATGTTAAGATGTTACAGTTTGATCAAATATACAAGGTGATGTTACTTGCCTGTTTGCCCTCTGACCCAGGGCTGACCCTCCCCTTCCCTGCGACTGCAAACTACACTTCCCATGTTCCTTTGCTGGCTGAAATGGTTTAGCCAATGGGCAGTACTTTGCGAGACTGGAGTGGGGAGGACACCCCTCTCTGTTTCAGGTAGGGTCCTGGCAGTAGCTGCACCTCCTTTCTGGATCTAGTTGATCTGCCCAGGCCCAACATGGTGCCAGCTGTCACAGAGTGGCCCCACCTCCAGGGCTCCTGGGCTCCGGGAAGCCCCCCTTCCCACTTTGTCCAGCTCTAGGGGTGGAGGCAGCTCCTCCACTTGCAACTCAGAGTGGCCTCCCTTCCTGCGGTTGCCCTTTCATTGTCCTAACCCCTGTGCAACTATTTTCCAATATCAGATTCTACCTGTTGGGTCTCTGATAAGGGGGCTATTTCCCCATTGTACCCAGGCTGGCAAGTGAGCCCCTTGGGCAGGCCAGTTCAACTCCAATTGGACAACCAGCTGGAGCATATATAATGCACAGGGAGCCCTCTGTGTAGGCCTTGAGGACCTGGGGGTGGGAATGGGTGGGAGCTGGAGGAAGGAAGTTTCCTGGAGCAGAGGATGCCCTGGGGGGACACGGAGGCCAGAGCAGGGTTCCTGCTGAAATGCTTCTAGAAGTGTGACCTGAAAGGTCACTTGACCTCTTTGAGCCTCCACTTCCTCATCTGAAAAATGGGACCAACAACACGAACTCCTTGGGTTTTAAGCGAACCACATGAAAGCAACCATCTCGAGTGCCTGGAGAGTTGGGGGAGAGATGATCGGCCTTGGAGGTCACATGGAGGGGTCAGGAAACAGTTCCATTGAACGTCTGGTTTCCAGAAGCCTCCCCAGGCCCCAGGGCATGTACTTCAGTGCCCCACCAGGGGATTTAAAGGTGCTGGGGTTTAAATGTGCGGGTATTTAGTAACCTCCTGGTGAGGCGCTCACACCAGGGCACGTGCGCACACCCCCGCACGGCAGCCCGGCTCCCACCCTCGGTGGCCCAGGGGAAACACCTCTCAGAGCCGTGGTCCACGGCGTTCTCATCGTCCTCGGAGACTCTGAACTCGCTGATGCGGATCCACTCGTGGAAGCCGACCCCCACGGAGTAGTAGACGTAGAGCTTGCGGTTGCGCGGGGAGTCGGGGTGGAAGGCGATGCCCAGGAAGCCCCGCTCGTCGCCCTCCCAGGGCGAGGTGAGCACGGCGCGGCTGATGTTCAGGAAGGGCTTCTCCAGGCGCGAGCCGTCAGCCAGGTAGGCCCACACCAGCCCCACCTGCTCGGCCACGAAGAAGCGGTGGGTGCCGTCCCGGGCATGGACCATGGCCACCGGGTTGCGCAACCCGTTGGCCACCTCCTCCAGGCACAGCTGCAGGCAGCCCTTGGCATCGGCCGCCACTCGGCCCAGGTTCAAGTTGAGGTTCTCGTTGACCAGTAGGCGTGGGAAGCAGTAGTCCGTGTCATCCAGGGACAGGTAGCGGCAGAACTTGGCTCGGTTCTCTTCCAGGGCCCAGAGCTCGCGGTCGGGCGAGAGGTGGCGGAAGAGGCCCCGGCACGTCTGCCACATGTCCAGGCAGTAGTCCTCGCAGAGCCCCGGCACCGTCCGCAGGGGCGTGGAGGGGTCCTCGGCGTCATAGAGGTGGGCTGCATAGGGTGAGCATTCCTGCAGAGACAGGCAGGGCTCAGGGGTGCTGTGTGGGGACACCAGTCAGCTGTGTGCCCCCGGCCAGAGCCTCAGTCTGCAGACCCACAAAGGGCAGAGGAGGCCCTCTATTACCACTTGTAGCCTCAACTCCAGCAGCAACCTTGGCCTCATTTCCCTTCCCCTGCGCTCTTGTCCCTGTGCCTTGGTGCACCTGCTAGAACAAATCCTGAAACCGTCCCTTCTGCTACTACCTGCTGCCACACAGGGGCTGCTGGGGGCCCGAACCCTTCCAAGCCGACTCTTCACATCCTGCACCCGCCCCTAGATCTGGCCGACTAACCCCCTCACTTTGTGACCCTACTCAAGGGCCACCTCCTCAGATCTTCTCTGATCACCCAGTCCACCCCCACCCATTACTTCCTGGCCTATGACCTTGCTTTAAATCAAACAAAAATCAGAGGATGCAAGTTTGAGGCCAACCTGAGCAACTCAGACCCTGTCTCAAGATCAAAACCAAAAAGGGCTGTTGATATAGCTCAGTGGTAGAGCCCCCTGGGGTTCCATCCCCTGAATCTCAAACAAAAGGAACATGACCTGAGATTATAATAAAAATTAATTGGTTCCTTGTTTATTGCCTGTCTTCTTCTTCAGAACACGAGTTCTGGATGGTTACTATTGTACCCCAGAACTTGATAGAGTCCAGCGCATAGTGGGCCCATAGGCAATACCTTACCCACCAGCCCTCTGTTGACCTTGATTCACCAGAGATAGGCCACGTGCTCCTACATATCTGTCCACTGAATCTTCCTGAGATCTCAAGAGGGAATTGCTACTGGGGAAACTGAGGCTGAAGGCCACTTGTCATTCAGCACCACACTTGGGCTAGCAACACAGACCATATTAAGTGTGATCTCAGGTGGGCCCTGCTCTCTCCAGCACAGTGGTGACTGGCATGGGCAATAAGCAAGTGTGTTGATGAGGCCAGTGCCCACCCCCCCACACCTGGTCCCTCCCTCCTGCCCAGGCACCTCATTCTCAGCTCCTTGATGAGGCCCTGGGGCTGTCCCCACTGCAGCAGTGGCAGAGCAGCTTTCTATGTGATGAATGAATCCAAAACCCTTGGGCCCCTCCTCAGGCCTTTGGCCTCACAGGTACTCTTCCCAGCTCTGCCCAGAGCAGAATCCAGAGCCTCATGCCCCCCCACTCAGTACTTCCCCACCAGTGAGATGCGTCAGACCTCATCAGGGCCCACGTGGGCACCACTTGAAATGCAGGGCAGTGAATGCCACGGGACAAGCCTCTGGCCACTGGGAGAAGGGCTCTGCCCACCTCCCTGCCTGAACAGTCCCAAAGTGCAGAGTTCGGCTGCTCCAAGGTGGCTCCCAATCACATTTGGCAGTATCCTGCTCACAATTGCGTCCTAGCCTGTCTCTGACCCTGCCATGCCATCTCCTGCTTCCTGGGTCCCCTAACCCTACTAAGACAAAGGGCGCAGAAGCTGTGGCTTTGCTCTGCTCTCTGGGAATCCTGGCCAAGGCAGCAAACCTGAGCAGCCTCTTCCCTGCGCCACACCTCCAGCGCCCACCCTGCCCCCAACCCAAGAGCCACAAGGGGGTAGCCTGGCTCTCCCTGATCTGGCTCTGCCACGGCTCCTGCTCCTGCCCACCTTCCTCTTCCCCACAGCCCTGCCACGCGGCAGTCTGCTCTGCACCTCAGGACAGCTGCCCCTGGCCGCGCACCCTTCCCTCCCCACCTCTCTGGCAGGTTGAATTCTCCACATCCTTAAATAATACAGATGAACTAGTGTTAGAGTCTGTAAACAAGACAGGATGGCGCCTGGTATTTTGCCAGGGGGAGTGGTTTGTGAGGTGGTGCCAGTGAGCCATTAAGTGTGGAGATTCCTTATTGGTTGACTGCTGTATCTATTTTATGTTAATTAAGATAAGCTGTGTGGAATGTATAAATACCTCTGTTGTCCTACAATAAACGGCTCCCACTCCTGCTGTATCAATGTACACAAGTTCCTCGTCACCCCCCTGATTATTCTGCTGCAGCCGGACTGNCCCCCCCCCCCGTTATTTTGCTGCAAACTAGCAGGACAATACCAACAGCTGCGGGGGCTGGGGCCGATGGTGGGCCAGCCCTGTGCAGGGTGCTCTTTGTGAATCTACTTCCCCCCAAAGCAGCAGCAGGGTGTCCTTGTTCTGCATGTCCTTAGATAGATGAGGAAGCTGGGACTCCAGAGGAAGTCACCAGCCCAAGGTCATGTGCCGCAGAGTGTGCTGCACAGACAGGGTTTGAGCAAGTGTGCTGGACTCCACCAACTGGCTCTATCTACCCACCCGCAAGCCCCAGTGCAGAGCCCCGCCACACACACCATGGCCCCTTCCTCGCCTCAGTGTGCAACGGTGCCCTCAGCAGCCCAGGCTCCGTGGGGACTGCCCTCTGTCCAACCCTGGACCTGACCTGCGTGTTGTAATTATTTATTTCTGAGCCTGACACCTCTCCCCGTGTGAGCTCACCAGTCCAAGGCCCAGCCTGACTCAGCTCTGGGCCTCCAGAGGACTCAGGAGATGCGCCTCCTGTGGTGAAGGAGGCCCTAACAGCCACAGACATCCTCCCCACCCACAGGGGGGACCAGGCTGGCTTCCAACAGGACACCTCTGAGGGCAGCGGGTGACTGGCTGACCTCACAGCTATGTTTTCAAGCTCCAGTCCAGGGGCCACTCACTCCCATCACATGACCATGGGTTCGGTCAGCTATGGCCTGTCCTTCTGGCCCCTCTGGGCTGAGTCCTACCCGACAGGACAGGCAGCACCCTGCTGTGCACTTGGTCAGCTGCTGTCCCAGGCCCAAGCAGGGACACCACGTCTCACATGTTGACTCTGCCAACAAGAAGCCAGGAGCCAGGTCTTAGGTCTATGCACTGCAGTGTCTCTCATGGTCCCTGGAGTCTCCTGTGGGTCAGCCAGCAGCTGCAGGTGGTCCCGGAGGCTCTGTGTATGTGCACACCTCATTCAGTCTTTGCAGGTCAGCGTCATTGTGACTCCTATTTTGCAGATGAGGAACCGGGACTAAAAGTAGACATGTTCCAAGAAGTGGCCAAACCTGGGCTCACACCAGAACTCACGCCACCCACCTGGTGCTCTCTCCAGATGAGCCAGGAACGTTCCACTCCACAAGTGTCTCCTGGACACACACTGTGCCAGGCACTGTCCTCTACTCCAGAGACACAGTGGAGGGCAGAACAAACTTCTGCAAGCCAATCTGAGGGCATGCCACTCACCAAGGCCCAGGCAGAGGGAACAAGAGGGCCTGGAGACCTTGGCAGTCACCAGCAAACCCTGGGTCCATGGCTGTTCACTCACAGCCTGGGGACTTTTACTTATACACAGGGCAAACATGGTGCTCAGAGCAGAGCAGTCAAGAACTAGGAAATAACAAGAAGCGCCAGTGACCGCTGCTGGCAGAGAGATGATGAGGCACCAGGCCCCACAGTCAGTGGCAGAGAGGGTGGAAAGCCATGCCAGCAACCCACCACTCGGTTGCCTGGGCCAGGAAGTGCAGGGCAGACAGCCTGCCACCTCCCCATCCCAAGGTTGCCCCCGCGTAGCCACTGACACTCATGACTCATGGTCCTGAGTCCCGAAGGCATCTCATGCCTTCCCACTCTTGAGAAGACAGAGTCTTTGCACACAATGTCCTCTCCGTAGGACGCTCCTACTCACTCAATTCCACATCTGCCAAACTCCTGTTCATGACGCAAGAATGGACTCAAAGTCCTCTCTGACTTCGGCTCTCTCCCAGGGCTGCTGCCGGCCCTGGGCCACTCCCACAACATCTGTTCAGGGCTCCGACACAGCCCCCACTACCTTGTAACCCTGCAGCTTGCAGGAGATACTCTACACTTCTGCCCTCACCTCTCCACCGCCAGCAGTGGCCTGGATGCTCTGCTTGGCTAGGACTTCATCATCTCTTTGCATACCTGTCCATCCCACAGATGATGGCACCCTCTAGGGGGGCATCCCAGGACCCAGCACATAATCAGGCTCAGGGACAGAGGTAGCATTGGGAGAAGGGCTTTGGAGCCAGAGCACACACTCTCTGTGCACTCAAGTGACCGTGGGCATGCTCCTGGGGCCATGTCCTCATCCATGAAAAGGGTAAGGAATTCCAACCTCACGGGTGTCACGAGGAATAAACCAAGATGATACAAGTATGTGTTGGGTAATTTTCCAGTTGGATGAGCTGGTAAGAGGTAACTGAATATCCCCTCCTCCTGGAGGCCTTCCTTCCCGGCCCCTGACACCTTTGTGCTATGCCCTCATGGGTTTTGGTAATCTTGGTGAATCTCTTGCACATTCTGGTAAGTAGCTGCTGTCTGTCCTGAACTGAACAAGGGGACTTTGAGGCTGTGCCTGCGACTTGCCAACTGCCTCCAGGCCCAGCACCAGCACAGGGCCAAGTCCTTACAGGCCCTGGAACAATCTTCTGAAGGCATGAGCCTGCAGAGGACCTTTGCAGATTTCCATCAGAAACATGATTGGATGACCTCAGGCACTTGGAGAGGGCACCTCAGTTACAGGGGAAGTTAGCACGTGGAAGGCTCATGCCAGCCATGCAGGGGATGCACATGCCATAGCTGGTCATTCTCCTCCAGAGCACACAGCATCCATGGGAGGTAAGAGCCTCCCTGTCTCCCCAGGACAGATGTGAGGCCTGAGTACAGACTGAAACCTGTAGATAAGGTGCCTGGGCCACCTTTCCTGGTGGGAATCCGGAGGTGCTGAATCTGGACACAATCTTGGCTGGCAGAGAGCAGTTCTCCTGCCAGCCATCTCCACAAAACCCTGTCAGGGAAACCATGCCCCAGCCACAGCCGCCCTCTGTAAGCTCACTCCAGACATGAGGTCACTCCCAGAGACGCCTCGGCTGGAGGTGCTAGCAGATACTCCACCATGGGTTGCTCAAGGCCAGGCAATCCCAGGAGGTTCCCAAGGAAAAGGAGGGGCCTCCTGCCAACAGACACTCCAGGACCGACTTTCCCTTCTTCTTCCTTGGACCTGTCTGCCTCATCTGCCTTGACTGGTCCAGTACATAATAAGTGTTCAATAAACAGGTGTGGAATGCATGTGTGAACTCTGCTATGTGGCCTGGGTGTGGGGAGACCAAGGACCTGATCCCAAGGAGTCCCCAGGCTGGGGAGAGCAACTCCCAAGCAACTCCCTTAGTTGCTTGGCCAGACTCTTCAGCTCTTAAGACGTCCAGCATGGGGGTTCAGCAGAGTCTGGGGCTGGTGGTGGGCCAGGAAGCACTAGAGAAATTTAACTGCATCTATTGTTTGAGCCACTTAATTTGCATGGCAACCCTGGGGGACAGTTAAGAAATCTGTCCCCATGTTATTTATTATTGTTGTTGTTAACAGTAGTAATAGTATTACTAGTGAATGCACCCTGGAGCATATAACCACTGAGCCACATCTCCAGACCTTTTAAAATATTTTATTTAGAGACAGGGTTTTGCTGAGTTGCTTAGAGCCTCCCTTAGTTGCTGAGGCTGGCCTCAAACTTGTGATCCTCCTGCCTCAGCCTCTATAGTGGCTGTGATTACAGGTTTGTGCCACCACGCCTGGCCCTTTTTTTAATATATTTTGAGACAGGATCTTTCCAAGTTGCTCAGGCTGGCTTTACTGGAACTTGCCATTCTCTGCCTCAGCCTCCTGAGTCTCTGGGATTACAGGCATTTACCAACATGCCCAGCTTCTGTCCCCATTTTAAAGATAATGTAACTGAAGTGTGCAGTGGTGATAGTCCCAAGGTCACAAAGTCAGAAGGTGGCACAGCCAGGATCAACCCCAGGACATCAGGTTCCATTAAGCCCTTCTGCCCCTTTCCCCTCGCCTGCCCCCTGCTGGCCGAAGGCTGGAGTACTGCGCTGCGCCCGTGGGATCGCTCCACCCCTGAGCGCCTTCTCTGTCCAGTTGATGGCCAGGGCCAGCCTTAGGGCTCCTGGTGACACCCTATTTCTGCATTCAGCCAGACAGCTTTTGCCCACGGGGGGCAATCTCACAGAAGGAAAACAGCTATGATAGTGTGGTGTGGGCAGAAGTCAGCGGGGAGGCGTCACTCAGGTGAGGGCGCCCTTCCAGCGGGAGCACCCAGGTGGGGCCGGAATACATCCAGGGTCCAGGACTCACACAGGCCAGGTCAGGGAGGAGGCAGGGGCTCTTAGACTGCTCCCGCAGGGTAGGGAGGGGCCCTCATAGGGAACAGTGTCCCCTAGACCTTTCAACCACGCCTGGCGCCTTGACCACGCCCTCTTCAGAGCCCCTGATCCCCTCGCGCGGCAGCACAGGGAGCCGGGCTTAAACGCCTCCGCATCCCGGTACCGACCAGGGCGGGGTTCCTCCAGGTGGGGTACTGCGGGGCAGAAAAGCCCCTAGTCTCGGAAAGAGTAATGACATCACCTGTCCCGTCTGCGCTGGGAGAGGCAACTGAGGCCAGGGGAAGGCTCACGTTACGAAGCTTATGAATGGCAAAGCCGAGAGCTGTCCGGGGATGCCCGGCTCCCCGACCGGTGCCAGATGACTCCCTCTAGGATCCTCGACTTCCAAAGCCAGGGACCCACTTCTGATCCTCGCCCCAGTGATCTCCGCTCCGCGACCGGGCGGTCAAGGCCCCCNCCTGCACCCTCCCGGGGCGCTCTCGGCAAAGATCCGCCCCGCAGACTTCGAGTTTGGGGACCTCCTCTGCCAGGAGGTCACCTCTGGCCAGGGACACCCTGGCGCGCCGAGCGGACCGTGGCACAGTCTCTGTTCCCGCTCTGCTCGCAGCCCCTTCCTCCAGGCCCGGGAGCCTTTCTGAATTCAACGGCAGTGGCCGGGCCCCGGGGGCCGCGTGTGTTTCACGTTTTTTCCTGGGCTCGGCTTCTTCCCCCAGGTGCAGGTTAGCCGGAGGGGTGAAGGGCTCCAGGGCCCAAGCCCAGACTCCTAGATTCCAGTCCCACCGCCTACTGGGCCAAAGGAGCCAGTGATCAGAAACTTTCAGGGAGCTGAAGTGAGGGCGTGGTGTAGGAGGCAGGCGGTGTCAACCCAGAGTCACAAAACGTGAAACCTGAGGATCGGGGCCCGGAGGTTGTGACAGCCCCCAGGTCCCACCCTTGGCCCTGCCCCAAGATTCTTCCCGTTCTCCCCTCCTGGGCCAGCAGTTTCCACAGAGCCCAGAGCCTACTGAGCCTCCTTCTTCAGCTCCAGATGGGGATGCCCCGAGGGGTGTACCTCCTGGGATGGGTACCTAGAAGCCCCTAATACACACATACTCTGCCTCATCCACCTCAGAATCTCACAATGCCAAAGACACCTAGCACATCCCCAAGTGGACCTCAGCTCCTGCCCTCCCTGGAATGCCATCCCCAACAGGCTCCATCTGGCAAACTCCTGCTTAGTCTTCATGGCCCCAAGTCACAAACCCACCCTCTCTGCAGGTTTGAAGGGCCAGCGCTGCTGGCGGGGCTGGGGGTAGATTAGATTTAGCAGGCCTGTGGGCTCTCAGGCCTGTGGCTCAGGCCTGAACAGGGGCAGGGGTGAGTTAAGGGTCTCTACACAAGACCAAACACCTCCAAGTATTTGGAACAGCAAATTTAACAGAGAATCCATGACAAAGAGGCCCCAAAGCCATACAGGGAACAATGTGGCAGCCTGGAATCAGCAGCAGCGGATGAGTCCACCGGTGTTCTGGCACTGGAGTCAAGGCACTGTGGTCACCTGGCCAAAGCCTCGGGCCTGCCTGGTGGAAGCTGGAGAAGGTCACTGTCAGAGATCATCAGAGACAGACAGACAGACAGGGGAAGGCTTCCTCCAGCCCTCAGCTCCTAGCAGTATTTCTCATTGGCCGGACTGAGCAGGGGACAGCTGAGTGAGAACCTGGGAAATGCAGCCTTGAGTGGGGGCACGGAGAGCAGGGCAAGGACAGAGCCAGTAGGGTCCAAGGGCACAAGACCCAGGAAGGACACAGGACTGTTTCCCCTTCCCAGCTGGCTGTCGGAACAAGGTAATGGGACATCAACTCAGGGCTCTGGATGCGTGTGTTGAGGTGGAAGTGACACAGCCTGGGCCATAACCATGAGATTGGGGGAAGGCACAGTTAGAGGACTGCTCTCTGGTGTTCTGCTGAGCTCTCGTTCCCAGCCTACGGGAATCTTCTGGAGGTTTGTCGACTCATTCATTGGACAGGTGTTCATAAGCGACTGTGGGGCACTAGACTTGATACCCATGGTCCCCACCAGGCAGTTTCCAGATCTATGCCAGGTGCACTGGCTGCCTGACCCTAGAGGAGGCCTGCCACGTCGAGTCAGGGCAGGGAGGCTTGGAGCCCAGAACCCACCCACCTGGTGCCTCCATCATGGTATCCCCATCCCCAGGGGCTCCCCACTCCCAATAGGTCTGGGCAGCATGGGACACAGTGACCTTGTGTTGAGGTTCATATACACACAAGGGACCAGACAGCAGGAACTTGCCAGCACTGCCCTTAAAATCAGTGACTTGCCTTAGACCCAGGAGAGAACTAAGGTCCCAGGCCAACTGTCGCTGACACTCTGGAGAGACAAGCAAATCCAGCCTTGCAGCGGAGAGCAGCTGATTTTCAGCAGAGGTCGCTGGAGCCACAGGCTGGCAGGATGGCTTAAGCAGACAAATTGCTGGAGGCTGAGTGTGAGAGCCAACGACTGGGGACCATAGTCTTGGGGGCACACTTTTGTAGTTTTTTTCCAGGACTGGGGATTAAAGCCAGGGGTGCTCTGTCATTACATCCCAACCCTTTTTATTTTTTATTGTGACATAGGGTCTCCTAAATTTCAGACTGGCCTCCAACTTGTGATTCTCCTGCCTCAGCCTCTTGAGTCCCTGGGATTACAGAGCGAAAGAAAAACCCCATCAGCAGGCACAGTGGTGCATGTGACTTGGGAGGCAGGAGGGTCACAAGTTGGAGGCCAGCCTGAGCAACTCAGAAAGACCTTGACTCAAAATAAAAAATAGAAAGAGCTGGGGATGTAGCTCCGTGGTAAAGCACCCCTGGGCTCAATCTCCTATGTTGCAGAAAAGAAGAAAAAAAAAAAAAAGAAAAGAAGAGAAAGTAAAACCTGCATGAACCCAGAAGTCTGTATCTAGCAAAATTATCCTTCAAGAGTAAAAAAGAAATGAAGACCTTCCCAGAAAAACAGAAGTGGGAGGATTCATCTGCTGGTGAGCAGATCTGTCCTACAAAAAACGGTTAGAAGTTCTTCAAGTGGAGCAGCACTACTGTGGGTCAGACGCTCAGCGTAGGGACACGAGTGAGGAACAAGCAGTCGGGTGGGGGTGGGGTGGGGTGGGGTGGAAACAATCTGATAAGTTAGTTGCAGGACACCTGAAGTGGCATTGTGTGATTTGAAAGTGGATTTACATTAGTCAAAAATGTATATTCCCAAGTTGGGGGGTAAACTCAGTGGCTGAGCACTTGCCTAGCGTGTACAAGGCCCTGGGTTCAATCCCAGTAGAAAAAAAAAAGAAGTATATTTCCTCTGTATTGTCCCCCATGTTTAAATAATTAAAATTTTAAAATATTAAAAATTCTAAAATTTTTTTTAAAAATTATCGTTATAGGTGGACACAATACCTTTATTTTATTCATTTATTTTATATGGTGCTAAGGATCGAACACTGTATCTCACGAGTGCTAGGCAAGTTCTCCACCACTGAGCCACAACCTAGACCCTAAAATTTTTATAAAATTTAAAGTCTATTAATAAAAAATACTACAAAACAACCTGAATATTGCACATTCTTAGACAACTTCTATAATAATTTTTAAAGTTTTTTTGGGGACTTTGGTTGCTCTTTGCTATACAGGGGTTCATCCCCCAGCTCTTGAGCATGCTAGGCAAGTGCTCCACCACTGAGCCACACCCCCAGGCCTTTTGTCTTATTTTGAGACAGGGTCTTGTTCAGTTGCCCAGGCTAGCTTCACACTTGTGATCCTCCTGCCTCAGCCTCCTGAGATGCTACAGACAACCATGTGCTACTTGTAACTGACTTAAAATAATATTTACAAAGTCATTTGGGCTGCACACCTATAATTTCAGAGACTTGGGAGGCTGAGGTGGAAGGATTACAAATTCGAGGCCAGGTTCAGCAACTTAGCAAGGCCCTAAGCAACATAGTGAGGCCCTGGCTCTAAATAAAATATAAAAAGGGCTGGGGAGGTGGCTCAGCGGCTGAGCATCCCTGGGTTCAATCCCCAGTACCAAAAAAACCAAAAAGTCATTTGGGCCCGTAAAGCCTGCTCTCCATCCATCCTGACCTGGACTGGCATAAGAAGGACACCAGCCCTACTTCATATTTCCCAAGTGACCCCATACAAGACTCTTCTCCCTTCAGCCTCAGTTTCCCCATCTCCTGAATGGGACGGAGTCACTGCTGGCCAGTCTGGGTCCCAACCCCTGGTCACAAGAGCCACATGAAGTCATGAGGGTCCAGCACCATTGCCCACATTTCCAGAAGCCCAGCAGGCACCCAGGACACACAAGCCAGACAATCACCAGCACCTCTCTAGCCAGACTCATGGGCACAGGCACATGTGCACAGCTTCTGCAGACCACATGCCTGCTAATTACATGGTGGTCAGCATCTTTTCCAGAAAGACAGGGAGGGCCTCGGGACAGCCTGTCCACTCACTGGGCAGCTCTTGCCCCATCCTGAGGGCAACAGCCAGGCATTGGTTGGTCCTTTCTCCCTAGCCAGGCCTCCTCTGGCCACTCCTGGCCCCAATGGGAGCATGTGCCAGGACTGCGTGCCGGAGAGTAAACTGTCCTGCCCGGCCACCCTGGCAGCTGGACTCCCTGCACCATGTGTATCAAGGCTGGGCAAGGCCTGGGGCCAGCAGAGGCCAGAAGCCCTGGACCACAGCCCAGAGCTTTCGTAAACATTTCACAGCCATGGAAAATTACCAGGAACAGAGGAAGGAACTCCCAAGACTCTTTTCTGGATTTCGTCAATGGTAAAACTCAACCACGTTCCCTTCAGATGTCCGAAATCATTTCTAAAACATGAGGAGTTGATCTCTGCTGCGTGCACTTGGTTTTTGTATTTCAGAATACTGGATTTTGGTCCTGGCTCTGCAAGTCACTAATTCTGTGGCTGTGGACAGGTCACTTAACTCTCTGTGTCTTGACTTACTCATCTGGGGTCATTAAATGAGGCTGTTAGAAATATGCCTAGCCAGTGTGGTGGCGCACCTGATCCCAGTGACTGGGGAGGCTGAGGCAGGAAGATCAAGTTCAAGGCCAGCCTCAGCAACTTAGTAACACCCGTCTGTCTCAAAATAAAAATTTTAAAAGGGAGCAGCTCAATGGTAGAGTGCTTGGCCAGCATGTATCTAGTACCTGGGTTCAATCCTCAGCCCTGGAGGAAAAAAAAAGAGCTCTCATGCTGAACTTTTCTTTTTGTGACTTGCTTCTGTCCCCTCAATCTGCTGGTGTTTGAGATTCATCGGTGCTGATAAGGGCAGGTCAGTTGCAATCCTCCTGCCTCATCCTCCTGAGCCACTGGGATCGTAGGTGTGCTCCACTGCTTGCCCAGAGTGCCCAGTGCCACTGTCCTGCAGAGCCGGCAAATCACCAAAGAACAGCCTGGGCCACCCCGAAGACCCGCTTGAATACCACCTCGCTGGTCTCCTTTTAAAACATCTATTCTTTTTTTGGGGGTAGACAACCAGGGATGAACTCAGGGGCACTTGATCACTGAGCCACATCCCTATTTTGTATTTTATCTTGAGACAGGGTCTCACTGATTTGCTTAGCACCTCACTGTTGCTGAGGCTGGCTTTGAACTTGCTGTGCTCCGGCCTCAGCCTCCCAAGCAGCTGGGATTACAGGTGTGCACCACTGAGCCTGGCTAACATCTATTCTTTAATTTCAAACTTGGGGAAAAAAAATAAGAATGGAAGGCAGAGGCGGGGGTTGACGGAAGCCCAGTGCTGTGCCCAGGGCTTTGTCCTGCACCCCACAGGCCTCACACGGGCGCCACAGCACACAGGAGCAGCCTGGCCCAGGCCCAGGCCCCAGGGCCCACGAGAACCGGGAGAAGGTCCTTTCCCCCAATGCTGCCCCACCCTGCGTGCCCGCAGGAACCAGGGCACTGTTCTTCCTGGCTCTCCAGAGGCCTTGCTAGATTTCTGCCACCCCCATGATGGCCCTCCCCGTCTCCTCCACCTCCTGGACAGCCGGGTGCCCGTGCTCTGCCCATCACATGCAGAAGGAGAAACTGAGACACATGGAGGCAATGGTGATTCTGAGTCATAGTGGGGTCAGAAACCACTAGGACTTGAATCCAGGGCCGGGGCCCTGAGGGTGAAGGCCTCAGCATAGTTGGTGCCAGGGGAGGGCTGGAACCCAGGGCTTCCAGTTCCCAGGCCAGTCTGTGGCCCAGACCCTGAGACCAATGCACAGCAGGACTTGGCTCCAAGACAGTCTTACGAAAGCACAATGTGACTGTGTGAAAGTGCATCCAGAAACTGGGCAAGCAGTGGAGCACACCTACGATCCCAGTGGCTCAGGAGGATGAGGCAGGAGGATGGCAATTTCAAGGCCAGCCTCAGCTACTTCGTGAAGCCCTAAGAGAGACTCGGTCTCAATTTTTTTTTTTTTAAAGGGGCTTGTGCCGGGTGCAGTGGTGCACACCAGTGATCTCAGTGGCTCATGAGGCTGAGGCAGGAGGATCCAGAGTGCAAAACCAGTCTCAGCAATGGCGAGATGCTAAGCAACTCGGCAAGACCCTGTCTCTAAATAAAATATAAAAAAGGGCTGGGGATGTTGCTTCGTGGTCGAGTGCCCCCAAGTTCAATCACCAGTATTAAAAAAAAAAGTGGGGGAGGCTGGCAATACAGCTCTGTAATTAAGCACCCCTGGGTTCAATCCTTAATTCCACCCAAAAATTCATTTATAAATATGCGATTATTCTGAAGGCCAAACATCAAAGCACAGCCCAGTCTCCTGCCCCCAGAAGCCAGCCTGTGGGTCCCGCAGCAGGGAGCTTGCGCTCTGTCCCCCAGAGCCCTCCTAGGCTGCCTCCTGTCTGAGGACCCTTCTCCACTTGAAGAAATGAACCAACGAATGAATGAATGAATGAGAGGAGTCGGCACTGCAGGGAGGGTGGAGAGGTGGAGGGAGAGCCCAGCTCTCCTGCCAATCCCAGGACCAGTGAGGTCCCGACAGGAGCCCCCACAGTCCAGCTCCCTCCCGTTGTGACCCAGACAGGGAAACCAAGGCCCGAGAGGAGATGCTCCCCTGGGAGGCTCCCTGGCCCACAGCTGGTTTTCCCTGGGGCTGTCCTACCTGGGCTTCTGGATGCTTCCCCCTCATCCTCCTGCCCCCCTCCCTTGAGCACATTCTCCCCGAAACCTGGGTCACCGTCTGAGGACCACAAAAAATGGGGACCCACTTCCAAAATAACCCCTGGAGGGAAGCCAGGGTGGGGGTAGGATGCACAGTTGGCCTTGAGTCGATAAGGGAGCGTGAGAGGGACGCAGCGTTACCTGGCCCTCTATCCTGTGGATGTTTAAAGCTTCCTGTTAGAGACTGTTTGAAAAGTCAATTAATCAATAAAAAGAAACAAATAAGAGACGATACACCCCCACTGGGGAAAGCCGGCCTCTCACCTCAGCCTCCTCTTCCTCCAGCTTGCTGCCAGCCTCTGGCTGAGGCACAGTGAGGCATCGTCTGACCAGGAGCCAGCAGCCACCTGCAGCTCCGCGGCTCTCAGGAACACACCCTTCAGCCCAGACGCCCCGAGATGCAGGCTGCAGGCGGTCTCTCCTGACATTCCCTCTGTGCTGTTCTGGAGAACACTACTCTTCATGGAGGCTGGGGCCTCACAGGGTGCCATGGTCACTTCAAGTCCGTCTAGAGATTCAAGGCATGATTCTGCATGCTAAAGGCCCTGAGAAGTCCTGCAGCTGACGCCTGGTTCCCTTCTGCTTGGGTAAGATGTATTTTCCCAGCACATCTGGATCGCTGTTCTGGGCTAAGCCTAAGTCATCACGATGCCATTTCCTCGAGCAGCCGGCGGAGGTGGGGAGGAGTCACATCTCCCGTGGCCCCTGCCCGCCTCCCAGCCCCGGCAGAGGTTTGTGCACAGGCAGGCAACCAAAGGCTCCTGTGGCCAGAAGCCCTGGGACAGACGTGCTCTCTGGGCTCCGTTCCCCATGGCCTCGAGCAGACTGTGCAAGCACCTGCCGTCAGGGAAGGCCCGACACAGACGCTGACCCCAACCCGCACGCCACCCCAGGAGGGGTCAGTGGTGGCTTTGGTCCTGTGCCAACCTCCCTGGCTGACTCGCTCCAGGGCTCTTCCCAGACGCGGGGACTTTCCGACCCTGTCCTGGATGTGGGAGGACGTGGAAAATGCTAACCAGGACACCAGAGGGCCGGTTTCCAAACCCAAATTCTGGGGGAAATCCTAGCATGTGGACGCCCAGCTGGACACGGCTGCCACTTTACAGACGGGAAGGCTGAGCGGCCTGCTCTCCGGAGTCCAGCAAGAAGGGTGGCTCTGGAAGCAGGGCAGGGCCCGGAGTCCGTGGACACAGCTGCCCCACCTAACAACCCTGGGCTTGGTAAGCAGGTCCAGCTCACCAAAAAAAACGTGTCAAGGTCTCGACTGCCCCACTGCCCCCAGGCCCTCCACAGCGCCCTGTGTGGCCCCCATGGGGGGTTAGCACCCCATCTGGGCTTCAGGGAGTCCCTGGCTGGGTCCAGACCTGGCTCCCAACTCTGCAGGTCTCAAGCAGCAGTGCCCACTCCCATTGGCCGTGATGTGCCATCTGGGGTCCCCAGAACACAGAGTTTTACTACAGGACCATTTGGTTACTTTGGGGGGTCCTAGACCTCACAGATCTCCCTGGGTGTCCCCACAGGGCCTGCCAGTGGGCTCCCCTGGCTGCCTCTAAAGCAACAGTCATGTGGGCTACCGAACAACCCCAGGACCCCTCCTGGGCTGCAGCCCGAGGCAGTGCCCCCTGGAGGGACTCTGTAGGCGGCCTCTGTCCCCAGCCTGGTGCCCTGCCTCTCAGTCGGGGCTGGTGGAGGGCAGCTTGAATGGTCACTGCCTTCTCCAGTTGCTGACTTCCTTGTTCCAAACCTGTGTGTCACTCCCACCCCAGGGAGGCCCCTGGATCCGCAGGTAAACCCACCACACCTGCCTACTCACCACTCGGCCAGACTTGCCCAAACAAGCTCAAACTCCAGTTGGGAATTGAGCTGAGGCCACAGGTGGGAACTTCTCTACACCTCCCCCGCCCATAAATGAAAAGTCATATATATATATGCCCTCTGTAGGCTTAGAAGACCCTCATTTAGGCTGAAGAGAGAAAGATCATGCCTGACCAGGAATCCCAAAGGACTATACCAGGCTGAATGATGGACCAGCGTCACAATGGAGATTTAAAGCCAAACACTTGCCTGCATAAGAAGAGCACAGAAAGAAGAATCTTGGATAAGCACCTCCAAGATCCCAAACAGTTAGCCACCCAAAGTGCCACTGTGGTTCTGGGCACTTTAACAATGGTCTAACACTCCCAACACGGAAGGTGATAGACAGCCTGCTCAGAGCTTGGCTGCTCAGAACCCCTTGTAACAGAAAGTCAAATGGAAGCATATTCAAAGTTAGGGTCTAGCATGGCAAGAGGATTTGGTTTTAGGTTTCATGAGAAACTTGGTATATTTGGGCAAGGTGTGGGAACCCGGGCTCTGTGCGGGAGAGAGGGAAGCAGTCCTGCTCAGGGAGCTCAGAGAGCTGAGCTAGTGCCAGGAAGAAGAGCATTCCAGTTCTCTTCAATATCAGGGGTCAGGTTCCCACAGAGTTAGTGAGCTCCCCGTCCTCAGAGGTCAGCCAGCATAGGCTGTGCAAATGCCCCTTGAAGAGCACTCGACAATATCTCTGCTGGGTCTGGGTGACCCCTGAGGTGTACCTAATGCAACACTGGGGGTCCTTGAACATGCACACGCACACACACGCACTCACACACGTGTGCCAAGCTGCCCCTTGTTCCACATCTAGGGTCTCTGGTCCCTGGTGGCTCATAGATGTTCTGGTGAGAGGGCCAGGACTGGGTCAGGCTGTGTCCAGCAGGTGTGGCCTGGCTTCATCTTGGCTCCCAGCCCCACCCCCCCGCTCCATCCCAGGCTCTGCCTTGAGAGAATGCCCTGGGCTGGCCTTGCCATGGACCCCACCCCGAATCCCAGGCTGTGATGGGGGGATGGACGGAACCCCGACGGAGTAGCCAGGGGAGGGGTCATCATAGCCCACTGGGTGATAGACCCCATGGACCAGGAGGCCCCATGGACCTGAGTCAGAGATGACAGAGTGGGAAGACCCTCGGAGCACCCCCCAGGTCGCTACTTCCCACCGAGGAAGCCAGGCCGGGTGAGCAGGGACTCACCGATGGCCGTCCTTGAGCCATCGTGCAGAAGGCAGGTGTGAGGCCTGAGGGGGTTGAACTGCGCCCCCAGTTCTTATGTACAAGTCCTGACGCCAGAAGCTCAGAAGGTGACCTTATTTGGAAGCCCGGGGAGTCGTTATGGATGTAACTAGTTAAAATGACACCGTTAGGGTGGACACCAGCCCAAGAGTGCTCGTATTAAAAGGGCAGCTTGGACATCCAGGGAGAACGTCATGTGAACACGGAGCCAGGGATGCAGAGCTCCATCTACCACCCAAGGAACACCCGCCACCACAGCAGCCACCGGAGCCTCGGGGAGGCCTGGGGCAGGTCCTGCCTCGAGAGGACCTGCCTCCATCCAGACCTCCAGCCTCAGGGAGTGTGAGAGAAGGCATGTCCCTGTAGACGCCATGGAGTCGGCTGACCTGTTACAGCAGCCTGGGGGAGGTGACACAGGATCTGTGTGACCAGGGAGCCTCATGTCCCCACCCCCAGGCTCAGTTCCCAGGTTCTCTGTCCTGTCTCACTGGCTTTGGCCTGGGCAGACCCTTCTTCTCCACGACCTCCCTGGTCCCTTTGCACCCCCTGCAGTGCCATCTCCACGAGGCTCTCCATCTCCCAGCAATCGTCTTGGTGAGTGTGACTAGTAACGCCCGCTCTATGGAGGACCAAACTGAGGCTGAGGGACCACGGGCTGGGACTGAGGCTGCTGATGCTCAGGCAGGGGCACCAGGCACAGAGCTCCTGTTGCCACGGCATATCAGTAGAGGCCATGTGATGGAATTCTGGGTACCATGGGGGCACAAGGGGTTCTACCTACAGGGCTTCATTTTGGGGGTCCCTCTGCCTCCTGTTATTTAATGGGGGCTAGTCTTGCCCTGTCTGAGGACCGTATCAGATGGCTTCAAAATCCTGCTGAATGTTGAGATCTCAGAAACAGGACACGGAGCCCGATGGGTGCTCAGCCAATGCTAAACCTCTTAGAGGTTTCTAGAGGCACCCCCCAGGCAGGGCAGCGTAAACCAGGAGATGTATTTCAGCCCAGGGTGGGAGGGTCTTTCCAGATGGGGACTTGGCCAGTCATGGGATAAGCGCCCCGTTGCTGGAGGCAAGCAAGTAGTTGCTGTCAGCTCTGCCATGACTAAGGGGGAAATTAGGGTTCTTCCAACTTCCTGTCACTCATTCTGTGAGTCTTTGACATTTTCAAAGTGATTTTAAGTACAGGTAAAACTTACGTAACTCAAAAATCCAAAAGTACAAAACTAAATCCAGTAACAGTGAGTCCTTCCTACCCTACACCCCAGCCTATATCCCAGCTTCCCAGCTCTCCTCCTAGAAAACCCTGCGTGACACCATTTCCTGGTCACCTTGCAGAGTGTCTACGCATGCACTCCCAGCATAATTGTTCTTTATTTTAAAAACAAATCCACATTTACATTATTTTTATTTATGTTCTGCTTCTTGCTTATTTCACAGAACAATGAGTGTTACACAGCCCGTGACATGGGCCAGCGGGATAATGGGGGCCGGGAGGTGGCTCTGCGTTAGAGCCCTCTTCCATCCCATCTGAGGTCCTGCGTTCTGTCCCCAGTGCAGAAGAAAAAATTCATAATAACAAAATAAATAAATTGTAATGATGCCCACCTCACAGGGCTGCTGGCAGACGAGGTTTCCCTGGCTTGGCACCCAGCAAAGGGCCCAAGAAGGGCCCTATGTCCCTGCACATCACAGAGGGAGCAGGCCTGGCTGTGTGGCTGCTGCAACTCCACAGGCCACCAGGGGGCCCCTTGGTGCCACCTGGTCTTGCTTGTGGCCATTGCACTGTCCAGGGGTGACCAAGGCAGGGAGGCTCCTCAGGGGGAGGGTGGGAGGCAGGGAGGGCACGGCTGGGGCTCACATGTCCTGAAGCACTGCCCACCCTGCATGCCTCTGCCATGCTCCATGGTGGGCACGGCTGCTGTACCAACTCCATGAGTCCACAGGGAAACTGAGGCCCAGAGAGGGGGTATGACGTAGCTGAGGTCACACAGGCATGAGACGGGACCTGTGGACAGCCCACTCTCAGGGCAGCGGGAAGGGGTGAGAAAGAGAGAGGGCTCGGGAGCTGGGGACAGATGTCAGGTGACATGTGCCACCCTCACCTCACCTGAAAAGTCCTCCTTGGCCATCCATTTTATCATTTTCATTCAGAGAAGACAGAAAGAAGAGACTGTCCCCATAGAGCCATGGTCCACCTCCCCAGCCCACCTGTGACCTCAGCACCTGCTGCCCCAGTTGGCACCTGGGCTCCCTCCCGCTCAGCGTGTTCTCGGACCAGGCCCAGCTCACCCTGACCTCAGCAACGCCTCCTTATCTCTCGCAGTCACCCCTGCTTCCTGGGCTTCACCTCCACGCTCACATCCCCCCAAGTCCTGCTGAAATGCCATCCCAGTCCTGTCTCCCCAGCCCACGTGAGTGCCAGGACCTCTCGTCATTCAGCCCCAGCACCTTGGCATCTGGCCGAAGAGCTGTGAGATGGGCACTGAATGAAGGAACGCAAACTCCATCCGGTCATCAAGCCCTCACTCGTCACCAGATACTCCTAAGCCCCTCCTCCACACTTTGCAAAACAGCATTTAACCCCCACAAAACCCGGAGTCACAGAAGTTGTGGGCCTCACCTTAGAGCTGGAGAAGGGAGGCAGAGAGACAAAGGAGCTGCCTTCCAAGACCAGTTGTAAATGGCGGAGCCTGGATTGACTTGGTCCTACCCCACATTCCATGGCCTTTCTTATTACACCACACTATGTCTGAGTGACTCCATACTGGGGGGGTGGGGGGTGGATGGGTGGATGGATGGGCGGATGGGTTGGTGGATAGATGGCTGGCTGGGTTGGTGGATAGATGGCTGGCTGGGTTGGTGGATGAATGGGTGGATGGTTTGGTGGATCGATGGATGAATGGGTTAGTGGATAGATGGCTGCTTGGGTTGGTGGATAGATGGCTGGATGGGTTGGTGGATAGATGGAGGATTGGGTGAATGGATGGATGGATGAGTGAGTGGATGGGCAGATGGACAGGCAGAATAGTACCACAAACAAATCCTTGTGCTGGTGACAGACCACTCTCTCCTTCACTGGCCCACTATTCCCCCAGGGGCAGGCCTTGCATCTGGCTCCACAGAGGGGTCAGGCTAATGGGAGGAAGAATAGGTGTGCCTCCATGGCCAGGGTTCTAGAAGGCATTTCTGAATGGGGCAGTGTTTGTACCTGGACCTGGGGATAGGACAAAGTAGGTATTTCCAAGCAAGAAGCTCCAGGGTCATCACCTGGGCACAAGGACAGGTAGAACAGAGCTCAGGGAGAGAAAAGGACTCCTAGGACCCAGAATTCTGCCTGAGAGAGCAAGAAGATGACCCTGGCCCTTCTCTGTCCTGTACCTGCAGAGCATCCCTTTCTGGCAGCCTGCATGTGACCATCCCTGGGGTGACACAGGCCCTGGATCCCCTGATCTTGAGGCTGCAGCCTTGACCTTCAGGCCCAGAGAGGGGCCAACTGGACAGGCTGTGTCCCAAAGGCCTAGAGCGGTCTTGAGTGGTTTCCACCTCTTTTCCATGGCCCCAGTGGGCAGGACAGACCAGAACAGGACAGAACTGGAATCTTGGCAGGAGCAGGGAAGCAGGTAGCCTACTTAGTAGGCTCTACTGTCACCTCTCAGTCCTGGGACCCAGCAGGGCTGGGACGACAAACACACAGGTCAGTATTCTCCATGGAAAACAGGCCTCTGACTTCATCATCCCAGAGAGAGAACTCTGCTGGGGCCTCAGACTGTCCCAACCGAGAGCAGCTACACGGTCAACACACGCCAGGCCCAGCTCCCGGGAGGCAGGTCACACGGGACGTTGGTCTGCAGTGCCTTCTCAGTGAGTCCACTTTTCCTCCAGCATTAGGACAGTGCCTTTGGTTGTCCCCACATGGAGGGACAGTAATGAAGACAGTTGCTGAGCACCAAGATCTGTCAGACCCAGTCCACGGCGTCCCGGCTGACTTAGTTTTGCCCTGTTGTGCAGATGGGGAAACCGAGCTCAGGGGAAGGCTCTTGCCCAAGGTCATTCCAGGATCGGGCAGGAGCTCCAGGCTTGGGTCCAGCTCTTAATCATCAGGGGTGCTGCCTTTTGGAGTCGGGTGCTCGGCTTGCACAGGAGGGATAGTGCTTTCTAAAAGCAATGAGTTGATGCTGAACGTCCATGTCCTTGAATTGCCCCTGTGAATTACCCATGGCCAATGCACCCAGGGCAGATGGGCACTGGAGAGGCTGCCGGAGCCCAGGATCCCTGGGAGGTGAGTGAGGTTCCCATGGTCTCCACCAAGGCTGGGGCCTCTGTCTTCAGCACCTTCCTGGTGCAGATGGGGACAGGACCCCCTGCCTATTGGGCACTGGCCAGGCACCTGGCCTCAGTGACACAGTCACACAGATCTGCTGGCCCTTGACAGTGACAGGGACTGATCTGGGGATTCTGTTGTGATGGTGACAATGACCAGGGGAGGCAGCTTGGCATACCGGCTAGAGACTGGACCCTAGGACAGGCACACCTGGCTTCAGGTCCCAGCCAGCTTGTGGGATCTTAAGCTGATGACTTGACCTCCCTGCACTTCAGTTTCCCCCTCCTCAAAGTGGGTCTCGGTTGTTGAGAGGCAGCAGGCCACCCAGGGACCACCGCACAGCAAGTGCTGGCTTGTCCCGCCTGGGACGGGCCCGAGGCGCTGCCCCGGGGGGAGGGGGGCAGCCCTACAGTGCTGTGTGCTATTGGAGTGGGCCACCCAGCAGCCCAGGTGACCTGCAATCACATGTTCCCACAGCCACGCCACAAGCTTTTGTCTCCTGTGACGATGGCACCTGGCCAGCAGCTGACCTGCCTCTTCCTCGTGGCAGGTCAGTTTCACCAGGTTTACTACTCTCTGTCATCATGGGACCTGACGGGCACCCCCTTTAGAGATGGGGCGACTGAGACGTGCAGCAGGTGAGGGTTCGCCTCTGGCCCGAGGTTCAAGCAGGGATTCCGAGTTTCGCTAGGAATGGGGTGAGTTCCAGGGTTGGGGCAAGAGGAAGACAAAGGAGCTGGGGACTGGCAGAGGCCATCAGTCCTCATGAACAACTATGCCACCAACTGCCTTCTTCCCTGAGATCCCAGGATGGGGACATGGAGGAGGAGAAGCCAGCTCCCCTCCTGGTGGACCATTGGAGAGGGGGCATGAGTGTCTCTGGGCTGCAAACACCTAAACAGGGTGACCTGACAGGACCACTCAGACTTGGCCTGGTGCTGGTCACCGATGTGCAAGTTGCCCTTTGTCCCACCACAAGCCCTGGGTAGGCATTAATGCCACTCTATCCACAGATGAGGCCAAGGCCCCGAAAGAGCTGCTCTCAAATCCAGGTGGGGCACCCAGACCCTTGTATTGTCTCCCATTAGGCTCCAGGGAGCCACGGCCAAGGAGGAGGAGCGGCCCAGACCGGCACTGTGGCAGAGCCAGGGCGGACAGTCAGCTCCTGTCCCAGCCCTGGCTCTGCCCAGCTCTTGGCATAAGAGCCTTTGAGTTCCCACCCTCTCCTCCCTGCCCTGCCAGCTGCCTTGTGGATTTGGAGGTGATGGACAGGTGCCGTCTCCTGCTTGACACGCAGTAGGTCCTCACTTAAAGTAAGTTTCCATCTTCCTTTCCCTTAATAATAAAGCACAGTGTTCCCCGCCCCAGACAAAATATTTACATTTTAACAGAGGCCCTTGTCTCTAGAAAGGCCATGAGTGTGGCAATTCTAGGCTGTGCTGGGGCCAGGGGGCAGCTGGGAGGAGTTCTCTGTGCCCAAATCCCCTGAGGAGCAGCCCCAGGGAGTGGCCATGTTGCCCCGCCTGACTTCTAAGGGTGGCTACCTTCATCTCAGATGCAACACTTCTCCCAAATCACCCAAATTCTTCTCGGCTGAGCTCATTCCATAATCTCAAGTTGAAGGTCAACAAGTTCCCTGAACTGACACTGTGAAGAGCTGAGGTTCTTTCAGCCTTAAAGGGCAACGGGTAGTCAAAGAAATGCCCAATAAGGCTGGGAGCCACCATACCCCTACTAAATCATACACACCGTTAAAATGATAAAAGCCAGTGCTGGCAGAGCTGTGGGTAACAGCACATTCCCTCACGGTCCTCCCTCAGATGCCCTTTCCCCACCCTTCAGGCGCAGCTCACAGCCCACCCCCTGCCCCAACAGTGAAGCCCTCCAATGCTGCCCCCCCGCAGTTCTCACAGTACACAGGTCTTGTTTACGGCACTGTGCTTGCTTCTCCACTCACAGCTAGACTTTCAGACTGAGGACAGGACCATAGCTCATGGACAAGGATTCTTGCTTGGCCAATCTTTTTGGTTTTGTTTTTGTTTTGGTACCAGGGTTAGACCCAGGAGCACTTAACCATTGAGCCATACCCCAGCCCTTTTAAAACTTTTTGAGACAGGGTCTTGCTAAGTTGCTTAGTGCCTCACTAAATTGCTAAGACTGGCCTTGAACTTGCGATGCTCCTCCCCCAGCCTCCAGATTGCTGGGATAACAAGCATGCCTCACCACTCCCGGCTTGGCCACATTTTATTTTATTTTATTGTGGTGCTGGAGAGTGAACCCAGGGACTTGTACATGCGAGGCAAGCACTCTACCGACCGAGCTATATCCCCAGCCGCCTTGGCCCCATTTTAATCAGGGTTCTGAATGTTTTGCTAGACCCATCTGTGCACTTCCTCTTTAAAATCCAGCTTTTGCTAAACATCCTGCTAAATCAGCTTAGCAAGAAGCCCCACCCATCCTCATAGTCCATCACCCTCCCGCCTGATGGGTTCCTCATCCTCCACCATCCCCAGGCCAGGCCGTGTCTGGCCACCCTGGCCTGCCTTCAGCAACAACCCTGTCAGGTCAGGTAGCCAGAGGCCCCTGATTACCTTCCAGTCATTTTCCATCTGCTGACCCCGACTCCCTGGCTATCAATTGCCACTTGCCCACGCTCTCTTCGCCACTGCAGGATCCCTCACAGTGTCCTGTACCTACTGCCAAGGTCCTGAAGGAAGCCGACCTCACTGTGCTTTGACAGGCGTCATTCGATGTTTTCTCTAACATCCCTCATTCAGCCCGTGGCACGCAGAGCCCTGTGAGAACCTGGCCAGTGACCCCCACTACCCCATTTAAGTGGCCATGATCCTCACTTTACAGATGAGGAAACTAAGGTCCAGGGGCTCAACTGTTTGCCCAAACCTGGCTGACCCCAATCCTGGGCTCTTCCAACAGCACAGTGCTGGCTCTGCAGGGACCTTACCCTGGATTGGGCTCTCAGGGCCCCCAGAACCAAAAATGGAATGGTGACCAGCTATGCAAGCAAACCAGACTGGTGTAGCACATCCGTGCTGTGACGGAGGGACCTGGGGCCTGTGGGAGCCCAGCAGGCTGGAAGGGGAAGGACTTCACACACCTGTGTCCTGGCCGGGGTCAAATGAGTGAGGAGGAGGACGGGGCGTGCGCTCTGTGGGCAAAGGCCCAGAGGAGTGACTGGTAGTAGTCCTCTGGGGACAAGCTTGCCACGTAGTCCTTGGGGAGAATGGAAAAGGTGGATAATTAGGAGAGGCCACGACGCCCTGGACAGGGGACCCAGGAACAATGCTTTGCAGACCTGGGCAAACCTCCAGGGATGGGCCCAGGTCTCAGCCTAGAGCCCTGTCTGTTTCTCTCAGGTCTGCAGGGAGCCCTGGGGGCTTGTCAGATGTGCCAGTGTCAACACCCCATGAGCACAGCACACGCAGGGTCCTCAGCAGGTGGAACAGGGGACTGCAGCCAACAGAACGGACTTCAACAGGGACAGCCAGAATGACCTGCCTTCAGTCGCAAAAGATCAACGGCACAAACCAAGTTATAGGCAAGGGATTTTCACCTCCCAAATCAGTGTTTTTTAAATATTTTTCTTAGTTGTCAATGGACCTTTACTTCATTTATTTATGTTTATGTGGTGCTGAGGATGAAACCCAGTTCCTCACATATTCTAGGCAAGTGCTCTCCCACTGAGCCACCACCCCAGCCCCCAGATTGTCTTTAAAAAGTGAATTTCTTGAGGCTGAGATGGAGAGACCTGTTTCCTTCCTGGGCTGGCCACAGGAAATGCTCTAAAAATACCTACGGTCAGTGGGCCCTGGACCATTGGATGTCACGGCCTGAGTGGCTGCCATTCCTCAAGGCAGCCAGTGTCCCTGCACCAGGAAGGGGCCTAGCAATGCCTGGATGTCCCCATGCCCACCCACAACAGCTAGGTCTGCCACCACTGAAAACCCTGGGCCTCACCCACAAGTGGTCATTCTAGCTGCCCAGAGACTAGAGGGCCAACTCAGGGTGGGGCATGGGGGTTAGTGTGCTCCTGTGGGGTGGGCTATAGACAATGGCTGGTAGAAATGGTCAAGGGGAGACTCAGGAAGACAGGCACACAGCAGGCACTTAATAACAGCAATGGCTCCTGAGGGGACAGCGATGTCGACCTCGGGGCCGGCCTCAGTTTCCTTGGCTGCAAGGTGGAAGCACACAGAGCAGAGCAGGTTCTGCGGGTGGTGGGGTAGGTGGGTGCTGAGCCACAGACCTTCTCTCACAGATGGCCTCCCTGCCCCTTGTGAGGTGGTCATACTACCTCTACTTGTCCACCTCCAGGGACAGGGAACTGATTTCCTTGAGCGTGAAGCAGGGCAGACACTGGCAACCTCTCTCAGAAAACTGTCTCCTGGGGAACGCATGCCAGGGACCCACTGAGCCCCGGGGGGCTGGCCTCTCAGTCACCCTCCACCAGAGGGTGCTCCCAGAGGGGAAGTTCTGCAGTGCCCACAGATAGGCCCTGGAGGGGTGGCCCCCACCACCATCCACCTTCTGCAGCTGGAGGGAGACGCCCTGGGGCTCAGGCGGCTGCTCAGGGCCCTGGATGCTGAGGCCTGGCCTCCTGTGGGAGCTGGAGGCTGGTGCCTGCCAAGGGGACTTCCACAGCTCCCCCTACTCTGCCTTCCCCCACTGCTCCCTTGGGGACCTCTTCCCTGCCTGCTGTGGTGATCACCCAAGGACAGGGACGGCTGTGAGTGGCCAACCCTAGGTCTCTCAGCCCTGGATCCAGGCAGGGACCCTGACCTGGTGCTGGGTGGGGTGGGCGGCATACCCTGGGAGAGGTCTGGGCCCCACCAGGGCCTCCTGACCCTCAGCCAGCCACTCCTGTTCTGGGTCAGGGGCGGGGCCAGGAGCCCTTTGTTGTCTGAAAGGACGGGGGATTATCTGACCCTGGGTTTCAAGCCTTCTTTCTGGCCTTTTCCAAAGCTGCTCACAGACCTGCCTCCCCCGGGGAGCCCAGGGATGGTTTTCTGGCTTCCTGTGACCTCCTCGAAGGGCTGGCTGAGCAGTCTGGGTGGGCCCCAGAAGGATGGCACCGAGTAACCTGGGCCCTCGGAGCGCTGACAACCGGGGATGCACTGAGCTGGTAATTAGCTTCTACAGGAAGGGCCAGATCTGTCATTTTCCTCCGGAAGTGCCAGGCGGGATTTGCCGGCTGCCGCTCCTCAAACTAGGAGAAAGGCCGGATCCTCATCCTGGGGCCAGACCCTGCTAGGGATTCGGACTGGGAGCAGGAAAGCCGAAGTCCTTCCACTCAGGAATGCACTTCTGGGAACTTGTCAGAGGAAACAATCCAACAGGAAAACAAAGCAGTGCATAAGCACGTCCCCTGGGAGCTGTTTATAATAGTCCAGCCCTGGAAACCGCCCTGGTGCCCAGCAGCAGGGGAGCAGACGAGACCTCAGCAGAAATCAGGCTCATGAGGAGCACAGGCTGGGTGTGGGGGTCTGGCCTCCTCACCCTGTGTTGCCACACCCCAGCCTGGCACCGCCCTCCCCAGCCCACACTGGTACACAGACCAATCACATGGGGACCTGGCTGACAAGCTCCTGTCTGATCCTCATCATCAGGCAGGTGCACAAGGATGTGTTAGTCATGGCATCTGTCAAAGGGACCTAGTACCAGGGCTGGCACCTGGGGTGCTGGGGGCATCGGTGGGATGGTGGACGGGGGCTTGGCCTGGTGCCTGGTAAGGCGAGGCCCTTATGGACTGGGTGCCTTCTCTCTTCTCCCTCCCCCACCCCTGGGCTACAAGGCTGCTTTAAGGACACCAGATGCCCAATGTCCAGGAGGCTCCGGAAGGCTGCTCTGCATCCGTGCTGGCCCAGGCCCTGGGAGGAGCCCCATGAAGAGGAGGCACCTGAAGGAAGCAGCTAAGCTGAGTTCCAGAGAAGCTTCTGGAAAGAGGGAAAGGCTAGGCCAAGACATGGCTGGAGCCCTGGGGTTTTGGCTGAGTGGGTGAGGCCAAGGAAAATGGGGGCTTGTACGTGCTGGGCTGGAGGTGAAGGCTTGGAAAATACCAGGCCACAGGAGGGATTTCAACGCCCCATCCCACGCCCTCCCCTGGCAGCCATCAGAGAAGATGGAAACGCAGAGCCCAGAAAGGAGCTGGGCCTTCCATTCCTCCAGTGGGTCCCTTCCTAATCTAGCATCTCCGCGAGTTCACTGGAGGAGGTGGACCAGGGGGTCCTTCCCAGCCCTAGATGGAACTTCCACATGTCCACCGGGCAGAGCATCCTCTTCTCTCTCAGTTTCCCAGGATAAAGCGTGGGGGTTCCCAGGATGCCACAACTTCATGTAGCCCCACAGGTGCCCGCCCTTCGTCTTCAACAGCTAGTGGGACCCCCTCCACTGGGCACCCTAACCTGATTGGAGAAATGCTCCTTCTGGTAGACTCCGAGGGCAGAAGATGAGACTAAACATTATGGAAAAGAAACTGAAATGAAGGGTTGGCAGGCCCCGCCAGCTGAGAGCCTCTGAAGAGGCAGACCTCAGCTCTGACATGCCAGCTGTGGCCTTGCTCATGGGTAGACCCTCTATCCACCTTCACAGAATGTGCACCTGCCACCAGAGGGACCATACAGGCCTGAGCCCCAACCTCAGAAGGTAAAACGGGCACCATTCTTGCCCACTGGTTACAGGCCCATGGGGGGATGGGTGCAGGAGACAGCTTTGGTACCTGGAATTCACCAAGGAATGAGGGGCTGACCTGATGGGGTCACCCTCCAGCAGGGAGTCCTGGGGCCTGGGGGTATCAGGGAATATTCCTGGTCCTTCTCACTTGTTTCACATGCCACTCTGAAGAGCTAGGTTTTATTATTGTTTAAATAAATTATATTTTTATGGTAAACAAAATAATGCATGTGCTTAAGTTTTTAAAAAAATCAAATAGCACTAGAATGTCCATGAGGAAATCAAATGTCCCTTCCTGCCTTTTCCCACTGCCCAGTGAACCGGTGTCAGCGTTTGGTTGTTCTCTCTGGTTTTAGGCTCCAAGTAAGATGTTTATATGTTTATTTCTTGATGTTTCGATGCCAGATATTTCTGCGGCCTTCCTGTCCTGCAGAAGAGGCTTCAGCCCTCCTAAGCCCACTACTCCCACCTCCCCAGCCTCGCTCCCCACCAGCACCAGAGGGCTTTATCCCAGTCTTAGGCAACAGCTGGTCAAGGGTTTTGTGATGATTAGGTAAATGTTCTTCTGTGAAGGTCATGAAGTGGTTGATGACAGTTTCCCCTTCAAATTCACTTGCTTATGCTCTGGAGTTAATGCATTTTTTTTTAAACTGGCAAGGTATTTTGAGATAGGATCCCTCTAATTTTTCATTGCATCTACTCTAAACCTGGTGCTACTGTCAAGTGTCCTGGCATTGTGCTATGTGACAGAGTCCCTTTCGCCCTGGGCCTTCCTGGCAAAGCACTCCAACTTCTGGGGCTGCTTCTCTGTGGCGCTGGGAAGGACCCTCCTTCCTGGGCGATGGATGGCTCGGCTGCCTGGTGGTTCTCAACTCCCAGGAGGTGTGTGCTCCACAAGCTTCCTGGAAGGGGTGCTGGTGATCTGTTTGGTTTTGTTTGAGACCTTACATTTCTGAACATGTTTGTATTCCAGCCTCATACTTGGCTGGTCCATTCCATAAGCATACAATCCAGGCAGGACATTCTTTTCCCTTCCATTTTTAAGGCAACTGATTGCGCTGTGATCTTCTAGCTTCTAGGGTTGACAATGAGAAGTCAATATCAGGTTTCCTGTTTTGTTTTTTAATAGTCCCAGGGATAGAACCCAGCAGTGGTGGACCATTGAGTTACTAGCCCATTATCCCCGAGTCCTTTTTATTGTTATTTTGAGATAGGATCCCTCTAAGTTGCCAGGCTGACCTCAAATTTGCGATCCTCCTGCCTCAGCCTCTGAGTAGCTGGAATCACAGGCAATGCCAGGGTTAAAAATTTAAAAATGACCAAAACAAAACAAAAAAACCCCAAACATGTGCACAGAGTTGCAAAATCAAATTATAAGCCTTTTTTTTTTTTTTAAACAAAAAACAAAACAACAAGAATATTTGCCCCATCTGATCTCCTTCCAGCCTGGTGTCTGCTTCCTGGAAGTGATTTTTTTTTTTTTTAATATTTTTTTAGTTATATATGGGCACAATATTTTTACTTTGTTTATTTATTTTTATGTGGTGCTGAGGATCAAACCCAGGGTCTCACACATAAGAGGCAAGTGCTCTACCGCTGAGCCACAACCCCAGCTCCCTGGAAGTGATTTCTTTGGATTCTTCTGAACTTGACTCTATATTTGAAAACAATACACTTGTGCTACTCCTTATTGATCCTTCAACGTCAGCCTTTCTATTGTGGAAGAGGAGGGTTTTGCCCACTCTTTCTCCTTCCTTACCATCCCCTCCCCTCCGCACCCTCTCAGTGTGACTATCAGTTTTGGGTGAAGTCATCATTGTTTACAGGTACCATATAAACTTTATGGCCAATTAAGCCATGACTGCATTTCAGGCCTTGAGTGACTTCTGAGTTTCCCTAGAGATTGGTAATTACCTTCTTGTTTGGACTTATTTGGTTTTCTTTGGATTCATCACCAAATTCTCTGATATAGTGGAAACATTCCTCTCTGGACAGCAGCAGAAGCCCCAGGGAATCTATCCCTGGGTTCTCCCTCAGGCAGCTCCTCCTGGAGCCTGGGTCACACCTGCCCTGGCTGCTTCTGGCTACAGGGCCCTCTCATCCTGGGATCTGGTTTCTTAAATTTCCTCTCTTGGATTAATTTCTAATTTTAGAGAAAGGGTGTCTGGAACCTTCCACCTTCTGGAGCTGCTGTGGAGAATCAATACTGGGCTGGTTTCTGATCTTTTGTGTGTGACTCTCCCTCTCTGGAGGTTTTAGAATTTCCTCACAATGGCATTCTGAAACGTTGCCATCATGTGCCCAATATGGTCTTTTTGCACTTCTGTGATGTTCCTTTCCGTTGAGAGGCCTGTGACCATGAGTCCCTGAGAGTTTTTGGTGTTACGTCTTTATTACTTTCCTCTCTTCATTTTGCCCTATTAGATATGGGGTGTTAAGTGAACACCATCCCAGACTCCACGACCCTAGTCCCCTTCCCTACTACCAGCTACTGTACATGTCCCTACTGTACATGTCCCAGGCGGCACATGTCAGGATTATTTAGGGAAATTTGGATTCTGTTAGAGAAAGAGCTCTAAATCCAGACACTTCAGAAAGGGTACATCCCCCCAAAATGGGGCGTCTCCTCCCAGCTCAGCTGATGCCAGTGAAAGGCTCACCTGGCCAGAGCTTCCCGGCCCCGGGTGCTGGACTCCCCATCCCCAGAGATTCTGGTGGGATTGGTCAGGGTGGGGTCTGAACAGCTGCATTTTGTAATCTTTCAGGTGAACCTCATGAGCGGCCAGGGCTGAGACCACGGGGCTGACCCACCACCCCATTTCGAAAGCCCAGCCAGCTGTGTCCTGAGGACCCTGGTTGCTCACAGGGTGCTAAGGTGGAGATGCGGCTGGCGTTATGGGAGGCTGGTGTTGGGGCTCTGCTGGGGGGGAGCCTGCTCTTGAGAGAAGGCCCGGCTCATGCAGAAACTTTCAGAGGCTTAAGAATACTATTTGCAGCCCAGGCACCGAGCACCCACAGGCCTCCCAGCCCCCTCCCCAGGAGAGCAGCACCCACCTGCCTCACTGCATGGCTAGGTTTGGAGCCTGCCTTGTGCCTGTGGTTGTCTCCCATTCTTTGGGAGGTAGAAGTGGTTTCATTTTCAGATACAGACCTAGCGCCCAGGGGAGAAGGTAGGACTGCCTGCCTGGGGCCACCCGCTGTTATCACATCAGAGGCACGGACCTTAAGTCCAGGCCTTTCCTCCTCCACCCAGCTCACTCCCCATCACTCACTCATTCAACAAACATTTAATGACTTTCCTGGGCTCTGTGCCAAATGGGCACCGGGGGACAGTGGTGGGCAAAGCAGTGGACCTAATGGTCTGCTTCCATTACTTATGCCACCACTTCTCTCCAGCCAGCTGGGGGCCAGGGGACCACTTTGTTTTTGCCCAGCCTCATCCAGCACAGGTCATGATAAGGCCTGGGGGACATTAGGAATTACTGTTGCCACTGTTGTTATGTCCAACAGGAGGGGGCCAGTAGGGCTGGGCCTGCCGCCAGCAGAAGCCACATTAACAATTAAGGTCTTTGCGACTTTCATTCCACCCTCACTGCATGAAATATTCAGGCACCAGAGGAGATTGGTCTCAGATCTCTGCAGTGGGCAAGCTGGGCTGTGGGGTGGCACTGCTGGCTTTGGACCCTGGGCCCAGGGCAGCCCTGAGGCCTGGCATGCAGGGAACACCAGAGGCTGTGGGGCTGGCTGGGCGTGGCCTAGAGGTGCCTGATGCAGAAGGTGCAGCTGCTGACAGTCACAGAGATACACAGCTGGGCTCAAAGACTGTGTGTCTGGGGCCTGGGACTTATCGCCTAAGTAAACCCTGTAATTATCTTACAAGCAGCATAATCACGTTGCATTATATTAGTGCAAGCATGAAAACATCAATTTGATAAATACAAACATTTCAAATAAATCACAAGTGGGTAAACCTGTTTCTTCTCCTCTCCCTTCCCTTAGTACACTGGGTCCCTTGAGTATGAAGTTGGAGTGGGCTTCTCTTCTGCTGAGAGATGAGAGGAGAGAGAGAGAGAGAGCAGAATGTGGAGCAGGAAGGAGGAGGTCTAGCCTACCAGTGTTGACAAATGGTCAGTTAGCAAGGACAGGTAAGGCACAGCCTGGACCTTGGGGGCAGGAGTGTAAGTTAGCACTTATTTGGAAAGCAGACCAGTGCATCCTTTGGTCCAGCTGAAGTGTGTGCACCACAGGACTGACTCAGCCATTCTGTCTGGGTCCAGGCCTGAGCCAAGTTCTCGCTCATGTGCATCAGGATGCATGTACAAGACTGTCCACAGCAGCACTAGAAATGAATGACCTTCAACAGGAGAGTAGGCTGTAAAGACAGGTGCATACAACGGATACTAAATAGCAGCTTTATTTGACCAGTGGCAAGTTTGCCCCTGGAGGCCATTCAGTAATCTGAAGATTTTTTTTTTTTTCTTTTTTGGTACTGGGGACTGAACCCACAACCTTCCGCATGCTAGGCAAGTGCTCTATCACTGAATACATCCTCGGCCCTTTTTATTTTTTGAGACAGGGTCTCACTAAGTTGCCCAGGCTGGTTTCGAATTGAGATCCTCCTGCCTCAGTCTCTGAGTTGCTGGGATTACAGGTGTGCACCACCATGTATGGCTCAGTTTTTGTTTTTTAAAAGTGGGTGAAGGGGTGCTACTTCCATCCAATGGGTAAATGTTGGTAAACATTCTACAATGCTTAGGACAGCACCTGCCCCCCAACTCCCCTCCACTAATTAAAGATCTATTGGGTCCAAAATGTCAACTGGGGGGCTGGGGTTGTAGCTCAGTGGTGGAGCACTTGCCTAGCATATGTGAGGCACTGGGTTTGATCCTCAGCACCACATTAAAAAAATAAACAAATAAAATAAAGGTATTGTGTCCATCTACAACTAAAATAAATTTTTAATTTGAAAAAATTTTAAAATATCAACTGAGCTGAGGTTGAGTAACTTGGTATACAGCTGTGAGAAGGAATAAACTAAGCTACATATGCCATCATAATAATGAGTGGAAGTGGCAGGCTGCAAGTGTAATGTCACTTAAATAAATTTCAAAAGCATGCAAACATCCAGCACTGTGTCATAGGGGGACTGAGGTAAGCCTGGGGCAAGTGCATCATCGCACAACATTCAGAGCCCTGGCTGTTCTGGGAGGGGGAGGGGGTGGGCTGGGGTGGATTCCTTCAGCTGGGTGGTGGGTTCCCTACTCCCTGCTTATTATCTAATCCATTATGAAAATAAGTGTATCAAGGTGAGAGTTAGCCCTGTGAAGAGCTCAGAAGGGTGGTAGAGAATTTCCGTGGCTCCAGCTTTGAATTGAGGGGCAAGGAGGGGTGTAGAGGCCAGCACCTCCAATCCATTCTTTTATCTCCACTCCCAGGCTGCTCCAGCCTGACTCATCTGACCTCAGAGGCTCCTTGATGTCTCTCTGCCTCTCAGCTGCACATCCCCTAATGCCTCCAGGCTCTGACTCTCTAATCAAACCTAAGTCTGGCCAGGTCTCTCTTCTGGGCCTTCTGGTTAGACCTGAGGTACTTTACCAGCATAGGAGGCTTTCTGGACTTCAGCCCCACTACCTCCCTACAAAATCAGTGACTCCAGCCAACTGTGGGGTGAATGAGTGTTCACTCCTGCAGACCTCCAGTTGCAGCTCCTGCCCTTTCCCCTCCCACACGTGGAAACAAGGACACTCCATTACTGAGCTCTGTCTGGAGGTTCTGTATCACCTGCCTTCCTGGCTTTCTCTGATTACCATTTCTCCCGCTGACCCTGCATTTTGGAGTATTTTATCTACCATGTGTTAGCATGGAGGTTCTCAACCCCAGCCACCTCTTAAAAACACTGTGTGGCTCAGACCTGACACCTACGTGCCAGGGATGGTGGCAGAGCAGCTCTGTTCTAAAGGCTCTCAACTTTCACTGAGCAGCTCAAGGACTGTTGGAGCTCCAGGGTCTGATTTTACTTTGCATGACAAAGCATAGATCTTGTGACTAAAAGCTAAAAGAAACTCTCTTGGCATTTCACCATGCTGGTTCTGTTGGACTGTTATGGGGGGCATATGCCTCTGGTTGGACCCCAGCATCCAGGACCCTCAGGGAGGGGGCTCTGCCCTGGAAGTCCCTCTTGCTTTAGAACCCTGTTTCAGCCTTGGGCCCTCTCACTCCTGCCATCTTGTCCTCTTCTGCCCAACCATGTCCTTCCTCAAGCCACACAAGAACCCCACCTCTAGCACCTTGTCTTGGCTCTTCAGGGAGGATGTTAGCAAAGCCCTGGAGGCTCTTGGATGGGGCACTCCTGTCTGAGCACTCTGCAGGTGATAACCCATTTAGGTAAAGGCTGCATTTGGTCTCAGCTGAAGCTGTGGACTTGGAAGATCAGGGGTGCAGGCCATGGGAGAGGATAGCACAAAGCAGAGAATCATCTCAGCAACTTCCCTGGTGAGTTAGGGTGTCCTGTAGTGTGTCCTGTGACCAGCCCTCCTGGGAGCAATTGCCTGTAATAGACTTAGCTCTGGGTAAGCCTCTGGGCAGCTGGTTAATATTGGCTTTCTGGGGGTTAAAACATATCTGCAGCTTCCTCAGACACAGTATGAAACCCCCTCCTTCTCTAAACGCAAACTGGGCTGGGCTGGGCTGGGCTGGACAGGCAGAGCACAGTGCTCCAGCAGGAAGGACACCCTCTATTCAGCACTGACTCATGTGTGCTGAGTCTGGGGAACCTCAACACCAGGGTATAACCTTGGAAGCACTTTGCCTAGCCTGGCCTCTCTCCATCACCCTCTCCTGACCATCTACCTGGAAAAGGGGGTAGGTAGGTAGGTAGGGGACCTGGTACTGAATCTGGACCTCTCTGTATGGACCCCATCTCTTTTTCACACAGGTGCCAGACAGAGCCTCTTAAAAGGTAAGCCAGGTCATTCTACTTCCCTACTGAATAGTATCCCCTTGGCTTTCCCAGCTGCTTTAGACCCTGCATGATCTGGCCCTCTCACCCCTGAGAGCATCTCTCACTCAGGGCAATTCTAGGGTCTCTGCCCCAGCTATTCCCTCCACCTAGGACGCCCTTCCCCCTTCCTTCTTCCTCATCGCCCAGATCTAAGCTTCTATAGTCGTCCTAAGTCTCTCCCTGACCGGGAGATCTAAGGCAACTGATGATCACTTTTTGTGACAGCAGCTGTCTTAATTCCCTGCACAGTACTTAAGACAGTCCCAGTTATCTTGTTTATTATCTTCTCCCCCCTCCTTCTCCCAGAATGCCTGAATCCCCAGAGGGCAGTGGCTTCTGCTGTCCTGTCCCATGCAGAACCCCCGGGGCTGGGGAGGGAAGTAGGGGCTAGAACAGGTCTAGCAGAGAGCAGGCTCTGGGCACACAGTTGTTCAATGAATGGTTGAGCAAACCCAAATGGGGACATCAGCTGCTGCGCCGGCGCGCGCTCCAGGCCGTGGGCCGCTCACGGTAGCGTGCGCGGGTTTTTATCTCCTGGCGAGTCCCAGGGGAGGGACACCTCCCTCCGCCGGCTTTCAGCAGACGCGCGGTAAATGCGCTTTGGGGACCAGAGGATAATAGCCTCTAGCGTGGGAAGATCGGGGTGCCCCGCACGGTTGCTGGTGGCAAGGGGATTCTGCAGTCGCTGATCTTCCCCGGACTCCGACATTAAGGCCCCAGTGGAAGACTTTCTCCACCTTTCCCAGTGGTTTCCACAGCGCGAATTGCAGATTCCCGTCCGATCCCAGGGATTTAGCGGTGGAATGGGTGAAAAAGTAGGGCTTTGAGCGCCGCTCCCACAGAGGGGCAAGTCTCGGAGCCCTCGCCCCATCGTGGCTGGGACCACGGTACGGATCTTGCTCCAGGACGCGGCTGGCAAGGCCCTGGCCATCCCGGGAGCAGACGCCGAATCTAACCCTGGGCCAGTGGAAGCGCAGTCCCACTTCGAGCTCTACGAGAGAACCCGGGTGGAGATGGGGGCGGAGGAACCCGGGGGCAAGGAAAGGGACAAAGAGCTGCCCTGCCCGACCCCCCACGTAGGAGTCCTATTGTTCGTCAAGTCTCACTCGGTGCCGAACTCGGGTGCCCTCGGGAGGCGGGGGGAGAGCTGTCGCCTATATTCTAGGCATTTGTTTATTAGGGGTGAGAAAGGGAGGGCGGGGGACGCGGGTCTGGGAGGGGGCTCGGGTCCCATTTCCGCGCGTCGCCTTTAAGGGAAGCCCTGCCCTACCTTTCCCACCGTCCCCCTCCTCTCCCGCGGCCGTACCTGCATTTTAAAAGCGCCCTGTAGCCCTGGGATTGGCCAAGGCCGCGTCCTCCCGGCGCAGAAACTTGAACCGTGGGGAGGCGGGGGGGTGGATGGAAACCCAGCGGACGGACAGTACCATCTCCACGGCTTCCCCCGCGTGTGCCCCTCCTCTCCCACACACCCCCAGAGAGGCCCAATCGGACGGGCGAGAGGGCGGGACCGCGGCTCCAACGCGCCTTTGGCAGGGCGCCGGGCGGAAAGGGCGGGCCGGCCGGCCGGCGCACGCGGCCGCGCGGNGGCTTGCACGGTGAGGATAACTACCTGCCGCCCTGTGCGGGTTCGCAGGGCTGCAGCCGCGCTGGCGGCTCGGGGTCGTGCGGTCCTGGGGTGGGGAGAGGCGCTAGTCCTGGACCCGGTATCTTCAGCTGGCGTCGCACTCGGTCCGGGCGAACCCAAATTCACCTGCATGGGGCTTTGGGTGGGGGTAGTTGGTCAAGTGATGACGCGTGTTCCTGTCCAGGTTAGAATCCGCGGCCGGCGCTGTCCTAGAAAAGTTTCTAGCCTGCGGAGTTGTCGGTGTTACAGTGCAGCACTGCGGCGCTGGCCAGGGGCTTCATCCCAGGTTGGAAATCCTTGTCCCGGGACCCAAGGATCTTCATGAAAAAAACTGAAAGGCGCTTTGGGGCACAAAAGAATTTCCCCATACTTGGAGCAACAGGCGTCCCCCAACCTCAAGGGACATCCGCAGGGGTGCTGTGACTGCATTGCGCCTCTGCTTTCCCCAGCTGCATCCTGGGCTCTCACGGGGCTGACAGACCAAAGGCAGGCTTGACACCTAGGCTGCTGACCAGAGTTCTGCACTTCTGGCCGGGGGTCTTTCTCAAGGCTCTGAGATTTAGAGATGTATTTGGAATGGATTCTGGCTTTTCGCCTCTGTGTGCCTCAGTTTCCTTAGTTGTAAAGTGGAAAGGATGATCCCTGCCTCCTGGATTTGTGGTGGAGATAAGGCTCCTGAAAGGGTTTGTAAACTGTTGACCGCCTTACAGGAAGTACAGCGGTCATCTGTGGCTAGGGTGTGGATGGGAGGATCTTCAGGAAGGCACAGCACTATCTTCAGCCATGTTGCTGCAGAGGGTGTCCTGCTCTGGGGTCTGGGAGCCCAGCAGCCTGCCCCTGTCCCTGCCCTCTGCTCACTGACTCTGCCCTGCCCCTTCCCTCCTCTCCTGCCTGGTGGATGACGGGCCTCCCTGTTCTTTCACGTTTTTGGAGGCTTCTTCCTGGTTCTGATGGCAGTTGCTACTGCCTGAATTATTTTCCTGGTGGTGGGGGACAAGCAGCTCTTTCTGGTTCTCCTTAAAGCTTTTTCCCAATTCAGAGAAATAAATATATATATATATATATATATGCTTTAAGTAACTGCTTGTCCTCAAAGTGACAGCCTGAGCCATGGAGGGACACTTTCTCTTTGGTTTGATAACTGAGTGACTCTGAAAGCATATTGCGGGTGGGAAAAAGAAGAGTGGAGGTTATACCTGTGGAGGTGAGGGACAGCATAGCAGATTTTCCTTTATTTACCCCCCTAAGCCTGAGTTCAAGGCAGGTCTGGGTTTGGAGGGATATTTTGTTACTGATTAGCCATCTACCACTACAACTCAGGTTTCTTTTTGTAACACTACAACCACCCCGCCTCCAATCCCAGGCTTCTTAAAGCCAGCTCCAGTAGCTCAAAGTTAGGTGGTTTAATTTTGGGGGGAATGCACCTGTTATTTAGAGTTCCTTGGCCCCTTTGACCTCATCTTTGGGAGGGTCAGTTTCCTGGGCCTCAGTTTCTCCAAGTGCAGTTAAGGAGGGAGTGTTTGCAGCCCTCTGTCTGGAAATGAAATGTTTCTGGTTTTCAGCTGCGTCATCCATGACACTTGGCAAGAGCGATTCTCTGCGGGACTGTGGAGGGCTTGAGTGTCCTAGCTGATGTGCAGGGAAGGTCTGGCATGTTTTGTGCAAGGAGACACATCTGGGTCTGGCCCAGAGTTTCAGTTGCAGCAGTGAATAATGCAGGAGAGGAAGGCTAGGCTAGACTCCGGGTTTTCCACCCCCTGGGCCCTGGTAGGTGTGGAGGTATCAGGTTTCCTGCAGAATCCCCAAGTCCCAAGTCCACTTGGAACAGGTCTGCTGCAGATTTTGCAGCAGCAAAGCTTTGCTTTGGGGGAAAATGAAAACTCGGCATTATTATCATCACAAATTTCAGTTACAGCTGGGATTTCTTGTTTTGTTTTGTCTTTTAAAGCCGTGGGTGGCCTTGAGATGTTCTCCTACCAATAGGAACAGAATGCCCAGGACCAGGAAAGGCCCTTCTCTAGAAACCAGGCTTTTCAATCCTGGGACCTGTAGCTTTAAGTTGGTGAGGTTCATGGCTGAACTGAACGAGGAAAGGAGCCTCTGTCCAGGTACTGGTGAAAGTGGAGAAGGTAGTGAGTGGGCTTGTGCCTTGGTTCCTGGGCTCAGTTCATGCTCACAGAGGTAATATTAGCCTCGCTTTGCAGACATGCAAGTGGAGGCTCAGAGAGGTTCTGGCCTTGCCTTGGAAGACAGCTGCCATTGGAAGTACTTGTCCTAGGTGGGGTCTCCATCAGGTCATCTGCTCTGGCCTGTCGTCATTCACCTTAGCTATCAGTCAGGGCACCCTGGTGGGTCTCCATTCTTGATTCCTGACCCAGTGTTGCCCTCTTTCTCCATGCTGGGAGATGTCGCTTCCTTTGGTGACCGCTGAGCAGATGGTGGAGAACCCCCCTTCCCAGAGCATCAGGCTGCCTTGCTTAGAATCTTGGCTTCTTCACCTGCCTTGGGCAAGTTAGTCCACTTTGCCCAGCCTCTCTCTGCTTCTCTTCTGGAGGGTGAGGCAGAACCCAAAGGGCCCCTTTACTCACACGAGGTCAATGAGGTCGGCCTCTGTACACTGTGGGTCTCAATAGTTGCTGGCGTCCTGGGAGCTTGTTAGACATCCCTTGGCTTCACTGCCAGACTCTGCTTGCAGTTTAAGTAGCCTGCCTGAAGGTTTGCACCTGAGCTTTATGTGTAGCTACACCTGCTGCTGGACTATCGTGGTCCCGAGTCCTCTCTGGGGAGGCTTCAAGTGGCAGTGGTGGGACATGGCCATCTGTATTCAAGGCAGTCCCTTGGCTGAGGCAGGCCTGGCGGGCCTGTGAATGTGTATGCAAATAGGACTCTCTCCTGAGCAGTTTTTGCTGGAGGTCTGGCCTAGGCTGTCTGAGGTCTGGACCAGCTAGGATGCTATTTGCTCCATGCCAGTGTTGTACTTTGAGAAGCTCAAACGACAGAAATTCAGGTTCCCCCCTGGAACTGATGTGATCTGCAAACAAAAGAATTTTCATTTCTTTTCCCTGCCCTTCCCCCACCCCGTGAACCCCATTGCTCCTCCTTACCCCCAGACCTGCCCTGCCCTCCTCATGCCCCATGACTTGTTCCCTTGTGGCTGACCCAGAGAAACCTCTGGCAAGCCCATGAATGGGTGCCATTTACTTTTTAAAGTTTGGGTTGAAATTTTGAGCTTCTCAAAAGGAGCTGGGCTTGTTCTCCGGCTTGTGTTTTTAAAAGGGAGGGTGGGGCAGGGGTAGTTTGGGCCTTTAAAAAAAGACAGAGTATACCAGCCCTGAATGGGCCTTTTCTGTGGGGCCTGTGTGTGGCTAATAAGGCCGCCTCTCCTAAGCCCAGCTACCCGGAGCAAAGGTCACTGAAGATAATGGGGTGAGTTACATAAGCTTCTTCCTCCCCGCACCTGACCCTGAGGGATCTGTCCATGGCCTTGGAGTTCTGGGCCCCCAGGACCATGCACAAAAGAGGGTCCATCTGAGGAGCTGTCAGTCAGGGGGCCCACCCAGCGCTTTACAGTTTCCCGCAAAGAGCTTTCTAGTCATTCTGCTTCCGAATGGTCCCAGGATGGAGGCCTCAGCACTGGGGAAATTGAGGCTTGATTAGGTGTGTGGCTCTAGGTCTTGGCCTTTGGGGCCTGGGATGAGTCTTGGGTCTCCTGTGCCAGCCACCGGAGCCTGTTGCCCTGTTCCTGCTGCCCAGCAAGTTCTGGGGGCGAGGCCGTGTACAGAGCAGGGTGGCTCCTCTTCCGAAGGCCCTGAGCCCTTTCCTGCCATCCTGTTCCCTGCCACAGCTGCCTGTGTAAAGGGGTGACCCTCCTTCCTTGTGATTCTTGCGTTCCCTCACTCCTCTGCTCTGGACTGGCTTCTCACGGCAGTGCTCATGGTGCCAGAACCCTTACCACGCTGGGTCCCTGAGCTCCTGGACCCAATATTGTCCCAGGACCAGCACGCTCTGGGAGGAAGTCAGTTGTTGCTCGGCTCTCTCTTCTACCTGTGGGCTGTTAAGCACCACGTCTGTGCCGCTCATTTGCACAGCGAATGTCTAACTTTAGGCAAGTTCTTGAACCTGTGTGGGACCTCTGTTTTCTCTCTCTCTCTGTTTTTTTTTTTTTTTTTTTTGTGGTGCTGGGGATTGAACCCAGGGCCTTGTGCATTTGAGGCAAACACTCTACCAACTGAGCTATATCCCCAGCCCAGGGCCTCTGTTTTCTCATCTGCAAAGTGGGAAAACATGACCAGACCTTGGTTGAGGGAAGAGGGAGTGTGCTGACCTGTGAAAACCGCAGCGTAGCTGATCTCCAGGCGACAGCACTCAGCTCTGGGCATGACCAGGGCAGTGTCGCTGGGGCTGGGGCGCTGGCTCCAGGGTCAGAGAGCTCTGGGTGAATCTGGCCTGGCTACTGTTCTGTGACTTTGGAGCTTACCAAGCCTTCTCAACCTTGGTGGCTTCATCTGTATCCTGAGAATAATAATATCCTGGTCCTAGAAATGGACTCTAAAGGATGGGTTTTGTGATCTTCCATTTTTGGCCTGGCCTCCTGTGGATTGGCCTCTCTGGGGCGTGGGTGGGGAATTACCAGACACAGGTCGTGAGTGGGGCCCTTGTACCCAGCGCTGTCTCAGAGCCAGGGTCCTGGTCTAATTGAATAGAAGGAAGATGGCATTCCGCTAAGGTCTGGAAGTGGGGTCTGGACCAGGGTTTTGAGAGCCCAAGGCCTGAAGAGCACACTCAGGTCATGGTGGGGGTGGGGGTGCTGTTTGTCGCCCTTAGGTGCCAGGATTGGAGGTGAGAGCAAAGTTCCAGTGGTTCAGACTTCAGCACCCACAAAACGTGGTGAAGGTGGACCATGTGGGCTCCAAAGCTGGGAGCTCTCCTTTAGGGGAGGTGTGCTAGCACCCACCTGGTGAAGGGCATTCCTGAGCCCCATGTGGATGGGGCTTGTGGACACCCTCCCACAGCTCTCGGAATCTTTGATTGTGCTGGCAGAAAATTGTCAGGTGGAGGGTGGGGCGATGTTGTCAGGGCAGCTGGGAAGTGGGATTTGGAGGTGGTGACAGAACTTGCCCTTCAAACAGGAAGGGAAACATTAGCAGATAATTAGTGAGCATTTACTACACCCCGTTCCCAGCGCCTCCTGCATGTGATTCATGTCATCTGGCTTGGGGAGTGGCAGTTCAGGAGCATCAGTCTGGGGACTCTCAGAGGTAAGGGGGAGGAAGCTTGGACCTCTAGGGATGACCATAGCTAAGACAGTGGCTGCAGGACAGAACTTTCTCTGTAGGTGTACCGACCTGGCGGATCTGTTCCGTGCTCTGCACCCTGGCCCCTGTCTTCCTCCTTGGACTTCTGACCTGTAGGGTCAGGTGGTCCTGAGCCGATGAGGGGCTCAGGCAGGTCAGCACCTGTGGGAGATGCTGGCTGTCCCCCTGGCCGACATGGTCTCTCTGCATTCTCTGCCCGCTCAGAGAATAGTCGTGGCCCACGGCTGCTCTTCCCTTCCTACAGCCAGGGTGGGTGTCTGGGATCTGTGCAGGGACCTCCCTTGGACCTCAGACTGGCAGGTATCTAATTCCCATCTCCCTGGTGCATCACGGAGAAGGGATCCCAGTGGCTTCCCAAAAGGCTTGGGACAGAGGAATAAGTGTCTCGTTGATAGGATGGATTCTCCTTTTATTCCAGAATGTCAGGAGTGCTTCCCCTTCCCTCAGAAAGCACCCAGAACTGGTCATTGTCACATATCCCCTGTCCCCACAGGCAGAGGGCTCTGGGCAGGCCTGGAGCAGGGTCACCCAGGGATGGATGCCTACTCTTCCCCAGTCTCTGATGATCTCCATCTCCCTGGGAAGCAGAGCAGAAAGGTCGGGGGTTGTTGATCCCCCTGCAGATGCACTAGCCACTGTTTACAAAGGGGTGGTGCCTAATGAAGTGCTCAGGTGAAGGCCCTTGGAGGCTGAGGTCAGTTTCCTGATCCTTCTTCCCTGTTCCCCAGAGGCTGGGATGGACTGCTGTTTGCTTAGTTCAAGATGGGCCGTTTCCTCTGTTGCGCCGTGGGGTGTGTCTGGGAATCCACGTGAATTTACTGAGAGGTCTGCCCCCTTCCTTGGGAAATGTTCTCGGAGCAGTTGGTGCATCCACCACTGATGGTATCTTAGAAGGAGGAAATGCCAGGATCCGGAGAGCTGGAAACCCCGAGCCAGCTGCAGGAGCCCTCAGACACTGAGATTGGGGAAGGAAGGGGACAGGGCCCAGGTTGGCCACATGGTGCAGTGGGGGAGCCCTGGCAGCCCCGCCCCACCCAGGGTCCACTGTTTGTCATTCCTGACAGTGTTTGTGAGCTTGCAAGGCTGAGTCCCTCCCTGGTCCTCTTAAATCCCAGCTTGACACTGAGGGGCAGGTTCCAAAAATGTCTTTTGGAACCAAATGTGTGCCTGTCCCGCTCTGAGATCTGCTGTGTGTGTGTGTGTGTGTGTGTGTATGTGTGTGTGTGTTACTGGGGGTTGAATCCAGGGGCGCTTAACCACTGAGCTGCATCCCCAGTCCTTTTTATGTTTTATTTTGAGACAGGGTCCCACTGAGTTGCTCAGGGCCTTATTAAGTTGCTGAGGCTGGTCTTGAACTTGTGGTCCTCCTGCCTCAGCCTCCCAATTCTCTGGAATTACAGGCATGTGCCACCATACCCAGCCTGCTTTGTTTTATCTCACTGGCCACTCACATCAGTGGGGATCTCCATTGGTTGGGAATAGGCTCAGCATGGTGAGGTGAGCCACATGAAGTCACATGGGGCCAGTGGTGGGAATGGAGATGGACTGGGAGGTCCTGTCCTGCAACCCTGCCTGTGCTGTTTGCCCTGCCTCCTGGTGTGTTTCTTCACCAGACCCTGCCCTCTCTGTGCTCTGGATGGCTCCTGGGCTCTTCAGGTGTGCTGGCAGCTTAGGACAGGGTGACTGAAATTCGGCGCCCTGGGCCAGCATTCTCTCCTCTGTAAGATGGGAGGCTGGGCTGGGTGGCATTGAGGGTCCAGACCCAGGTTACACAGACTCCGTCACGGGACAGGGCCACCTCTCTGCCCTGCTGCAATCACATTGGTGGCCTGGAGCCAGCCTTTTATATTTCTGGGAAATCTCTTTCTAGGCCCCAAAGATAGCGTTTTGTTTCTTCCCTGGTGTTTGGTCCCCAGCTTGGGGCAGGTCGGGGGACTGACCACTGGGGTGGTGGGGTGGCATGGTGAGGCTGCCTGTGACAGCATGGTGCTGCTCTGAGGCTTTGAGATGGTGACCTGTCCAGATGCTGGCTCAACTGAGACCCCTGCCTGGGTCAGCCTCTCCCTCTGTGGCCTGATGGAATTACCTGCCTCCCCATCTGGCTAACTCTGGTAAAGGCCTGGGTGCTGGCTTGAGGGCCAGAGAACACTGGGTGCTGACTCCTGGGGCGGGTTTGCTGGGGACAAGGCTGCCCGTCCTCAGCAAGTTCCTCTGTTTGCCAGTGGGTCCCTCCCAGGCTGTAGGTTCCCGAGGGCAGAGCCCAGTCTTCCTTGTGTATAGTAGGTGTGCAGTCAGTGCTGGAGCCGGGGGGGTGGGTGAGTGGATAAGGTGCCCCCTCCTTTGTTTATTAAGCTGGATGGTGGTCAAGGCACTTGTGACCCCCTTTTCTTTTCCCACTTGCTGTACTTGGCACCAGATGGTGTTTAATTATGTCCCCCTAATCTAGCCTGCCATGGTGGTGATTTGCTCAACCCTGCCTTCCCCATTCCCCTTAATCACTCTAAAAAAGATACCTTTTTTGCTTTTACTGGTGGTTCCTCACCATGGCTATATGTTGGTGTTCTGTGGGCTTAAGAAATGGTGCATCTGGGCCTGGCCTCAGAGATGGACCTGTGATCGCCAGGGCTCCTGGAGTCCTGCCCACTGGCCAGAGCCCTTCTGGGAAGATGCAGGAGAACATCTGAAGGGCCTGCAGGGGTCACATGAGCTGAGATGGACCCAGTCAGCAGGTCAGCTGGGGAGGACACTGCCCCATGGAGGGGCATCCTGGGGCCTGGTGGGCTGGGCCTTAAGGCGGTATCAGTTCATACTAGTGGCAAGACTGAGACGGCCTGCTCGGGTTGCTCCCTCATTGACATTTTCTGCCAGGATGCTCAGGGAGGTGGCTCTGTTGTGCTCAGCTGGGGGCTTCCAGGCCACAATGGGAAGCTCTGCAGGGTCCCCAGTGCTGGCTCTGCAGTGGTGCAGCCTGGCTGGCACCCAGCTGTCTACCCTGGGAGCCCTCAGGGACTGCCAGGCTGCACTGCCACGGTGGGGCTCCGCCTCCCACACCCCAGTGGCTGGCACTCGGCTGCCCCGAAGCGGGACTCTTTAGACTTATTCACCGGGGCAGATGCAGGCTAGATTGGTGGCACTGAGATGCAGCTGTAAAGAGTCGACCCATTTCCAAAAATAGACCAGCCACTGTCAGGGGACGCATCTCTTTGTCTCCCCAAATCTATCTTTCTGCCGGCTCCCAGGTGGTAAGGCAAGAAGGAGGCCTGCTCTTGTCTAGGAATCAGAGGCTCCTGCGAACGTCCTGCTCCCCTGCCCGCCACAAGGCTCCGATTGTGTGTGGGCCCTGAATGAGCCCGCCTGTCACCACGCGCGGCACCGGCTGGCCTCCCTAATGAGCCCTCTCTGGGAGTGGCCCTTTGTGGCAGGTTCCGGCCACGCTGCCCGCGCCAGGACTCCATTTCCCGCTGCTTGGCTGCTTCATATCCCTTGGTAGCTGGTGGGACAATAGGAAGCCCCCGCCCCCCACCCCCCAGCCTTTCTCCTTTTCCTGTATTTCCCGTATTTTCTAGAGTGCACGCACACCACTTTGATGCTGGGACAGAGAATTAAGAGGCAGATCTCTCCCTCTTGCAGTGTCCCCCTTCTCCCCGAGGCCTGGCCCCCTTGCCTTTGCCCAGACCCTCCTGTGCCCCCCCAGCCCCGCATTATCTCCTTTTGGGCTTCTCCCCTGGACACAGGCTCCTGTTTCCTGATGCAGAGCAATCAAAGAAAACCCCTCCCCTCTTCCATCCTGTCCCTGGGGCCCCTCCTTCTCCTTGGAAGGAAATTTGTGTTGCTTCTTGCCCTGGGCAGCCCCAGACCCTGGGCAGGGTGGCTTCTTCTCCAGCCTCCCCTTTCCAGCCCCTGTGGCTGGTGGGAACACCGTCCTAGGCTGCTGGTCACTGTCCTCTCCACTTCACCTTTCTGGGCCTGGGACCCTGCCTCTCTCACCTGTGTTCCTGAGCCTCTGCTGCACCCATGGCCACCTCTGCTTCAAGGTCTCCTGGCTCTGGCCCTGAGCTGTCCACTAGCCCTTCAGTTCGGTTTAATTACAATTAAGTGGCACAAGACCTTCTAGCTTCTCAGCCTCACTGGGCACCGTGTGTGTTCGGGACCTTGTCAGCAGTGAGATGACGAGTGCTCCATCACTGGGAGTCCTATGGGGCAGCGCTGGGCTAGACCGTCCTTCCCTGGGCCGTGCGGCTCCCACTTGTCCCCAGAAGGAAGTCTTGACACCTGAGCATGGTGTCAGGGACTCCAGTGCCAGCCTTCCTGACTTCTCCGCCTGGCTGTAGAGTTCTGACCCTGGACCTGCTTGTCCCATAAATGGCCCTCTCCTGCCCCTGGACCTGCTGAAACCCCGCTGTCCTGCTGAGGCTTAGGTCAGCCCTTGAGGAGAACAGGCCACAGGGCACGTGACCCGCAGCCCTCATCCCCTGGCGCCCTGAGCCGGGCTCCTGGAGGTGTCCCTGTGGTGGTGGTGCCAGGTCCTCCTGTGTGCAGGAGATGGCTGGTGGCCATGAGCCGTGGGCATGGGGGTGGGTCCACACGTCTGTGCAGAAAACCCAGACTCAGGGAGGCCGCCCAGCTCCAGGGTCTCCCTGGCACCGGCAGAGCCCAGCGAGCTCATTCTCACTGCCAGCTTCCTATTCTCAAAATGAGGCCAAGAAGGATGCAGGATCAGAAAACAAAGAAAATGGCTTTTAAGCTGGTGGGGTGGAGCGGGGTGTTGGGAGAATAGACACGGGCCAGCGCCACACTCCCTGCCGGCTCTCCCCTTCTGGAGGATGCAGACCCGCCCCAGCCACATCCTGATAGGCTTAGAGCATGGTTTCCCTCCTGCCTCCGTGCCGTTGATTCCCTGTGGCAGCCGCGGCTGAGACTGGCAAGCGGGCAGGCGCCTCTAGGGGTCAAGTGAGCTGCCTGGGTCCAGCTGTCTGCAGTGAGGCCATTACACACCACACCTGGGGCTCTGGCCCTGGGCCTGGTCCCTCTGCTCACCGCAGCCTTGTCTGCCTTTGCTTTGTGTGTGTTTGTGTGGGGGGAGGGGAACTGGTGATCAGGGTGACATCAGGGGGGGTGACATCAGGGTATTCCTAGTGGCATAGGCCAGAGTGAGACTGGGTCTAGGAGCCTGGGGACTCAGGCCGTCCACCTAGCTCCCAGCCCTGTGCCCTGCCAGGGGTGGCTTCACTCCACAAAAGGGCCCATAGAGCATCCCTGACCTCGTGGTGGGAGGGTCTCGGGAAAGCCCCTTCTAAGCTCTTGTCTAACTCTGGACGTGCAGGGGCACTGTTGGTGGAGGGGGAGCTGTGGCGGGGACGCCTCATGTCCGTGTCCCTGGAGTTTCCCAGTGTCTCTGCTGCCCAGGCCTTCTGTTCTCCTCTCTTCCTCCTGGGGGGCATTTCTGGCTCAGCTGGGCCCCTCCATTGTGTCCTGTCAGAATTCCTCCTGCTGGCAGGTGGGTGCATCCCTCCAGGAGGGTGATCAGGGGGCCCTGGGGTGCTCCCCGCCCTCCAGGGTGATCCCTGGCTTGGGTGCCTCTTGGACCTGCAGAGCTGCTAATTCCTTTCCACTGAATTAAGAGCTTGTGGCGGGAGTGCTGACCTGGTTGTGGGCAACGTGATCCGCCTGAGCTGTGTGGGGCGGAGGGTTGTGGGCACATGCATGAAAGACCCCTTGTTTTCTGTGCAGCCCAAACTGTGTGAGCAGGGAGAGGCAGGAGAGTGGCCATCCCACGGGTCTGCCCTTCTGCTGATTGCAGCTGTCTCTTTGACTCCCAGGACCCCCGTGGCACAAGAACTTCCTGGCCTGCTGCTTAGTTTTGGGGCTGGGGACAGGAGGGAGCTGCCCTAGGCAGTCCCTACTATCTCCAGTGAGCCTTGTTCTCCTTTCTTGCACTGACCACTGGTCAGTGGCCTCTGCAGCCATCACCTGCTGTGTCCTCAGGATCCCTTAGCCAAAGGGCTGGTGGGCTTCAGGGAACCCCAGCCTCTGAGGTGACTGTGCACTCAAGCACTTTCCTTGGGACACTGTCCTTTGCTTTCATCTGAGGCTGAAAGTGTCCCAGGGCTCAGGAAAGATGAAGAACCCTGGTCGTAGGTTTGGCGACGTTCCTTCTGAGGCTTTTGAAAAAACAATAAACTTTAATGCATGTTCACAGTCAGGAAATGCCACACAGAACCTAAGGGCATAAAGTGGAGTGGAACCTAAGGTCTCGGCAGGCGAGGGTCTCTGGACATCCCTGCAGCTCTGCTGTCCTATGAGCACTCCGTTCCCCTTGTTCATCCGTCCTCAGAGGTCACCCAGATGACACTGCGTGTGCTTCATTCCTGAAGCCGTTTTTATTTGTGGGAGGGCTTTACGGGTTGGGTACATGTTTTCACGCCACTCTCTTTGGTGGCTTTATTTCTGGTTGGTCTCTGCCCAGTTTCCTGTGGGTGGATCAGATCTGTGGTGCTTAGAGACCCCCGAGGAACTTGGGTAAGTTCTAGAAGGCTGGGCCCCTCCTGGTTATCACCTTGCGCGGTGGCTGCTCCTAGCCCAGCTTCCCCTGCCCAGGGTTGTTCCCACAGTCCTGCTGTGAGGGTTCAAGAACCTGCAGTGGCTGTTTCTGGCTTCAGGCTGTCACCTTCCAAGTGTGCCTCGGTGGGGGATGATTGATCTGACCCAGAATCCAAGGCAGCAGCCAGAGGGATCCTTTTCCTCCCAGTCCCCACCCCAGGAGGCTTCCTTGCCCCAGCTCACCCACAGGCCTCACCGGCCAGGCCCCACAGTGGCCCTGGGACACAGCCATTGAAGGCAGGGCAGAATGAGAAGGGGACTCACTTCCTTCTTTTGAATGGTGACCTTGGCCTCTCCTTCCTTACTCCTGCGGACCAGGCCTCTGATCTCTGATGACTCCTGCCTATGTCTGTGGGCTCCCTTTTCTCTGACTCAATATACGTGCATTGCATGTTCGCTTCAATGAGACGCGCAGGCTTGGGAGCTGGGCTGAGGAGGAGGTGGTTTGGGCACCCTCAGGGCCAAGGCTGAGGCCAGCCACCCTTGGCCAGTGCCTGACCTATATCTGCCTCCAAAAGGTGCTAATGTCCATGGGCATAGGCTTTCCAAGACCCCAGTGGATGCCTCTAACGGCAGCCAGTACCCAACCCTATAAATACTACACAGGTGACGGAAATGGTGGGTAGTGTATGCAGCGTGGATACGCTGGACGAGGTTGATTCATGTTCCAGGAGAGGCAGGAGGATGGCATGCGATCTCATCACGCTACTCAGGATGGCAACAATTTAAAAGTCATGAATTATTTCTGGAATTTTCCATCTAATATATTTGGGCTCTGGTTGACTGTGGGTAACTGAGACTGAGGAAAGTGAAACCATGACAAGGGTGACTGCAGAACTGGAGGGCCGCCTGCTGTGTTTGGCATCCTGCTGCGGTGGGGGAGCCTCCAGTACTCAGCCCAGATGCCCTCTCGCCAGCCCCCCTCCTCCCAGCGGTGTGCTGATTGGCAGCTGGAAGAGCCCAGTGGAGAATCCTGCTTGGGAGGCCTGAGGCTGAGGGCTTTCTAAGGGCCATCGCATAGGGGGACGGAACAAACCCATGTGTGGTATTTCTTGATTCTTTTTTCTTCATAAATAAATAAATTTGATAATAAGGTCTTGCTCGAAGGCCTAGAAGGAGACAGACTTAGCATTAGGCCCTGAGCTGTTTTCTTGTCACAAGCCACCAGGCTTCGCCGGGAATTAACTGCCTCGTGGAGGACGGGGATCTGCTCCTGGGGCCTGAGTCTGAGTGACCAGGGCAGCAGGGCTGTGGCCCAGGGGCAGTTTGTGGGGAAGAGGGAGTGGATCTGGCTGTCCTCTGTGAGGTACCCTCTTGTGGGGCCACTCCCTCCCACGCCGACCACGGGACCAAGCAGGACAGAAGGGCAGGGGACTTTTGGTGGTCCTGAGGCCGCCTGGCATGATTTGGGGCTGTGACAAAGGAACAGCTTCCTACTGGCCCCTGGAAGGCGGACAGGGGCTTGAGGGGCAGCTGTGGGGGCTGTGGAGGAGCAGGAGGTGGGAGCCTGAGTGGGATAGCTGGGGGCTCTGGGCACCCCTGTGGGGACAGCCCCGCTCTCCACGGCCCCAGCCACACAGACGGTGCGTGAAAGGGCCTTCTTCCTAAAGCCGGCCACGGTGCTGCGCGCCTGTGATCTCAGTGGCTTGGGAGGCTGAGGCGGGAGGATCACGAGTTCAAAGCCAGCCTCAGCAACTTAGTGAGGCCCTAAGCACCTCAGTGAGACCCTGTCTCAAAATAAAATATTGAAAAGGGCTGAGGATGTGGCTGAGTGGTTGAGCACTCCTGGGTTCCATCCCCAGTACCAAAAAAAAAAAAAAAAAGGTCTTCTTTCTAAAAATGGATGTACTTGTCATTAAGGGCCTCAGCAGTAGGCTGGGGGTGGGGGATGCTTGTAAATGTGCAAATTAGGAACCAGAGCCTCTCCAGTGGGTGCCAGGCCTGGCATTTGGCAAGTGCCCCACCCCTATGCCTGTCTCCTGCCTGTGGGAGTGGAACTTCCCTGGTTCAGCATCTGAACCTTCAAAATCCTGTGTTGTGTTTTCTTCGGCCCCAGTGCCACCAGCATGAGGGACGTTAGTGGCAGATGGACCTGGGCCTCTGGTCCCAGCCCCTGGGCGGTGTCCTGCTTGCCCCTGCTTGAGAGGCCTATGGGTTTTGCTGTCTCCTAATTGGCTTTGAGTGTGGGGAGGAGGTGGGGCAGACTTCTTGGTGGCAGCCCTGGGAGTCAAGGGTCTGGTCTGGCCCAACAAGGCCTGGGAGTCACTGCCAGGTGCCCCTTCCTTGGGGCCTCATCCATAGGGCCCCCCAAGGTCCCCTGAGCGCTGCCATTTCAGGGCCTTAACATCACATGGAGTCATTGTTACTGATTGGCCTGGGCATCGCTCTGAGCTGGGAGGGTGACCTGGAGCGAATGTTCTGCCCCGAGAAGCTGTGCGTGGGGTGGGGGAGGGGCTGCTCTTGGCGGGCTCGGTGCCCTGGGCCCTGAGCAGGGCCACGTCCCAGTTTCAGGCCTGAGGTCCTGGGGAGAAGGGGCTCACCCACCTACCTGCTGTGTTTGGCAAGGGACTGAGGCAGCCCTGTCCCGCTGACTGCTGGGCAGATCCTAAGCGAGGAGGTGACGTGGTTACCTGACGGGCACCCTGAGTGTCCCCAAGAAGGTCTAGGAGAGGGTCCTTGCATCTGAGCTCTGGTCCTGGCTCCATCTCTGTGATCCCAGATGAACCACCCAAACCCGGGCGCCTCACCTCGTTTGTTCCTAGTATGGGCTGTTGAGGGCCAAGCGAGACGTGTGGGTGACACACTGACTGTCACTGTAGTAGAGAGGGTGGCAGCTGATAGTCCCTGGACGCGCTCTGAATCCTCACGCATTCAACTCGGTAGCACTGAGGTGCTTCTTAGTTCTCTCGTAGGCTCAAGGGGAATCGGGGTGCAGGCCTGTCGGCAGGGTGCCAGGGTCCCAGCGTGGGAAGCCGCAGAGCAGGGGTACCGGTGGCCGCCACCTCGATGCCTCTGCTTTGCTTCTCGGCACGTCAAGGAGCTTCCCCTCCCTGTGACTTTTCTGACTCCACAACTACTGCTGCTTATTACAGAAAATTGAGAAAAATAACCATCTTCCGCCCCCGTGCCCAGACAGCCCTGTGTATCACTGTGACGTGTGGGGACACTGTTGCTGCCAATTAGCACATGTCCTCACTTACCCTGGAGGACTGGCTGCTGAATGGCATGGTAAGGAGGCAGTTCTTGCTTGGAGGGTGACTTCCCCCTCTGTGGGCTACGGCTCGGTTATACGGACTTGAAAGTTGGGTGATGGGAGACATCGTATGGGAACCTGTCATCGTGGCGCATGCCTGACCTCAGGGACATGGAGTCCGAGGCAGGAGGATCACAAGTTTGAGGCTACAACTTAGTGAGATCCTGTCTCAAAAAAGGGGCCTCAGGTGGTAGAGGACCCCTGAGCTGAATCCCTTGCACTGCCCCCTCTTGTCCCTAAAGCTACACAGGACTTTAGGTAGCCTGCTCTGCATGGCAGGTGTCTCCTGGCGGGTCATACTCCCCGATGTTGCTGTTTGGATTTGGGAAGGGTGGCCTCCTTGCAAGCCTGCGTGCAGCCTTCTAAATATACCCTGGGATCCTCTGGTAGGGCTCGGGGGTCCAGGACCTCTGCTGGTGTGACAGGCCACATGAGCACCTCTGGGGTGGGGAGTGGGGAGCAAGGTGGCCCTTCTTTGGCTCTGTGGGAGGGCACACAGGCAGGGCCACTGCAGTGAGGAGACTCACAGCCTCTGGCCATCACACTGGACAGACGTCCTGCCTGGGTAGGGTGGGGGGACAGCCACCAGCTGCCATCTCACCTGGTCCTGTCAGGTTCCACCCCCGCCCCTATCACCTCCCTGCGTGATCTGTCACTTGTGGAGATACAGAGTGTCACCTGTACCTCCAAGTTCCTTTTTTCATTGGGGAAAAGCTTGGAGGACATGGAAAAATTCGTGATTGAAATTTTAAAATCATGTATAATCTGGCCCTCACCAGGGCTGCCATGTGCCCCCCGACCCAAGATCTCCCAGTTGTGACGTCTCACAGAGGCGCAGTGCTTACTACTGGCAGTGCAGAGAACTCACTTCAGACCCAAGCTCAGATTCTGTCTTTCTTCTATGCACTCATTCCCCACCCCCCCACCCCCGCTTGTCTCTGGTGTTCCATGAGATTTCATCTCAGGTATAGATTTGTTATTGGCACTTTTAAAAAGTAAACTTTTTTTTTTTTTGGTACTGGTGATTGAACCCAGGGGTGCTTAACCACTGAGCCACACCCCCAGCCCTTTTCATTTTTTGTTTTGAGACAGGGCCTCCATAAGTTGCTATGGCCTCACTGAGTTGCTGAGGCTGGGATCCTCCTGCCCAGCCTCCTGAGTCACTGGGATTGCAGTGCCCAGCAAGACAGGCTTTTTAGAAAACAAATTTCCCAACCTGCTGTTGCTACAATTTTTAGTTCCAGCTCTTTTTACCTGTTGAGAATGTTTTATCCCACCTTTGGCTCTTCTTTTATGTATCATTTTAAGGGGCCCCTTGGCTTGTCCCATCATGTGGACGGAGGTCCTTCTGGGGACCTCAGGGTGTTCAGAAGTGCTGATTCTTGGTGCACTGATGAGTGTGGGGCTTGGTCTTGGCTTTGAGGTCATGGCTAGTGGGTCCTGACGAGGGTCAGGAGGCACGCCTGGTGCCCCCTTTGAGTAAGGTGACAACTTTGGAGGCACGTGGGCTCTGCTAGTGTCCCTCTCTCCCCGTCTCTGGGTGTGATCACCCCAGTTGGCTGGGCCTGCGTGAGTGTGAGGTGCATGTCTGAAAACTGCCTGGATAAGGCCCCAGGCGGCAGAGCGTGGCCTGGGAGTGGGGGTGGGGGAAGGGGCTGCCGTCTAGGCCAGTCTCATCACCTCCGTGAGCCTGCTTCCCCCTGGAGGAGTTGGGCACAGTCAAATGTCCTTTGTGGGCTTGTTGGGGGAAAGAGGAAGGATCCACATGGTGCATCGATGACCCGTGCCCATGTCTGAAACGAGGAAGACCCCAGAGATTAGTATTTTAGGTCTGATCAGGCTCCCCCACCCCGAGGGCTGGCACCCAGGGCCTGTGCCTGCCACGCATGTGCTTTACCACTGAGCCACACCCCACTCCTGCCTCACCTTTTGTGACCGGCTGGACCACACAGCCCAAAGGTGGTTTTGTCTAAAATAGCTGCTCACATCTGGGTCCATTTCCCAAAGGTCGTCGGCCTCCTCCGCACTTTGTGGCCTTTCGAGGAAGGCCAGGAGCCGCAGTCCTGTCGACAGGATGTCTCGCTGCAGGCCCATTGAGAAATCCCCCTGGAAATCCTCCTTTGGCCCTGGCGCAGGCAGGCGAGAGAATCGAAGACAATGGGGACCGGGGAACAAAAGGCACAATTGTTGGGGCTGCCGGGCAGGGGGTCAGCGGATGTCCAGGGCCAGGGCCGCAGACCCATCTTAGTCCATGGATTTCTGCCCTGGGGATGGCCGTGGTGGTGCCCTGGGGAGGAGGGGAGGGGAGGCTGACCCAGCTCCCAGGCTCCACACTCTGTCCTCCTGCTGGCAGCTGCTTCCACGAGGTGGGACATCGACATTTATCCTCAGGGGCTGTGTCCCTTGGAGGCAGGGTTCTGACCCCAGTGGGTCTGACCACCTTGCCCTGGTGGAGTAGGTGGTCTCTCACAAAGCTCCAGGTTGACCAGGCCCTGCCCACCCTGCCTTGTCCTGCTGCATCAGGCAGCTCAAGATGAACCCGTGCCAATCTGATCACGGGTTGTGACCTTGTGGCTTTGGGCACACCTGCACTCCTTCTCCAGTGCCCCCTCTGCTCTTGGCCTCCTGCTGCCTGCCTACCCCCAGGGCCACCACCTGCAGCCCTCACTCTGACCTTCCTGAGCATAGCCTCCCCCTGCACCCAATCCTGTGGGGACCCCTCAGCCTCAGCATCAAGTTCAGTGTCCTGGGAACAAAGCTGGAGGTGCTCTGCCATCTGGCTCTGATTCCTTTTCTAAAACCTCCCACCTGTCATGGACGCTTCTGTGACCCCAGGCTAGTGGTCCCTGAGTAGGGTCGGTCGGGCCCTGACTCCTTGCCTGGGCCCTGCGGCCTTCTCGCCCTTCAGTCCCCTCCCCTCCTGCACTTGGGATTCCCGCTTGGTTTTAAGGTGAGCTGAAATCCCGACTCCTCTTGTCACTTTTCCAGCTACCCTCTCCCACCATTGTCCCTAAACTCCCTCTCCCTCAGTGCTGGGCTCGTGTCAGCCCCTTCCCTGCACTCCCAGGGGGGCATGGTCCTGTCTGTCATTACTCTGGCACCCACCGTCCATGTGGGGGTGTGGCTGTGGGTGTGACTTGCAGGTGCTGATGATGTCCTCGGAAGGACAGGTGAGGCCTGACACTGAGACCTGATACTGGACCTGCCCATTTCAGGTGCCATATCTGAGCTGCCTGGCTCTCCTTCCCTGAGGTTCCCTGGGTCCAGGTTGCTGCTTCCTGTCCCAGGGCTCTGGCCACCTTGCTGGCTGACCAAGTTCCTGGAAGCTCTCTGCTCTCTAGCAGACACCCCAGGAAGGCGAGGCCGAGACCCAGGGGCCAGCCCCACCCCAGTGAGTCACTTGGAGGGGTGTGGTTTGTCATGGCCATGGCTGGGGTCACTGGCCCCTCCTCCCAGCTGAGCTGAGGGACTGAGCCAGATGGTGATGGGCGTGGGCAGGGAGGTCTAGCCTCAGCCCACCGAGTCAACAGCCCAGCTGTCCTGTGTGCCTCAGTTTCCTTATTGCCAAGAGGATCAGGAAGTGGTGTGGGGTCTCTCCCCAGCCATTCCACTTCCCCCTCCCAGCCACTCTGACTCACAGGCCTGCCCCTGCCTTGCTGAAGGGCCACAGGACAGCTGACTTCCTTGTCTTCATGTCCCATGCCCTCCTGGGTAGCCTGTGCACCCAGGCTGGCCGGTCACAATCCCAGGTCCCAGTCCTTGCCTTCCAGCCCCTTCCTTCCTTCTGGGTTTCCCGCCTGGGTGGTTTGGGGCTGGGTTCCTGGGGAGGCTGCGAAGAGCAGGGTGTGAGTCAGCCAGCCGGTAGCCGGGAACGCCCTGGGACCTGTGTGGGTGCCCTGGCTCCTTCAGGGTGAGTGGGCAGGAGCCGGGGCGGAGGTCCCGCTGCCCTGCCCCCAGCCCTAGTTCTCCTGACTGTGGAGTCTGCAGCCAGCTTCTCTGCTTCATATACACAGCAGCAGCAAGCAGGGACCCTGTGGCCTCCTGGTGTCCCCCTGACTAGCTAGAGCAGGCCCCAGAGAAAACTCTGGGTGCTGTTCTGGGCCAGTGCCAGGCAACAGGCAGGAGTGAGGAGTGGGGCCCTTGATTCTTAGGGTGCTGAGGAGCTTGACTGGGGGAGGTGTGGGCCGGAGGAAGGGCGAGGTCTGAGTGTCCGTGCATCCTACACCTGCGCGGCCCATACCTGTGCTGGCCTTGGACCCTGTGTCCCTCCCCCATGGCTGTGTGCAGTGGCTTGACCTCATCCCCCATGGCTTCTAGTTTTGCTGTTGACCTTTCATTAACTGCCCACACTGCTGGGCCTTGGTGGGGCATGGGTTCATGGGGAGAGAGGACAAGTCTATTTCCTTCAATGCAAACTCTGTCGCTCCTTCCCACTCTTCCCAAGAACAGCACTGACTTCTCTAAGCCCTTTCCTAGGTCGCATTTGAAAATCTGGCTGGGATGTGACTGCCCACGAAGGGTTTGAGGGGCCAGGTGGCTGTGTGTAACCCTGTTGGTGCACACATGCTCCCCAAGCCCTCTGTCCATCCACGGCCCTGCTAGGCATGTGGAGCAGGGGGCTCACTGCCCACTTGGCCACGCTGTGTCCCACAGGGGTGAGTGCTTAGAGCTCATAGCCCCTCTGCATTACTTATGGGATGCTTCCTGCAGATGAAGAAACCAAGGCTTGGAGCCCCAAGGAAGCTGTGTAGGTCATGCCCAGGAGACCCGCCAGACCCAGGTGGCCCTGAGCCTGGAGGTACCTCCCCTAGTGTGTCCCCTGAGAGATGGGGCTAGGGAGACCTAGGCCACAGTTCTGCCTCTGGCCATGGCACCAAGCCCGGTGGAGAAGTGGAAGGACTGCTCCTTATTCATGAGACGCAGTGTCTTCTACAAGGTGTTCCTGTGATGTCCTGTGTCCCACACCCCAGGGAACCTGCTTGGCTAGTGGAGGAGGAAGAGCAACCCTGGCGTGCTCCAGGGAGACCAGTGTGCCTTGGACTCCTGCTGCCCAGTGTCCTCTCTGTGAAGTGGGCTCAGCCAGCCTCCTGCGGGGCTGCACAGATGGTGCAGCAGCAGGCTCTTCAGAGGTCACGAGGCAGTGCTTAGCAGGAGTTTCCTGAGCCCCTGGAATGGGGCCACCCGTGGGAGAGACTTGAAACCAGAGAGGAGCTGGGAGCATGCCGTCTGGGGTCTGGAACTGGCCCACCTCCACACAGCCTCGTCCCAGCGATGTCTGCTTGGACTCTCGAAGCCTCTAGAACCTGGACCTCCCAGGTTCTTGAGGTGAGGCTGCCAGACCAGAGAGGCAGGTCTGCTGATGTGGTTTATGGGAATGTGGGGATGACACTGTCCTGTTCTGGGGTGAGGACAGGCAGACCAGTGCCTCATCAGGTATTCTGGGGGTGACCCTCCTCCAGACCTGGGTTTTTCCTGGGCCAGCCTAGTCCAGAAATCTCAGCAGGAAGGGACTCCCTGACCATTCTTAGTGCCTGGGACCCCTGGCCCTGGGCCTAGGTGGCTTAGGGGTAGGTTTTGGGGGCCCTGCGTGCCTGGCTCTGGCTCTGTTTGCTGAGGGGACTAGGAATCCCACAAATTGTCAGTTTGACAGTGACCTGTTTATATCTGGGGTGCACACTGGCCTGCCTGTGTGGATCTCGGCTGCTCTCTGGGGATGGAGGAGATGTGTGTGAGCCATCCCTGGGGACCCGTGAGGACTGTGATCTGGTGGTGGAGGGGCTGGTTCTCCCTGGGTCTTCTGGGGTAGCTTGAGTGCTGGAAGGGGGGTCACCTAGGCCTGCAGGTTCTTGATTGGTAACTCAGAGTCCCCAGTTCCAGCCAGCAGTTGCAGAACACAGCTCATCTATGACGTCAGCCTGTGGGGGAGGCCCCTTCCCTGGCAGTGGCTCCCGTTTGGTCTCGGATGGCCTGTGATGGCCTGGGGACTCAGGGCAGGGCTGGAAGTCTGGTGTAGGGCAACCTAATGGCTGCAGTCCCTGGTCACAAGGGCTCGCATGTGTGGAGCAGGATTCAGAGAAGGCCCCCCAGTAGGTTGGGGCGGGGGGGTTACCATGGCTGCCACTTTATGGGTCATTTAGGGAGGACAGTGTGCTGTCACAAATATGTGCAAGCCATTTCTTCCAGAGTTGGCTGCAGGTATTTTTGTGGTGCTTTGAGCTTTGGGGAGAGTTTTCTCCCTTTCTGGGGTCCTTGTGTCCACCCTGGAGGCACACTGGGGCACGAGGCTCACTAGGTGATTTTTGGGTGCTGATGCCAGCTGAGCTCTGGAGGGTACCCAGGAGGCGGTGGGACTCTTCAGCTGACTGAGTGCTGCGGGACCCAAGCTTGAAAGTCACAGGGCCTCTCCCAGCCTCCTGAAGTCTCTGCCACTCCCCTGGCACAGTCCCATTGAAGGATACGAGTCCCTGTGTGCTGGCCAAGGGTCGAAAGTAGCCCGACCCCCTCCCAAGTCTCCTGAGTAAGGGAGCTGGGCAGAGCAGGCTGAATCTCAGGGGTGGTGCAGTTAAACAGGAAGAGGCCGGCCAGGACAAGCCACCTTCCCACTGAGGTCTGAAAGGCCATCCTCTGGCTGCAGTCCCCACCCTCCAGGAAGCCCAGGCATCTTCTCTGTGACCAAGTCACTTGCTTCTCAGGGTCTCTGAATGTAAAAATGAGGATGACCTGGAGTGGCCCGGGTCCCACTGAGTGCCTTCCAGGGCCCATTTCTGGGTGGGGACCTGGCCGGGATGTCCTTTATCTACTAGTGCCCCTGTGCAGGTCCTTGGCTGGTCCAGTTTGCGTACGTGGCAGTGGGTTGAGGAACATACCCTGGTTGTGGGTCCGAGGGCCGCAGGGCCAGCAGGCCAGCCCAGTGTGGCCAGGGCAGGCAGGAGGACCTGTGACCGCCTTTCCTCCTTTCTCCACCCTCACTCCCTGCATTCCCTGCATTCCGCCGCCCTCCCTGGCTCCCACCTCCCTTGCTGGCCAGCCCTCCCCTCTCCATCATCTTCACTGCCTCCCTGCCCAGGGCCTGCTTGGAGTTTTCAGGGAAAAAGTGCCTCAGCTTGGGGGTGGGGGTGGGTGTCAGAGCCGAGGTGGGGTGAGAGTGAGCCAGGGGTGGGTGCGGCACTGGGAGCCTCTGTGAGTGTGTCCCGGATCCTGGAAAGGTTCCCCGAGATCAGATCTCGCTGCTCTGGCGAGGAGCCTGTGCAGAAATCCCTAGAGCCATTCTCACCTCTTTATGGAGCGTCCCTGGGGACCAGGGCTTGCGCTGCCTTGGCTGAGTGGTGGCATGTTAGCACAGCTGGGCACTTCTGGAGGCACAGCATGCGTATGTGTGTGTGTGTGTGGGGGCGGGTGATGGTGGACGCAGGAGGACACAGGAGGACAGCAGTGCTCCTGTCCTGCAGGTTCTGTCCTGCAGGCACCTGGCGGCTGAGCTGCTCCTTCCATCAAAAAAGATGTTTGGAGCCGTGAGCTCTAAATGGCAGCTCCTGAGTGTGGCCATTCCACTCGTCTTTCCCATTCCAGGGTGACATGGAGAGGGGATTCCAGCGAGGCGGGATCTGGACAGCCCCCCTCATGTGAATGTCGTCCAGTACTCTCGGAGAGTCCAGAGGTTGCACGGCAGGCTTGCGCAGGCACTGCCATTTCCAGAAATGCTGGACAGAGATGTGTTGGGGCTTGCCCAGGGTCACCCAGCAGTGCAGTGGTCTCTGACAGCTGTGGCAACGGGGCCAGCTGGGGAACCCCTGGCTCCAGGAGAAACGGTGGTGTGTGAGCCGTGGTTGCTGTGCCTGGCCTCTTGATGCCCCCAGATACCCAGTGGCTCTACCCGCCCCTTCTTGTTCCAGGCACCAGGCTCTGTCTCATGGTGTCTCCCATGGTCACATGGTGCCCCCAACTCTGAGGTTACTATTGTCCCACCTTGTATGCAGCAGAGGCAAGGCCCAGAGGTCAGGCAGCCTGGTCAGTCACCCTGGTATCAGAGAGGAGGAATTGGATCTCCTTGCCCTCACCCACCCCCAGGGTGCTCGGGGCATTTGTTGAGCCCTGTTGGTACCAGGCTCAGTTTCTGGGCCCCGGGGATCCTTTTGTGAGCAGGATGGTTGGAGGTCTCCCCGGGAAGACAGACTAGCAAACAAGCTAGTGGACACAATGGTTTTGCATGGTGGCAGGCCTGGTGTCTTGGAAGAGGGACCAGGGGAGGTGGGCTTGGAGCTTTTCCATCAGGGTAGGTGTGGAGCTTTCCAGAAGTGCCCTGAGAGACCCAGAGGAGGAGCCATTGGATTAGCACGGTATCCAGAGCTAGCAGAGGTGGGACCACCGCAGCTTTACGTCTCAGGCTGCCTGGTTCCCCGAGGAGGGTGGGCTTGGCATGGGGCTGGTGCAGGTTGGNCCTTCCCAGGGCCCGTGGTCATGCCTCAGGCCCTGGAACTGGTTTCTGTCTGACCCTGGGCTCCACCAGGGCCTTTGCTTCTGGCCGCTGCTGTGATTCCTTATCCTAAAGTGTGTTGACAAGGGACTTGCACAGAAGGATGAGCTGCAACCAAGGGCTCCCCAGATTCCTGCCCATTCTGAGCCTGACAGTGGGAAGAGTGCCATCGGGGCCCCACTGCTGGGGCTTACAGACCCGGCACTGCCTGCTGGGTGTTCTTGGGTTTGGTCAACCCCTGCACCTCTTTCTTAGTGGCAAGATGGGGAAATGCTAGAACTTTCCTAATGGCAGGGTCGCAGTGAGGATAGATGGGATGAGGTATGTCAGGTACTCAGAAGAGACTGAAGTCTGTGGGTGGACATCACTGCCCCGCAGGGGGGATGTGGTCTCAGGAAGGGTCATTGCAAGTCCCATATTAAAAATCCCCCTCGGGAGCTCTTCCCACTACACATGGTGTGAACGACACAGGTTAAAGCTGGGGATGTGATGAACCCCTTCAACGTGCAGCTCCCTGTCCTTATTGCTGATGGTCATCTTCACCTTGGCACCCTCCGTCCACCGCCTGGGAAGTGTTGCTGCTTAAGTGTGAGGTGTGTGATGCTTAAGCTGGAGACGAAGCTGCAGAGAGCTAACATGTCCCGAGCTGCAGCAGGGCTCCCTGGGTGGTGTGGGTGGGGTCCCAAATTTGAGACTGGGCCAGATTGGCCAGCTCTTGGTTCTGGAGTGTCCTGGCTTTGTGGCCTGGGGCAGTTGGGGCACTGTCTCTTGTCTTCTTGGAGCTACCCTAGGTAGTTGGCCGTGGGTTTTGGCCCGCGGTGCCAGGGACTAGGCCATAATCACCTAGATACCCACAGTGGTGGGGTGCTGCCTGGGGGCAGGGCCATCTTTTATGGCACCTGGAAACTTAGGCTCAGGTGTCCCGGGAACCTGGGGCTGTGCTGGGCACTAGCATCCCCAGGAGAGAGAGGCCCTCCTTGCCTCTAGGATTTACCTGGAAGGTGAGGTTGAGGGCGTGGACCCTGAAGAAGTGTCTTGGGACCCCCTCCCACATCACTCCAGTTCTGTGGGCGATGTACTAGTCCCCCCCAGCCCTGGGCTGCCTCACCAGGGCCTGTCCCCGCTGTAGCTGTCCCCTCCTGTGGCGTCCCTGAATTTTGCAGGTTTGGGTAGAGGTGGTGGCCAGGGCTCTACCCAGCTAATGGTCCTGAAGTTGGGNCTAGTCCCCCCCCCCCCACTACCGGTCCACAGCCTGGCTGGTAGCCTGACTGAAGTCATGTTTGATTTGCCCTTTTCTCCGAGAGTCTACATCTGGCTTCTGGCCAAACTACTAATAATAATGCAACTCAAAGTAATCCTTGCTGTTATGATGTGTGGCCTGGTCTGCCCTGTTGCTCCATGCAGAGGGAGGCTCAGCTCCCTTCTCCCGAAGGGAATCCCCTTGCCCTCCACCAGACCCGCTGTACCCCATGGCCATGGCCCAGGGTCCAGCAGCCTCTTCCCTCGAGCCGAGACCTCATGTCCTTGCCTGGGGTCCCGTCCAGCTCATCAGGAGGGTGCTGCCTTCTGAGCACCTAAGAGTCTTACAGAGGAGCCTCTGGGGCTTGCTGCTCACCTCCGAGAGAAGCTGGGAGGTGCCCTGAGATACTTCTGGTGGAGGAGGTGAAGGAGTTAGGAGGGGTGCGGTCCAGGGCCCAGCCTCCCAGAAATGAGCCCACCTGGCTAGCCCTCACCAGCTGGGGGCTGGGCCCTGATTATAGACCCCAAGCTTGTATCAGAAGTTGCCATGTTGATTTGTCACTGTGTACAGAGAGCGTCCTGGGACTGGGCCATGGTGCCTTGTGCTTGTCATTTCATCCCTCTGTCACCCAGACCAGGAGCTGCCTTCCACATTTTGTAAGTGAGGAAGCTGAATCGAGGTCCAGAGATGGGTTTAGCTGGAGGGAAACTGGTGTGGGGACTTGGGGCAGTCCTGAGCTTGGCTGTAAAATGGCAGAGGTGCTCAGGGTCTCTTGGTGGGGCTGAGCTCTGCCTTCTGGCACCCTGGGTGTGTGGAATGACACAGCAGCACCCTGATCTTGGAGGCCAGGGTGCAACAGATCTCCCTGAAACTATCCCACCCATCTTCTGCCTCTGCCACTCCATGGTCAGAGCCATGTGGGTCCCTTCCCTTTGATGGAGGATGAGTGAAGTGACCAGAGCCGTGATCCCCTGAGGGTCACTGCTGCATGCAGAAGACTGGCACCCTGGCCAGGCAGCAGGATGGGATGGTGTGGGGCTGGGCACCTTGTCCAAGAGCCAAGGTTTGCCCATGAGCCTTTTTGGGGCAGGAGGTGCCCCGTAGGAGGTGGGCTTCTGCCCACACCCTGATTTTGAGGTCGCTCTCTGGGTGGATCAGCCCTGGCTTCACAGCTTAGGCTTCCCCGGACCATTCTGGGTGACATGGGCTATTTACACCACTGCCCAGAGCCTCGTTTCCCCACCTATACATTAAGGCAGTGATGGTGTTTACCAGGTAGATCTGAGATGACCCAGGTGGTCAGAGTGTGGCCTGTGGTGAGTGCGAGTAGGTACTGGCAGTGCGGGCCATGGGTGGGTCTTCACCAAGCCAGCACCCAGAAAAACCCTGTTTCCCTTTAAGGCAGCACTTGGTAAGATTTACCAAATCACGGCCAGGAGAGCGCAGACTCCCTTCCTGCTCTGCCCGACCTGCGACCACTGTGAGGTTGCCCATTTGCTGTCAGTGCTGTCTCTGTCAATCTGCCTGGTGGACGGCCAGTACCCAGGACATTTCTGGGTTGCACACGGACAGTGCACCAAGCCTCTGGGCTCAGGCTGGAGCAGCCGGTGCAGCCACATAGTGATGGCTGCCTTCCCTTGCCTTGGGCTGGGGAACCACCAGCCTGTCCTCATTTGTCATTATGCCTCCTTTGGGGTCCCCCTGCCCTCCTGCCCTGGCTGCTGAATGTCTATTGGTGTTTGTTGCTGCTCAGCTGGACAATGGGTTATTAAGCTGCAGGGCTGGTGGGCTAAGCTGGCATCCTGCTGGTACTGCTCTTCCTGGCTGCCCAGGCAGCCTGTCTACCTCCCAGCCATTCCTGGCTGCATACATACATCATGGGACAGTGTGGGGCCAGGCACCTGTTCAAGAGCCAGAGTTTGCCCATGGGCCTTTTTGGGGCAGGAGGTGCCCCGTAGGTGAGGTTGCCCATTTGCTGTCAGTGCTGTACCATCCTGGGGTTAATGCATTCAGGGTGTATCAGCAGCAGAATTGTTAGGGCCTCCATTTATTCTAGAACTCAGTTTGGTCCCAGGCTGGGCTACCATCAGGTTTTGGATGGTTTCTTACAGAGGGTCCTAGGGTGGCTAACTTTTATATGCCGGACTGAGGCCCCTCATGGGCACCCCTCTCTTTCTGGTCATTGTGCTAGATATGGCTCCCTCGAGGAGTAGCAGGCCTCCCATCCCCTCCAGGGCTCAAGCTCCATAGCCTGGATAATCTTGCTCAGAACAGTCCAGCGGGTGTGGAGGAAGAGAGGGCTCTCTCTGGCTCCGAAGGGTATGTGAGGATGGGACCAAGGGAGGAAGGGAGCAGCTCCAGTTCATGTAGGGGTGTGGAGACCAGCGATTCTGAAAGAGAGCAAGAGCCCATTGTCCCCAAGGGCCCGTGCTGTAGTTTCAGCTGGTTCTCATTGGCAAAACCAGTTGAGGGACAGTGAGGTCAGTGGCCCGTGACTAAGTCCCCAGTGCAGCCGCTTGACTGCATGCTCTGAGGCCTGCGGCTGTTGGGGGAGGGCCTGTGTCCCTGCCTCTGTTGAAGGTGGCTGGTAGCCTCAGGTGGTGGCTGCTGCCAGCCAGATTCCTGTGTTCTGGAGAATTCTATGGACAAGCACACATTCCTCACTGAGGATTCCCTCCTGCATCTGCCCCCAAGTACCTTCTCACCCTGTCCAGTGTCCCTCTAAATTGAACTCAGTCTTCCCCGAAGGACCCTGATGGCTAGGTTTCTGTCTTTTTGTAAGGAAATGTAATTGGGACAGCTGTGGAGGGGGCTTAAAGACTGGGCTGTTTCCCACAGTGTTGCAGGATGCGCCCAGGGCAAACCACCACAGGTCTCCACCTCGGTTTTCCGCCTGCCTTAACTGGGCACTTCCCACCGCTGAGACCGTTTCAGATCCTGGGCATGCATCACAGGCCAGATGGGTCCTGCCCTCAGCGGCCCAAGTCGGGTGGTGGAGGCTGATGTGGGGAAGGGTCATGAGATGAGATCGGGTCCAAGAGAACTGGAGGCGCGGGTGGAGGGCAGATTGCTGGTGCCACTTGTGGGGCAATCCTGGAAGGCTCTCTCGGGGAGCAGAAGGGGGAGGCTTCAGAAAAAGCCCAGATGCCTTCCTGTGGAGCCCAGTCCTGGATATGCAACCTGGTGCTCAGCTTGGCCGGGTTCTGCTGCTGCTGGCTTCTCTACCCCTTCTGTCCTGTGGGCAGCAGGGAGCCTGGTTCTTCCCTGGTAAGAGGACCGGGTGCTAACCCTTCACCACAGAGGATTAAACAACGCTTTTAGGCCAGGAGATGGTTGATGTGTCACATGGCTGACGTGAGTGTGAGTGGGGCCAGCCTCTCTGGAGGGCAGTTTGGCAATTTCTAGACACTTGCAAAGGCATGAACCCTTTAACCCAGCAACCCCGCCGCCGGGACTTTGTCCTATAAGTAAACTGGCAGGCACCCTTGGAAATGGCGCAGGTGCAGGCCAGTCATGTGAAATGGTGCTGGAATGGTGATAGCGGAGACGGCCCAGGGCTCCACGGCTAATGGGAGCCCAGCATCAGCTCAGCCCACCTGCTCCCGAGTGTGCCACTGCAAAGGCCCCTTATCCCAGGGAGCCATGCTGGGCACACTGGCGCATGTGCCAGCAGCCCACGGGCGGCATGATTTATGTCTGCCGGCTGGCAAGCAGGGCTCTGCTGCCTTCTGCCAGCGTCGTGGGAAGCGTGGTGCCTGGCGTCTTCCTGCCCACTCTCTCACCTCCCTGTTTCCTCCTGGAATCTCGCAGATGCACAGCCACTGTGCAGTCACTGGCTGGTGCCTGTCTGCTCCCTTGCGGGGAGGTACCTACCCCAGGTACTCCAGTTGGCCCAGCCGTGCTTGCTCATGCCCATGAGCTCGGGGAGCAGGAGGCTGCAGGGTAGGGGCCGGGTATGTGTCACTTGGTCCAGTTCCCAGGTCTCCTGCCCACAGCCCTGCAGGGGCCGACAGCATGAGTGATTGGCTTGCCGGGGCTGCTCACCAAGCCACACCATCTGGCGGGGCTATTGTTGACCACACAAAGGATGGAGCGGCAGGGCAGGGGCAGGGGCCCAGGCCCAGGCCCGAGGAGTGGACAGAGGCTGGGGGAGGGTGTTGCCTGTGCTCCCAACACACCCTGCTCTTGGAGGCATCCATTTTTCCTGCCACAGTTGAGGTTTAGATCTGTTATTGCTTCTTGGGTTGGGGTGGTGGGGGGTGAGGTGTGACTCTACTCCTCTCCCCCCGCCCCCAGAATCTTCAGCTAGCATGTCTTAAACCACCCTTGGTTCTGAGCTGATTTATTGCTCTGCTAAGATGCAAAGGCAGTTTTATGTACTAGGTAATTAAGTGGCATTATGGACGGCTTGAGAATAAGTGGCTGCTGTTTTAATAATTGAAATAAATGACCCCTTGACGGCTGCCCAGCTCGATGTTGTTTTCCCGTGTCAAGACCCTGGAGAGACAGAGTGAGCATTTGAGTTCATGAACACCTGTGTGTGCACGTATGTTTATGTGTGTATGTCTGCACGAGGATAACCTGTATGTGTGTACGTGTACCTGTGCACACACATGGATGCATGTAGGGGCCCGCCTGTGTACCTGTGTGGCTCTGTGTGTATACCTGTGCACTCAGGCAGGCTTTAGCTCTTGTTTCCTGTGGGTCAGCCCTGGTTCAAGCCCCTGCTCTGGCCCCTTGTGGGAAGCTGCTGGGTTTCAACTGGGCTGACTCCACCTACCTCATGGCCCCTGCCCAGCCCAGCCCAGCTCTGCTGTTGAGCTTGCTGCCCGGAGGGTATTGGTTCCTGTGCTGTGCCTGTGTGACCTACCCTTATCACCAGGACCACCCAGGGGCTTTGGGGACTCTCAGGACTGTCCCAAGGTGACCAACTGAGCATCTTCCCATCCAGGCCTCAGTTGCTCTTTCTGAAAAACGGGAGGTTCTGAGACAGTTTCCTGCCATTGCTGTGCCCAGCCGTGGCTATGCCGTGACTCATGGAGAAGTGGCAGAGGGAGTCCAGAGACACCATCATGGCTGGGCCGGGGCGAGGCCTGTCCTGCCCGTCCTAGGGCAGCTAGCCAGCCCTTGGGGACGAGTGCCACCTCTCTGCAGGTGGCCCTGATGCATCCCTCTGGCTTCCTCCGGCTTGCTGCAGTGAGGGGGAAGAACCTTGTCCTGGTGTCTGATCCCAAGGCCAGTGTGGGGCCAGCTGGGCAGTGTGGGTGCCTGGGCCTGCCCACTGGGGCAGGTGTGGGCCTCAGGGCTCTGGGATTGAAGCCCCTCCTTGCCGACCCCGCAGCCCCAGCGTGTCTTCTCTGAGCGTCTTTTTCAGCCGCCTAAATGGAGTGCCGCCAGAGTCGGTTGGTTGCCCGAGCAACCCGCCCAAGCTCGCTGTGGTCCCAAGCTCAGACCCAGACAGGCTTAGTTCTGCTCCCCACTGCAGCGGCTGGGAAGGGTGCCTGAAGGCAATCTTGCTTCTGAATGACCTCGGGGTCTGTGAGCATCCCTGTGAGCATCCCTCCTCCATGGAGTGGCTGACCTTAGCCCCACCTCCCGTGGATGGAAGGGGAGGCTCCTGTGGCCCAGGAGAGAGTCCCCCCCAGCCCTGGGCTGCCTCACCAGGGCCTGTCCCCGCTGTAGCTGTCCCCTCCTGTGGCGTCCCTGAATTTTGCAGGTTTGGGTAGAGGTGGTGGCCAGGGCTCTACCCAGCTAATGGTCCTGAAGTTGGGGAGGATGCCTGGCGTTGGGGACATGAGAGCCTCTGTCCCACTTCCCCTTGCTCCTCTGCGCCTGGAGTGGGGCTGGCACTACCCCAGCGGCTCCTCTGTGCTCTGGTGGACCTCAGGCTCCTGCAGGGCTGTGGGGTGAGCTGATCATTGGCCAGGATTTGGAGGCAGATTGGGACACTCCTGAGAGTCCCCAAAGCCTCTGGGTGGTCCTGGTGATGAGGCTAGGAGCTGTTGGCTGCTGAACTGGGGAGGCTGGGTGCTCACAGGGCTTCAGGTTGTGATTTGGGAGCCTCTTTCCAGCTCCCCCTTTTGGGAGCTTCCTCAGCCCCTGAGTGTGGGGTTTGTGGTGCCCAGGACCAAAAGGACCAAACACTGCACAGGCTGCCCGCTAGCTTTTGTGCAGAGCAAACGGGCACCTCTTAGAGTGACCAATTGAGAAAGACATAATGAGGTCAGATCGAGGGCCGTGGGAGGAGGGGCAGTGAGCCCCAGAGTCCCCTGAAGCTGAGGAGGTGGGGCCCGAGGGAGGGGTTCTCTCATGCTCAGTTGAGCAGGGGTGGCTGGTGAGCCATACCTGGGGACCCAGGCATGCCCGGAGGTCTCTGGGGGTTGTCTTCCTCCTCTGCATGTGGGGGAGTTTTAGATCTGTTCCCCTGTAGGAAAGCGCTAGCCGGTGATGTCTGTGAGGCATGGCCTTGTGGTGCCCTGTGCTCCCCCAGTGCTCGCGAAGGGCAGTGAACCTTCTTGGTACCCTGTTTTTCTAGTTGACCAAAGGGACCGCTCTACCAGTGTCCCCTGGGGGAGGCCAAGGTGGACTGAATGCCCTGCTGCTCCACGAAGGCCGAGAAGGTGCCCGCCTCCTGACTCGGGCCAAGCCACACAGGGCACTGGCCCATCACGGGGCTGCCTAGTCTTGGTGACATATGAGAGTTTCGCAGGATACCCCAGTGCCTGGAGGGATGGAGTCCCAGCTGGTCTTCTTGAGGCCTGTGGGCCTGGACTGGGTCTCCTTGCCCAACTCGGGGTCTTTTCATACCTGCTTTCCAGAGGCCCATGTGGCCTTAAGTCTAAGAGGACCCAGGAGTGTGGCATGTTGGAGGGCCTGGAGGTGAGTGCCAGCTGACCGTCCTGCCAACCACCTGCCTCTAGCTGCCACCTGGTGTGTCCGTCGAGGTCAACCCTGTCATTCATTGTGTGGAGCAGAACCCTACGGCAAGTGGATAACGTGGCCTTCAGTGGCTTTTAGATTCTGTTGAGGAGAGCAGCAGAACTCTCCTCATAAATGCAGCCTTACCCAGGGAGGGGACAGGAAATGCTGTCCCATCACCTGGCCCAAGCTTCTGCTGGGCCGTGGCCTCACTCTGGCAAGGTGACGTTGGGTATTGGGATAGGAGGACTTTGTAGGGGACCAAGGACCAGGTCAGACAGAGGTCATTGGCCTAGCCTGCTGTATGGGCTGGAACCACACGGCAAGGGACAGCAGGCCAGGGTCAGCCTGGCCTCAGATACAGGGCTGCTACTGCCCACATGGTACTCCGGAGGGAGCCAGCCAGCAGGACAGAGTTGCCCTTGGCAAGCTCTGGGCTGGAAGGAGGGCCCTGGGCTGGGTTGTCCTTGCCAAGAGGGGCCCTGCTGGGGCTTGGCTCTCTCTCTCTGCTAAGCTCTTTGGCCCTGGGGCCTGGGGGTCCATTTCATTGGGCCCACTCCGTACATCTGGATCCCACTGCACCAAGACAGACCATGGGCAGGCCCCGCAGGGTACGGACTGGCTTCTCAGCCCAGCTCTGGGTTCCCCGTGTTGCCTGGGGAGGCTGTCCCTTCTCAGGGTGCTGGGGTGTCAGGGCAGAGCTGGGCTGTGGCGGTTGACTAACAAGCCTTGTGCTTGGTGGTGTTTTGTGACGGTGTCCACCGCTTTCCCTGTCCTGGAGACTTCTCTCCAGGCTGGGGCTGCGGGGCAGGGGGATGCCTGGAGTGCACTGAGCTCCTGCCAGGTTCCAGCTGTGGCTCCCTTTGTAAACCCTCATCCACAGCACTGAGTGTCACCTGGGGGCACCTGTGGGCGTCTCTGAGGCTCAGCTCCTTCTTTCCAGGGGCCTGACCTGCAGCCTGGAGACTCACCTGGCACCCGGGCAGGGCAGTTGCGCCAGGTGCCTGTCACCCTCTTCCTGCCCCGTAGTTTGCTCAGGGTGACTTTGCCAGCAGCGGTCCCTGCTGTGATCTTACCAGGAGTGTGGTCACTACCATTTCCCAGACAGGAAACCCCATGAGGAAGTTGGCAGGCTGTCCTAGGTTCTCCCAGCCGGACCCTCCTGCCTTCTGTGTGTGGGGGTCTGCAGGCCCCTCTCTTTGCTGGGACTCAGAGTGCAGGCTTTGGTGATGTCCCCTCAGAGGCTGCTCTGGCCGGAGAGGCCCTGGGTCCCTGGGGCTGGTGCCCAGGGCCTGTCCGCTGGCAGGCAATTGGCACATGTCATTGCCACCAAGGGGTGAGAATCACAGCAAGGCACTACTGGTGAGTGGCATTAGGCAGAGTTCTATTTAAAAAAATGCCAAGATGTCCTCAGAGGAACTTAGGAAGATGTGGAAAAGAAAAACCCAAACCCACCAGCCCTGTCCCCAGTCCCTGCTCTCACGACCCTCCCCCATGACTCCCTGTTGTCGGTTTCCCTGGAGTGTGGTGTGCTGGCTGCAGGTCAGTCCCCTCCACGTGGCCCCAGGGTTGCTTTTCTCAGCTGCATGGGCCTTGGCGGGGGCTGAGCAGCATCCCTCAGGGAGGCTCTCGCCAGGCTCGCTGCTGCTGGACGGGCGCCAGCGGCTTCTTCCTGGCTCCCCTTCCCCACAGGGTGCGGTGCATTGGCATCATGGGGCTCACCTGCCCAGCCGGGTCCTCTGCAGTTGGGCAACAGTGGAAACCGGGTTTCGGGGGACCCTGCGCAGCCCCAGGTCCGCCCGCCTGTGCAGATGTCTGCTGAAGCGGGCGCTGCGGTGGGTGTGGGGTGCTGCATTTTCTGTGTGAATTCCTCCTTCTGGCTCTTTGGTATTGTTTGAAAGACGCTGGACAAAAATGCACTCATTCTTTCCTGTGCCTCGGTGGTGACAGTATGTGCTTTGCTGTCAGCACAGGGGATTCAGGCACCTCTTTGGGGAGCAGATCAGAAAAGCTGCCTGGGATTTGTTTTAGGTCCCCTTGGAGTCGTCCCTAGGGACAGCCATCTGGGCAGGTAGCTGGGAGCTTGTCTGAGCCAGGATGTCCCAGCCCGGTCCACCTCTGTGCCCGGCCCAGGGGGCCATGGTGAAGAGCTAGACAGCTTCTCCCTTGGGGCTGGCTTTGGTTTATTTCCTTCAGGACTGATGTTTAAAATGTACCCTTGGTGACCTCCATCTTACGGCTGGGGAAACTAAACATAGGCAGGAAGCGACCAGCCCACTTGTCTGGTGTCACAGAGCAAGCGAGGCAGTGACCAAGGGGCCAGTGTCCCTCAGGTGGCTGTTGTGACCTTGAATAGCCTGACTGCAGCTGGTAGGTCCCCAGACTGTGCCCTTGGGAGTATGAGCCTGGGCCTTGGGCGTTCAGGTCCTGGCTACACCACTTGGCTCTTTGTGACCTTAGGTGTGTTGCCTCGTCTCCCCGGGCCTCAGCGTCCCCTCTTATAAATGGAAGTACTTCCATTGCCCTCAGGGTTACCATGAGGACCAGCCAAGGCGGCCAAGGTGAGTGCAGGCCCGGAGCCCTGGGGTTCTGGAAGTGGGACGAGGCTCTTTCTCTTGGGACAGAGGCTCCTGCGAACCTTCTCTTAGGTTCACTGGTTGCTCTGCCTCCTGGTGCTGTCTTTCTCTCTAGGGACTTCTTTCCTGAGCCATTTGAATGAAGCTGGCCTTGGTACATGGCTCTGCCTGAGCACTTTGGTGTGCGTTTCTCAGGAACAAAGGCTTTGACATCCAAAGAGCCAGGACAACGATTGCCACCAGGAGGCCGGTCATTGACGGGTGGCTCTAGATCGAGTTTTTCCTAATCCATGATTACACGTGGTAATTCCCTCTTTACCTTCTGTCGTCTGAAACCTCGCCACCCTTTTTTTGTTGATATTTTGAAGAATGTAGAGGAGCTCGGGCAGAAGTTCTACCCATTCAGCGCCATCTGCTCGTCGTCATGTTGAGGCTGTGCACTGGGGCAGAAGTAACGGGGGGCCTGTGGTGTCTTCTGCCAGCGGCTCTGGGGGTCTTGGTGAGCGTGCCGGTCCATGGGTAGGCAGTCCCTGGTGGGACGCTTACTGTGTATGTCTTTGTAAGTGACAGCTCTGTGGTTATGTGTGTGTGCGCGCGCGCGTGTGTGGGGGGGTGGTACTCTGCCCCCGAGCTACTTCTCCAACCCTTTTCAAAAATGTTCATTTTGAGACAGGGTCTTGCTTCATTGCCCAGGCTGGTCTGGAACTTGAGGGCCCCCTGCCTCACTGTCCATGGACGTGCCACTGTACTCAGCAATAATGACTGACTCCTGGGAGCACTTGGAGACTATGCAGACCCCCCCCACCCCCCACTCCCCCAGCAGTGCTGGGATGGAGCCAGGGCCTCGTGCTGCTGGGCAAGCGCTGTACTGCTGAGCCGAACCCTGGCCCAGGCAGCTACCTCGGTCTCCAGCAGACACTCGGGCGGGGTGACTGGGTTCTCTACCTTCATCCTCCTTCCTTCTGGGCGTGAGCTCCTGCTTCCTTGTTGACCTGTGTGTGGATTGAAAAAAATACATATATCAGTGTGGACTCTTAAAATGGGAATTTTATTTTATCTGGCAGGGTTGTAATCCCAGCTCTCCTAATCACTATCATTGTCATCTGGCCTGGGACAAGCAGCTGGCTCTGTGCCCGGGAGGGGAAGGGACTCAATGGCCTCATGTTCTTATAGGGCTGCTCTGGGGCCAGGGCACCTGCTCTTGGCCTGGTGCTGCTGCTGGGTTTCCCTGTGGCTCTGGACGTGTTGAGGACACCTCAGGTCCCCCGGCTCTCCCTGGTCCAGGAGAGGCTGGGACAGGCTGAGCACTGAGGCCCGCTCCTCCTGTCCTCCCGCTCTGCGGTCCCTGCCTGGCTCTGGCTGTCCACTCCCAGAACCTGGTGCCTCCCCCCTGCTGAGATGGGAGTTGGCCTTCTCCTGTCACCTGCAGAGTGATGACCAGAGGGTGGCTCCCTCAAGCCCTGCCCCTCCTACTCACCTCAGCTGGCCTTCTGTAGGCTCAAGGCCTGTTGTTTTTGCTGGTGACCAAACATTGACCTCATCCTGGCACTGCTGTCTGCTGACCTTTGTGGCAGGCACCGGGGCATCTTGCCTGGTGAGCCGGGCTCCCCTGTACCTTCCCATAGGTGGCCACCAGTGCAGGAAGGTCCTTGGAGGCTGTCAACTCCTTTGCTGTCCAGAGTGGTAGTCTGGGCCCAGAATGAGGAGGAAACCTGCCCAGCGTCACACAGCAAGGTGGTGGCAGGGCCAGGGCTGGAGCCCAGGCCTCTGGTGCCTGGGCTTCACTGTCACTGCAGGAGCCTTTGTGCCCCCTTACAGAGGCAGGTTTCATGGTGGGACTACAGGTGTGGCCCTCCGTCTCTGAGAGCCCGAGGTGGATGTTTGGTCCCGTGGAAGGAGCTGAATACCCTGAGAAGAGGAGCCTGAGTCTGGGGCCGTGTCACCTGGGCAGGTGGGGGTGGCCTCTTGTTGGCAGGGGTTCTCATTTGACAGCTGGGTCGTGGTTCCTGCTCTGTCCCTGTGCAGGGTTTCAAGCAGCTAGAGAAGCCCTGTGTGCAGGACAGTGAGGGTCCCCAACAGTCTCAGTGCCCCTGCCCGAGTGCCAGTGTGCCGGGACTTGACGTGGGGATGGTTGTGCAGTGCCGGAGGCAGTCTGCGGGGCTTGCCCGGGCGTGTGCACGACGTCTTCTCCGAATATCCCATGTGCCAGACCGGCACACCCAGCGCAGGACCTCACCTGTAAGGGCCAGCAGGGGCCAGGGAAGGGGTCTCCCTACAAGTGGAGGCCTTGGCCAGAGGCGTAGGACTGTGGAAGAGCTGTGTGTTGGGATGACCACAGTCACCTCCGGTTCCTAGAGCTGATGGGCAAGGTGTGAGAGCAGGAAGGGCCTGGGGGGTGAGGCTGGGGAGGCTGGACACGGTGCAGAGGACTGATTGACCGGGATGTGGCGCTGAGCTCGCCAGCAGGTGCCGTGGTGGGGGAGGGGTGGGCAGCAGGCCTGGCCCTGGCTGCAGCTCTAAAGCAAAGGCCCTGCCCCGTCCCTCCAGTTAGCTGCACTCTTGCAGAGCACAGAACTGGAAGAAGGCAGGATAGGTCTCCCTGGTCCCCACGTCCGGGCCAACTTTGGGATGGGGTAGGCAGAGATTTCTGAAGAGCCCCGGGGAATTGCTCCCAGGCAACACCTGCTCCAGCTCCAGGGCCTCAGCGGGGTCTGGCCTTGGGGGCCAGCCCAGCCTGGCTGCGCCTTCTCGCCCATGCCCATGGCCCTGGCATGCAGTCATGGGTAGCCATGAAGGCCATCCTGTGAGGCACAAGACTGGGGCTGCCTCTTTCCTTCAAGGCTGGCCCTGAGGAGCAGGCCTCCCTTACAGAGGCCACGTTGAGGCTCAGGGAAGTCAGTTACTCAGGTGCCCTGGGGAGTGAGTGGCCCCTTTGGGTTTGAACCCCTACCTTGTGCTGGTGAAGACTGGGGAAGGACCTGCAGCTGCAGGCTCTGGCCTGCTACCCCAGCACCCCTCCGGCAGTCCTTCCTAGTTGGAGATGAGGATGCCGAGGGGCTCAGAGATGTTTAGTCAGGGGGGTGTGGTCACCTGGCCTGGCAGCCCCGTTTTGGGCCGTCCGGTGATGGCAGAGGGCCAAGAGCCATGCAGGAAGTAGAGGGTTTTCCAAGGCCCGCCCAACGGCTGCCCACGACCTTTGAGCACTGGAAGCTCATGCCCCCCTCTTTATGGAGGAGAAGCTTGGGTCTAAAGAGCAGTGGCTTCAGCGGCTCTTCTGGTGAAGTAGCCAGGCCCAAGGGTCACCAGGTGGGCCGTGAGGCAAAGCCAGGGCAAGGCAAGGCTCGAGCAGGGGTGGAAGCTAGGGAGGGAGCCACCTGCATCAAGGTGCAGGCACCTGCAGCTGGCCAACCCCGCCCCAGGGCGGGAGGTCGGGAGCCTCACATGGGCGCTGAGGCTTCTGCCCGGCACATGCAGCAGCCCAGGCCTCCAGGCTGGGTGTTGCCCCCTCCCCATAGGGGCTGGTCCTGGGTCCTCAGTGCCTTCTGGAACACTCCTCATAAAGGCTCAGGTGTGGGCCCTCTCAGCAGGTGGCCCTGCAGCCCTTCCACGCAGCAGCGGCAGCTGGGATGAGCTCTCTGTTTCTAAACAGCCACTCAGTGGGGCCAGACCAGCCTGGAGAATCCAGGCTCATCTCCCCATTTTGAGTTCCATACCCTTAATCTCACCTACAAAGTCCCTTTTGCCATGGGAGAGACCGTTCACAGATCCAGGGGTCGGGGTGTGGACTCTTTGGGGCGACATTGTTCCGCCGACTGACATTGAGCAGCCCAGGCTGAGCACTCTAAGCAGAGTGAGGGTCTCAGGTTGCCTCTGGGGAGCTGAGGCCTGAGGTCAGGTAGAGGGTGCTGCCTGACCTGGGACTCCCAACCCCGTTCCTTCCTCCACGCTGCCCCTTCTGAGTGGAACCCCAGGCCACCCGGTGCTGCAGCCTCTGTTGTTCGCAGGGCGGGGCACCGAGGAGCTCCTCTTGCCACCGCCCGGGATGAGAGGACTTGGCTCTTCTCCATGGCCGGAAGAAGGCTCCCTCCCCAGGAACTCTGGGAGGAGGGCACATCAGACCGGCTGGCTGGTGACCATTTGGTCAGCAATCGCCCTGCTGTTGGTTTCACGGGGAGTGGGAAGTCCGGCAGCTGCGCCCACGCAGGTCTGTCTGGCTTCTCCCTGGGTGGGTCCCCACCACGCAGCCTAATTGCAGGGATGCCGCCTTGTAGGAGATGCGTCGCGTCCCTGTGATGCTCTCTGAGTTCTCTGGGCCTCCTGCCCTCCTCCCTCTGGGGCTTGGGAGTAGGGTAGGTCTTGCTAAGGTCACGCAGCAGGCTGGGCAGGAGGGGACCTGCTCTGGCCTCTGTCTGCTGGGGTTGGCTTCCTGCTGCTGGCCCCCTCCTGTGGGTCTCCACCTGCCGTCTGGGGGCTGCTCTGTAGGCAGCATGAGGATTGGGCCTGGGAAAGGGTTGTTTGGGTATCAGGAGTTCCCAGGGTTTCTTCTGGAAGGTCTTTGGGTTGCCCAGACTGTCTTTTTTTTTGTGGTGCTGGGGATCAGAACCTAGGGCGTTATGCATTCAAGGTGAGCACTCCACCAACTGAGCTAGATCCCCAGCCCTGACCGTCTTTTTTAACCTCTCCGTTTTCTTTAAAATTAAGAAATATATTAAAAGCGCTCAGCTTAGAGGACAGTGAGAACTCCCTACCCGCCCCTTATCACAGGGTCCGTGAAGCATCTGCGCTTCAGATCTTGGCCTTTTAAGAACTCTCTCTCCCCCAGAGAGACCCTGCCTGGAATGCGGTGCTCACCCCTCTCCTGCAGGTCGCCTCCCGCTCCTGCCTGGCGATGAAGCTTTGTATAAATACTACGGGGGAACTTGCTCCCCACCCCCCCCCACTGGGTTCCAGGGAAGCGTCCCTGTTGAGATGAGTGTCTCTAGTTGGTTTGTTTCTCCTTTTTATTAAACTGGCACATCAGGGTGGGATTTGTTGTTACCTATTTGTACCTGTACACACTGTGACAATAGAGTTTGGTGGCTGTCACTCCCCGGTATGTCCCCTCCGTTGGTTGTGTTCACCTGTCTGGTGTTTCATTGGTCCTCCCGGGGAGGGAGGAGGTACAGAAGTGTGGCGGGCGAGTGTGGTCTGCCTGTCCCTTGGTCCCCGTGCTGCAGTTCCCGGAGGCTGTGAGTCTTTCGGCTGCAGGACGGGCCAGGGTGTGTGTCCTCTGCTGTGTAGTCAGCATCCTACCGCGGCACCTGGGCTCACGTGTTCCTGTCACACCTCTGTCACACCGAGGACTGGGTGGCATCTCACTGTTGTGGCGTTTCCTTGGTGACACCTGCAGTTGGGCATCTTCTCACCTACTTCTCAGCCACCTGGTTTCCTCTTGTGACTCACCTTTTTTGGTAGCCTTTGCCCCTCCTCCTGCATCTCCTTCTGGATCCACAGGAATCTCTGCCCATTTCTGCTGTGGTCGGGGCTTGCACCTACGCCCCCCCACCCCCACCCCGCCGGCTGCTGTTTTCTAACTTTGTTCCCATCTCTGTTGATTAAGAAATCCTTTTCTGCTAGGCACATGTCTGTAATCCCAGTGGCTTGGGAGGCTGAGGCAGGGGGACTGTAAGTTTGAGGCCAGCCTCAGCAACTTAGCAATGCCCTAGCTCAAAATAAAAAAAATAAAAAGGGGCTGGCTCAGTGGTTAGGCACCCCTGAGTTCAATTCCTGTTACAAAAAAACAAACAAAAACCAGAAAAACAAAAAAATTTTCCTACCTGAAATTTGTATTTAAAAAAAGCCTTTAAAAATTAATGGCTTTATTGAGATAATGTTCACTTGCTGTAGAAACATGTGTGTTTGTATATATGCATTCACATTCCTACACACACACACACACACACACACCCACCCACCCACCCCTGTGGAAGGGTGTGGACTGGCAGACCTGCCTGGAGCCCGGCTCTTTCTCTTGCTCTGAAGGCCTTTGATCCCCTCACCTCCAGCCACACCTAGGTTTTCTGTCGGCTGAGCCTCCTGCACCACTTATCAATGGCTGGGTCCCCTCTCCTGTGCCTTCCCACTGTCCTGCCCTCTGTTGGACAGAGGGCTCCAGAAGGCAGGATTGTGTGGACATTCTGGCCCTCACACAGTACCTGGCACTTGGTAGGACTTGCTTGACATCCAGCAGTGGAACCGCTCCCCACCCTCTCAGGCCATCCCTTCATGTAAGAAGGGACTGGCCCCTCATCCCAGGGCTCAGCAAGTGTCCCTCCCCTCCCTGCAGACCTGGGCCTGCATGCTGAGTCTCACGACAGTGGACCGTGCTGTGGCTGTGCTTGCCGTGCTGTGCAGCTCAGCTCCACCGATTACTAGGCAGGGCCAGAAGGGCGCAGGCTCCCTGGAAGGAGGCGAGAGGCCAGATCGGAGCAGTCTCCGGGCCTCGTAGATCAGGGGCTCCGGATTCCAGGGGCGTGTTAGAATCACCTGGAGGGACTTTCAGACGAACACTGATGCCCAGGCTCCTCCCCCATTGTGAGTGAAATTGGGGTTGGTGGGAGGGTGTCATGTTGTCACAGCCATCCTTGCTGGCCACTGACAAGACCATCTCTGCTCTGCCCCCCCTCCAT